>NW_024884475.1:19808405-19854042 GCF_019232065.1 Centrocercus urophasianus | reverse complement strand
TTTTTTCTCTTTTTTCTCTTTTTTCTCTTTTTTCTCTTTTTTCTCTTTTTTCTCTTTTTTCTCTTTTTTCTCTTTTTTCTCTTCTTTCTCTTCTTTCTCTTCTTTCTCTTCTTTCTCTTTTTTCTCTTCTTTCTCTTCTTTCTCTTCTTTCTCTTCTTTCTCTTCTTTCTCTTCTTTCTCTTCTTTCTCTTCTTTCTCTTCTTTTTTTTCTTTTTTTTTCCTTTTCTTTTTTTCTTCTTCTTTTTTTCTTCTTTTGTTTTAAGAGCAGCTTTTGTGCAGCTTGCTTCACTTCAATCTACTCCATCTTTCCATTTCTGGAGCAAAAAAAAAAACCAAAACAAACACACACACACACAAACAAACAAACAAACAAACAAAAAAAAACCAACAACAAAGAGCCAAACAAATACAAGCCCATAGAACTCCTTAGCTTTACTATCGATATTCTGAATTCCTAAAATAGTCAGAAAAGAACACAGAAACCATGGAAAGTAGATTCAGATATTTAAGTCCACTCTCTTACGGCCTACCTTGGAGCTGTTTGGTTTTCAAAAGTCAGTTCTGGAACAAAGCCACAAGTCAAAATGGACTTTCTTAAGAAGAAAAGTTGTGGATAGATTTAAGCTCTTCAGAAATTAATCCTAATGGTGACTGGAGGGAGATGCAAATGAACATGAAATGGAGCCTGGGCTGTCAGGGATTCCCTTTTTACTGTTTTGTAGTGGAAGCTACTCCAGAAATGGAAGTGGCTGCTAATTGAACAGTGCCAGCGCTGACTTCTAGACTACTATCTAAATCTTCTTGTTCACTCTAAACTTTTTTCATGGTATGATTCCTGGCTGGGAAACTCTATATTTTGGGTTCAATTTTTGAATTATGTTTTCTGAAACTGGTCCTACAAATCAAGAAGTATTATAGGAGGCTGCAATTAAAAACAAAACAAAACAAAAAAAACTAAGTTCTATTATCCTATTTATTCTGAATTACAATGAATAATATGGCTGTTCCAATTAAATGTTATGCAATATAATGTACTATGGATTACTGGAAAAAACATTTAAAGTCTTCTGGAAATGAACCCTTCTTGTTTTACTTTCGCCTAAGCCTTAAATGTTCAAAGGAAAAATTAAGTTCTAAAAAAGAAGACTGAAAGGAGAAACATGAAAACTACATTCCTCATTAAGATTAAATTAAAAAAAAAAAAATAACCTGCTCATAAACGTGGAATCCAAACCATTGTACTCATTTATCTTTTGTTGAAAGCAGTAGTTTATCAGCTCTATTTTACCATCTCTGCTTTTTTTTTTTTTTTTTTTTTTTTTTATTCTGTGTAACAAGTCAGCTTCCCTAAGGCATTTGGCCAGCCCGTGAAAAAAATAATTTTTTTCTGCTATTTATCTTTAGGTGAGCATTTTTCCGTATCAACTTTATTCTGTTCTTATTCTAAATTGCTCCGTTCTAGTCATTTTATTCTGCTGTTACAGCATATAATACTGTGAAAAAGCTGAGCAGTTCATTCCAGCACAGTCTGTGGGAGCAGTTCTATGTGACTTTCATGAAAGAGTCTGACTTTCAGCCCCTTTATGTTATTTTATGCTTCATTCTGTCAAAAGAAATCTGAATCAGAAGCTATAAACAAATGCTTGGAATAATTACTTCACAAAATTTAAATTAAAATAAATAACTAATTAACAACATTATCCACTGGCCTAAAGAAATCCATGTTGTCTTTCCTAGAGATTGAATCAATCTGTAGAAATTTCCAAAAGGATTGATATTTTTAAAAAAAGACTACTTTAGTAAAATGTGAGGCCCCAGGTATCATTTTCCAATGTTACAGAACATGTTTCATTTATAAAATAGGAAATTTCAAAGTGAGGGACACCAGAGGTAGGAAAGTATAAAACTGTCCCAGTGATACTATATCTGCATATTTTGACAATTAAAAATGCCTGTGCTTTTTCAAAGGGACAAATTACAATTTGTTTGCAATATGTCAAAAGGATTCAATTACCTTTGAGTTGCAAAGCAATACAATGCAGCTGCTGAAATTTGTTTTCCCAGAAAGACAATGGACAGAAGGAGTTTGGCTATTGATAGAAAGTAGATATGAAGTGCTTAGCAGAATGTTTGAAGGGCACATCCTCAGATCTGATGAGCAAAAGATACTGCCTAGAATTTTTGGATTTTGTGCCTGTCAGTATCTTCTAAACTGTGGTTTGGATGGTTATTTCAGCTGAAAACCCGAATGCTTTATTTTGAATTATATTAAATTACTGTCATTTGCAAGGCAGTGTTATTGCAGTTATTAAAATTTAATACGCATCATCCATTTTTTCCTCTATATGTTGGACTACCCAGTGATAGCTTAAAAAAATTTAAACTTTCTATCATTCTCATCTTTGAAACATTTGTACATGACTATATTACTCAGTACTGGGAAGCAAGGGATTACTTTTCCTTCATGAATGGGTTATCTTTCTGTTTGCGAGGCAATTCCCTCTGTCTTTTAAATGAATATGTAAGATTTCATTCTCATGTGGAAATCCGTTGTGTTTTATTTTTCTACGTGTGTATGTTGTATCTAAATCTCTACCATTATTTTTTGCTCTAATACAAGGATTTTATCTGAACTTCTCTATTACTCAATACTGATATAAGATACTTCGCCACTCAGAAAGATCGTTCAGACTTGTTATGGCTTTTGTGGATACAATAAATCACTCTGGATGGCAGTTTTTCCCAGTTTGAAGCATTACTCTCTTCCACCTCTGCCTATTTTATTGATAACTATCCCTGGATTAAGAGCTGGCAGGATCCCATTGTGGCTGAAACTGAAACAGTACTAATGAATAGCTCAAAATGTAAACTCAGTATATTTTTAAATTTCATTTTCAGTTAAAGATCTGAATGAACATTTAGAACTTTCTAGTAACACATGCTGGATTGCTATTAAACTCTATTTTACTACTATATTGGAGAAACAATTTTAAGATATCATAAAGCTTGCAGACTTCCTACAAAATTATTTTGCAGTAATGATATTTTAAATATTTAGAGCAATAGAATTTAAACACATTGGTTAATTCAGACTTGTACTGCTGTGAAAAGATGACCATTTATATGAAGTGAAAGGAAACCTGCAAGAAATCTCAATGATTCTATGAGAATGTGTTGGTGGCGTGTGTTCTGAAGGTCTGAGCATAGAAAGTGATATTATCATACAAGCAAGACAATCTCTCATAGATTTGCTTATAAACTGGAGGCTTATAAACTGCTAGATGTTTGCACTTACTTTGGTTAATACCCTTCTCAAAGGCTTTGGATAAGCTGCTGGAATGCACATCCATGCTCAAATGAAAGATTTCAAATAGAGCAGCTGTGGCCACAGCAGTCAACTCCTCATTTTCTTTTTGTGACAACAAAGGCACTAAAATCTGGTTATTAACTAAATTCTGTGATCTAAGGAATCTGTAAATGTCTTTATGAAGAGTGTAAGTGCTAATCTGAGCTACCTGGAGAGGAGGTCAGCTTTCAGCATTCGGGCAAGTAAAGAAAGAAGTAGTCTCTCACTTAAGAAGTGCAGTGCTGTTCTGGGTACAAGGAATGTTATGCAAGTCATGATATCTTATTTCCACTCAGGATTAGAAAGCATTGGGTTAAGAAGTAATTACTTGACCTACCACAGTTATGTGATGTATAGATATAATGGGCAAATACTTGCTGTAGCCATAGACCTTCCCATGTTTTCTTATCCTAAGCATTCTGTTGCTCTTTAATTTCTGTTGTTGGGTTTGTATTTTGTGCACATTTTCAGAAGTGTGATATCTGGACAGAGACAGTACACTGATTTTGCAATAATCTTTGCTGGATTTTATATTGTAATTCATTTTTCTGATATCAAAAAGTCCAAACATATCAAGGGAACTTCAGCATGGCGACTTTTCTTATGGAGCAGTAAGTTACTTAAGCCGCAAAGTTGCCTGTAGGTCCTAGGAACTGCAGTCAAAATAGCTTTAGTTTGAACACCAAGTCCAAGAGTTTCTATATTCCAGTTTAAACATTTATAGCTTTTCAATCATTTCTAACATTATTATTAAACTAATAAATGTTTTAGTAGCTTGAAATATCTCCAGAATTAAAATCTAGTGTTGTGTCCATATATTACTAACAACAAGAAGGGAGCTGACAAGTAGTGAGTTAAATAGAATTTATTTCCTCTCAGACTCCCTATGAAATCATAAACCAATCAGACTTTCTTCATGTGTTATATGATACCATGAGCCCCAAATCCCTCAGTGAAGTTATTTGCTTGCAAATTATTGCAATCTATCCATTATGCACAAGATATATATATTTAAGTGATGTAAGAATGGGCAGGAGCAGATGCAGTTACTGTTAATCAGTTTCAGATCACCCAAGAAATGTAGTGGTCACAATTCAGTAATAAAGAAGGAATTGCTTATCCCTTTTTGAGAATCAGGGATTGCTGAATACTCCAAAGGAAGCAGTCTCGAAGTAGAGATACTTCCCTTTCTGATGTCACTTAAATGTGGTTAGGGAGGTGTGGACCCAGGACCTGTCTGGATGCACAGGTGAATTGCTGGCATCTGTGCTCCCAGGGCTGGCCATGCCCCTTCATCAGGCGCTCAGTCACTGGTTCGGACTGTGATCTAATGCTTCCCATACAGCTGATCAATATAAAACACAAAAAGGATCTGTTGCTTTCTATCTACAGATATAACTAGAAACCCCTGGGCTCATATAAATCTTGCAGCCTCTAAATTCTACATGGTTTTAAGAAATCTAATGAGTATTTAGTATAACAGGATATGGAAAGCTAATTAAAAAAAAAAAAAAAAAAAAAAAAAAAAAAGAAACAAAGCAATGAGAAATAAGAAAGCTTCTCATTCATTTGTCACAGTTGATTGCCACATACATAAATGTTTTACATTTAATTAATGCTTGCTTTTTGAGGATAAATGCTCAAATAAAAAATTCAATAGAGCTTCTCTCACTGAAGGTTAGAATGTGGGCATTCCTTTTGTAATCAGAAACATAAGAATTAAGTATGGAAGGAAATATATTGGTCCATTTGATCTGTGAACTAAAGCTGTAGCCTGTCATGGTTTTATAATTTTTGTTATCAGTATTCAATACCGTAACATCACATAAAGCACTGGGAGTTAAAAACTTAGTGTTCCAGTTCTGTGGACTGCCATTTTTTTCTGGGTACCTGCTTCTCAGAAGAGAACTACATACCCCCAGGGGACTTTGCATTCAGAGAGAAAGATAAGACTCCTCACAAGTCACGAAGTGGCTTTTTTCTTTTTTTTTTTTTTTTTTTTTGCTCTTCCTCTTGCAGTGCATGGTCCCCAGCCCAGTTTTCACCTTCAGCTGTTGAGTAGGGCCATTGTTTTTGAACAGTCTCTCTTTTACTTACTAGGCTCAATTCCAATTATATCATATTATATGGCGTTATCTTGCATTCTGATATCATTTTTAGTAAGTTAACTTTCCTCCTCAGATCGATGGCACTGTTTCGTTTTTAGGCCCATCTCGCATCTCCCTACCCTTCCCCTTTTCCTGGAGCATGGGTCCATGTGTCCCCCTACCCCATTAATGGGCCAAACCTGGGCCTGAATGGGCCCGAAAACCGTTGACACCTCCTCCCCTCTATTCTTGGGCTGGTAGACCTGTGGGCTGCTATGCCTCTGCCATAGACACAGATAGAACTAGAGAAACTCTGTGACATAGTTTTTACTATAATTTAATGTTATCTTCTGTGAATGTACTTTATGAACAGGAATATACATTCCGATCCTGGTGATTTCAAATAGGAAAATTGTTGTAGTTGATCTTTGTTTAAATCAGACAAAATAATGGAGAAGGAGACCCCGGAAAGAAGGAAAAAGAGAAGCCAATAGGTTGGTTCAGCTGCATTTTTCCCTTTAAAAAACTTGCAGAATTTTTACTGCAATTGATGGTTACTCATGGACATCACAGCGCTTAGCCGTGTAAGAACCTCCTTCTGGTTGCTTAAGTTTGAATAGCTACTGAGTTCTTTTTCTCTGAAGTAATTAGTATGAGACTTTTCTCTCCTGAAGTAACTAAGAGTCTCCAGAATAAGGAGTCTATCATACCTATATGTAGGCATAGCTTCTGCAAGTCCCTTTCTTTGAAACATTGAGGGTAGGGTTTTTAGTGCATAACATAGCATGGTTGTTGCCATACCAGAAAAGCTTCCTGTCTGTAAACAGTCTTACTTTTTGCAATGACAAATGTGCATCACCTGAAAAAGAATTTAATATTCTTTCAAGATATGATAAAAATTATTGGAAAGTAAACATTCTCCTGTCTCCTTCTGATGCTTTATTATATTCATGCAAGATAATATTGTTTGTTTGATAACCCATGTTCAAGTTTGCTGCAAAGTTTAATTTCCTAATAATTTCTGAGAACACAAAGCCTGAAAAGCAAGAATCATTTCCTTTTTTTCCATTGTCACCTGTGGCTTTATCTCACTTGAAAATACAGTGGGATAACTTTCCAACTGCCCTCTAAAGATAACAGCATGAAAGTTTTTCCCCAAATGGGAATGTTATTAAAATTGTATCTTAGAATTAGCTAGCCTTTCTGGAGGTCTAATGTAGAGAAAGATCCATTAAAAAAAATTAAAAGTATTCTCCAGCTATAGAGTTGAAATTCTTGCTTTTTTGAAGATCTACTTCTTACATCTGGTTTGGTAGGAAGGGATTTACTGAAGACATGCTTCACCCACCTTTACGAAATCCTCTTCCCTAGAAACTATGGAAAGTGATTTTCCAGGAAGTTAGAACACAAGGAGAAAGGTGTCATCTTTTAAGACTACTTCATCTTTTATGTGTTCTCTGCTGTGTGTTAGAATAACTAATAATCCAGGTTAAATCTGGATTTAGAACCGCTTCTCTTCAAGATTAGCCCAAATAGTCTTTGCCAGGTTCTTTTCCTTATCCTGCCAGTACTTTCCCTCAACTTAGCTTCTTGTACATTGTACAAAATAATCCTCATTGCATAACAGTGAAAATAAACTGTTACAACGTTCAGTTTCACTTTCACAATTATAGTTTCAGATTTCCAGTTCTCTAATTATCTTATCACAGCTGACTTGAGAATCTCTGAGAGACACAAACATATCTTGCCAAAAGTTGCTATTTGCATGCTGGACATTGTATTATAATTTTTTAGGATTTTCATATACTGCGCATTAGCTTTTGATTACTTCAAAGTTTCAGAAATTGAGCATTGTGATTCTCTCATGTAAGGATTCTGTTGATCTAAGCATGAAGAAGTGCTTGTGGAATTCTAATACAGCATACCAAAAAATAAAATGAATCCTTCCAAGTTAATCTGTGGATCATCGCTTTTGCTGGGTTGTAAAATCAAGCAGTAAGAATTAGATTAACTTCGTTTAGTGAAGCCAAAAATGTTCACCTTACCGAAGTAATAAGGAACATCACTGAAAACGCACAGCTTCACTTCTTGGAGTGAGAAATTTTGAAGCTTATAGCTTCATTATAGCTATAATCTTTGAAGCTTAATAGAATTCAAAATATATTGACTAAAATTTCTTTTTATAGACGTCTGACTGCTGAAGTTTCATTCTTTCTGATCGTCAAACATCTGAGTGCCTTAGATTATTTGTAAGGTGTCTGGAATTACAACTAAAGAGGGTAAACTTGCATTATGAATGCTTCCTTCTTAAAGCTTTGCTAATGAATTGGTTTCCCTGCAGGGTACAGGATAAAGTATTTCAGGTTAGTGAATGGGAAGCATTAAGTTTCAAGTATCTATTTAGTACAAAAAACACCAATTTTACACAAAAGTTTGAAGAATAAGAAGCTGAGAAAGAGTCTGTTTTGTGTTGCTCTAGTTGCCTAACTCCATGAAAACAGAATGCAAACCTGCAAATATAATTTTTTTATTTATTTATTTTTATTTTTTGCTTTGTTTCAAATCTGGAAGCATGGACACTTCAATGATACGTATTGCTGCAGTGCCTATGTCCTCTGACTGTTGATCTCATTTAGAGCTGTACTGATATTAAGTAGCTGTGAGTAGTTCAAAGGGACCTCCTGAAAACAAACAAACAAATAATTAAACCTACAGGAAAGAAAAAAGAATTCTCCGAGTTTTACACTATTCCTTTCCTTCAGTGGGTTGTGGTAATTAAGGATAACATTTTCATAGAAAATAGATGGTAGAACTAGCATAAAGTCCATACTCCCAAATGAAAAAGCTGTATAAGTGATAAATGTCTGCTGCCATTATATAGCATTCATAGCAACTTCATATACAAAGTTGTCCACTGAGTATTCAGTGGTTCAGATATTTATGTACCAATTTGTTCATATTCAAGCTTCTTTTTTCTCTTCCCACTGAGTAGTAAACTATTCTCTTTCTTGACCTGTTTGTCATCTTAAAGCTTGTAATTATCTTTTAATGACACATAAGAATTGCTTTCCAATATTAGTGTTACAAGATGGCTTTTTAGAGTGTTTTCTGTTAGCTGCATTTTTGAACTTCGGCAGTTTGAAGGTTTGAGAATGAGTCAAGTCTGTTTGATTAGTATTTTAAAGCCAGTCCCTCAAAATTCACAGGTTTGTCAAGCTAGTCAAGGAGCTAAATCCCAAACAACAGTCTTCCTTAGTACTTTCATGGAAGTGGTAGGCAAATGCATTCATATAGATAAACATCACATTTTTATGAGAATACTTTCAGATTGCTGAGTCATTTTTCACCATCTCTTTCACAGAAAAAGAATTCAAAGAGACTCAACAGTGCCTAAATTACTTTTGTTCTTTAATTCCTCGGTGAATAAACTTTAATTTCAGTTTCCTCCTATTGCTCAGCATTTTTTCGCATAGAGTTTAGTTTTCATTTATTCCATTTTCTTTAATTTCTATTTTCATCAGACAACTTCAAGCATCTTTTCTTAGCTGTTTTAAAAAACTGCAACAATGCAATACTGGTGCAACATAGAATTATTTTACATTTATTATTGAAAAAATCAGCCACATGTTGTGGTTAAACTGTTGCTAATCAAAGCACACATGCACACCTCCATAGAATATACTCTGCTGAGTCTTGGTGGGTAGCTCTATTAATAAAGGACTTAAAATCGGAAAGAGTACTAATGGATATACATCAAAATGGCTAGTAAAGTACAGAAAATGGGAAGGAAAAAAGATCAATTGCTGCGATATGCATAGAATTAATTTCTCATTAGTTAGTTAATTAATTAATCAGTTTATTCTGCACATGCCATTTCTTTTTCTAGTTTATGCATTAAAAAGACTCCATTCCAATATCTAATCAGATATTTTTGTGATGACTCACTGTCTGGATGTGATAAGAAAAGTGATTCTGTATTAACCTCTTCCAATCTATTTATTAAAATTTGGTGAATCTGAGACAACTTCAGTCGCTCATTTATGAACTAGGTAGCAGAAACCTAGAAGCTAAAAGGCCTTGTCTATATCCTGAATCTTCAAGAGGAAAAGTAAAATTGATAGACATTAAGGGGAAAAATTAGGATGTAAACAGTTTCAGAAAATCTTCTTAGTGTAATACTTAATTACAGGATATTACTGCCAGATATATTTGTAGATTTCTAGTAGACCTGTTGATTTTTAAATATGTATAGTATATTTTAATACATTTTTTTTTTCCTCATTGTTTAGTTAACTTACATTTGAGATAGGAAAGGAATACTCTGTATGACTATTTAGAAGCTGAAACCCTAAAGCAGCAGGAAAATAGTATTTTTAGAATGAACTTCCATAGTGTTGAAAGCCAGTCCCAGAGTAATTGCATTTACATATTTTCCTCCATAAAATTAATATACAATAATCAGCACAAGCAACACAGGAATGTGTAATCTTAAAAACTGTATCAACTCCAAAACTAAGAATGAATTTTATGCCATAAACTCCTATAGGAACCGAGAAGACTGTATTTAAACAAGGAATACTCATACAGCGTTCTTGACTGACTTAAAACACATAAGAATTTCCAGGTCTTTAATGAATTTGGATCATAAAAAATATTCTTGGATCCTCAAACTCTCCAAAAAATACTGATACCCCTTCTTTTTGCGCAAGAGGTTAACTACTGCATTCTCTCTGTCTTCCTCCTTTACACTACGTGCATCCAAAGATTTTTGTCTCAGGTTTTTCACTGGAGCTTCTTTTTGCTTGGTATATCTCCAGTCTGGAATGGCACATGATGCTGAGGCAGTAGTTACTCAAGACCCAAGTAAACACTATGTAGCAGTTTTCAGCTAATGCCAGATTTAAAAATACCTTTCTTTTCACTAGCATGGTTAAACTGAAATTTAATAGTGATGGTAACATTTGCATGCAGCTTAGTGGATTTACCACCAAGATTTGACTTGTTTAAACATTAGTGTACTGCTCTGTTTCAGTGCTACTTTCAGTGATCTATGGCTGCAAGAAACAGCAAATCAATTTTGTGGATAACTTGTTTTCAGGCATCTGAGGAGAAGCGAGATTCCATTAACTCCATCAATCACCTCCTGAATCACTTTCCCCTAAGGAATGGTGAAATAACTTGGTGTCCTGATAGATGCTTAGGGCCAACACAGAAATAAACAGAAGGGAAAACCCAGAACAAAATATTTTTGTTGTTACTATTATTGTAAGGAGAAAAGATTCATTAACTTTCTGGTTCACATCTAGCTCTAGAAAGCATTATATGTTTATGTTTATCAACATTTATTTCTCTGTCCTTCTGGGAAAAAAAAAAAAAAAAAAGGAAAAAAAAGGAACGCTTTTTCCCTCACATTTGTGTTAAGATTTGAGGTAATGTTGGCATATACCTTCTATCTGTTAGAGTTAAGCATTGAAAATTTTTCATGATCTCTTCTGTCCTCTTCCTGTTTATTCATCACTGAGTGAGATGCAGCACAAAGACTAGGGATTGCTCATGACCTATTTACATCTTGAAATGTATGTGTACAGTAAGTTTTTTCTTAAAATTGCTGAACTCTAAATGAAGACAGAAGTGATAGTTGAATGTAGAGCAGTTTTAGAGGTTGACTTTATCTCAGATAAGTACATAATAAGACCCATGCATCTAACCAAAACCAATTTTTCTTTTTCTCTGGAAGTGAGAGACCATTCATAACCTATTCATAGGTGGCAGTTATTCTATGGGGAGAGGAGAGATGCAGAAATGGGAATGATTCAGATGTCTGGAAAAAGCAGTTGTCTTTGTGATTAATGAAAAAGAAACTTTTATTTATGCATTTCAATGTGATTTCATAATTATAAGAACGTAAGAGTGATATCTATGACAATCTTGAGTTGCATCAAAGAAAAGAAGCAATGAGAATAGGTGAAAGAAAAGGAGCATTTCTGCAATTTTCTTTAGTCAGATGATGTATTATAAACGACATGAAATAAAAGATGTCTGAAAAAAGAAATAGTAGCTATAGTAATAAATATTTTTAACAAACAAAGCTGTGGTAATTATCTCATAGGAACAGAGAGATCTAGATATCCTGGCCACTGAGTTTATTATGGTTTCTTTTTTTGGATTGCATCTTCACTTACATGTTTTTATTGCAATTCACTTTTTATATCAACGTTATATTAAATAGGCTTTGGATTTTCAAATGTAAAAGTATATTTATTTATTATTCACACTGTCATTGTGAATCTATTTTTCAGTGCAATATGTTTATGAATTGCCAATAGCATCATTTTTATGTACTTTATTGCAATTTTAACACACTGAAAAAGCAGGTACAAAAGCTTATCCTTTAAAATACAGTGAAAAGTTCAATAGCACTACCTGAAAAAGAGGCAACATCTAGATTTTTATTCCTTTTATTACCAAGGACGTACAGAAGAGCAGTAGTGGAATCGCAGGGATAGTTAGTGATTCATCAAGTACTACAGAGCTTAAGGTTTTATGAATTGTGTAATTTGACCTGCATTCCAAGCAAAACATATAATTGAAAAATCAAGCTGTGATCTCCTCTTCGCAGGAGATTTGCTGCAGAGACCAATAAATGACTAGTTAGGAAGATGAAAATTAATTTCTTTTTTTATAATAACCACTGTCCTATTTTCTTTTTCTTTTTCTTTTTTTCTGCTTAACTCAGCTGTCTAGTAGATATTCCTTGCCCTTTTCAATCATGATATTGCTATCTTCCCCCTTAGTACAATCTTATAACACTGAGTTTCTGTTTCACTATTCTTTCCTTTCTCCAGTACCATCTGTTTCCTTCTTGCTTTACTTTGTTCCTGCTAAATATCCAACGTGCTTCAGTATTGTACAGTAAGTCCTTTACCACACATTATCTTCATTTGTTTAAACCTCTCTATTATTCATCTGATCCCTTGATTGGTTCATGTGTTCTTAGTATTCAACCAAAAAGTACCCCCCTCTAGAAGCAGTCCTTCCTACTCATAGGTAATACACCTACAGCTCTTCCCTTCTGAGTTGTTTACCTAGTATCTTGCCTTGGGCTTTCTCTTTACCTCAGCTGAGGACAGTGATTGCATCTGGCAAGTGATACGAGTCAGATGAAGGGAATTAGAACCATGTGGAGTCACAAATTACCTGGTGTGGGCTTGTCAGGGGTGCTGACTTGATTGGTAGGTATTGCAGAGCATATCTCCTCCTCCTGAGGAGTTCCATTTCAAAGAGAAGAAGGTGTATGGAAAAAGTATCATAGAATCATTTCAGACAGGAAAAATCTTTAAAGGGCATCTAATCTAACCCCCCTGCAAGGAATGGAGGCCTCTACAGCTAAGTCAGGTTGCTCAGAGTTTTATCCAGCCAGTCCCTGAATGTCTCCACACCTTGGTGTCATCTGCAAACTTGCACTCAATCCCACTGGCAGTGTCACTGACAAAGATATTGAAGAGCAGTATCAGAGAGTCCCAGTATCGATCTCTGAGGGACACCACACACTGATCTTCAGCTGGACATTGAGCCATTGACCACTATTCTCTGGGTACTCTCAACCAGTTCCTCATTCATTAAACAGTCCATCCATCAAATCCATATCTTTTCAATTTGGAGAGAAAGATGTCACAGGGGACCATGTAGAGACCTTACTGAAGTTCAGATAGATGACATCAGTAGCTCTTGCCTTGTCCTCTCATGCAGTTACAAAATCACAGAAGGCCATTAGATTCTGTGATTCTATAAGATTTAGGTTGGATGTCAGGGGAAAGTTCTTTAGTATGAGAGTGATGAGGTTCTGGAACAGGCTGCCCAGAGAGGTTCTGGATGCCCCATCCCTAGAGCAGTTCAAGGCCAGATTGGATGGATCTTCACCTGACTGTCATGACTTTTTAAATATCATTGAGAGTGGCTTGGTGTCTCCAACAGCAAATTCCCTCAGGACTCTGGAACACATCTCATTGGAATCCATAACTTAGGGATGTTTGGGTTCTTCAGGTGTCGCTGAACCTGATTTTCACTCACAGTGGAAGGGACATTGCTCCCCAGGTCCTCATCTTCCTCACCTTCTGACCCATCCATTCAAAGGATGTGTGAAGAGCAGTTGTCAGTGAAGACTGAGACAAAGAATTTGTCTCAGTTACATTAGACATCTCTGTGTCTATTTTTTACAAGCAAAGCACACATAATTTCTCTAGAGGCAGAGCATTACAATAAATTTTATGGAATTCAGTAAGGATATACTTACCAGGAACAACTGGTTTCTATTAAAAGCATATGGATTTATCTTTCATGTAATATTTGAAAAATTTTGGGTTTTTTTTCATTCAAACTGTGTTAATACAGTTTTCCTCAGAATTTTCTTTGTGCAGAAAAGAACTCTGAAATATAAATTATTTCCCCATAAACTACCCAAGGTCAGGTAGATCCTTGTAGAGGTGAAATGGCTTATGGTTTTGGCTTTGAGAGCATTTTGACTGGTATCTCTTATGTTGTCATTACAGCGGTTTTTACTGTAGCTGCATAGTGAGGAGTCCCTAATCCTTATAGAAAGCAGCTGATGGAGAGGAGTGATGAGGAGAGAGACAAGAGGATACAGTTGGAAAGAAAAGATTACCTGAATATCATATGAGTTCACATGCAAAAGGAAAGTGGTTAGAGTGTTTTTTTTTAACCTTTAGCTGAAAGGCAAGAGTAAATGTTTGGCAACTGCAGCACATTTTCCTTAGCATTAATGTTATCTTTCGTGTTACTTCATCTATTTTTCTATTTGAACCACTGAGTTAAGGTCTAAAATGGAATCTGACAGAGAGAGTATTGAAAGCCATTAGTTTAACACTGGTTTACTAACGTGTGGGCATGCTGTTATTACCAGGGCCAATAGTGGCAAAGCTCCTGCAGTTTTGCTTGTCCCTTCTGCCACCCAATTTGAGAAGATAGATAGTGTCATTGATTCACTGTATTATAATTGCTTCCTAATGCCTTCAGTCTCAGCCTTCACTCTGAACTCCCGAGGCCTCACCACAGTCTTATGCATTAGTCGTATATTGTTCTTTCTTCTTGAAGAACACTGAACATCTAAACATTCTAACACCTTAACACAGCGGTCCACAATGTTATTTGTGTGTAAAAGATTTCTTATCAGTTATCAGTTATCAGTTGCAATTGGTAACTTGCCAATTTTGCTAACTAGTTCTTTAGGGCAAAAAAGTAGACAGATCTATCCATTGATATTCTTAATGGCGTTTATTATTTCAGGAACATGTTAGAATAATACAAAATAAACTAATGTAATGCTTATTAATGTTACGTCTTCTACAGATTTTATTGCTCCATACTTACAGCAATTTTCTTATAAGCATATACTTAAAAAACAGATATTTCTCTTTTGATTTATTTCGCTTTTCATGTAGAGTTATGGGAGATATGTGTAGGTTTAACACAAGATAAACAAAAGAACACCAGAATACCATATTTTTTATATTCAGCTTAATGTTTGCAGGTATTTCATTTTGAATAATTTTTTTCTTATTTGGACAGTTATGGTATTCTTAGTGTCTTTTTGAAATTATTGTCAAGAATCTCTGTATGGAATTTCTATCCTGATTGGAATAACTCATAGAGAGAGACACGTTTTGAAGGGCAAAATCTTTGAAAAGTATTTTGCACTGCAGTTGTCTACATTGTCATAAATCTGTCACTTTGCTCTTCTACCTAGTTTTCACTGATTGGAACTCCTCATTGTCAAGACTGAAAATTATTCTGTTTCACTTTACAATTTTACCCTGTAATACTTTGTTTCCTTAATGCTACCTTAAGGTTAGATCTTTCTGAAAAGTTGAAGACTGACTCTTATTTGTCTTCCCTATTTGCGACACTTGTAGCTAGCTGTGTTCTGCAAATAAGAAAGAATAAGTGGCTCAGTTTTGAATTTACCTGTATGGGAGCTGCTGAATCACAGTCTGAACCTCTGGTTGATCGCCTGAGGCAAGCAGTGAGTCATCTATGGAAGGCAATTCACCTGTGCTGCCGGAAAGGGTGGAGCCTGGCTCCACCTCTCCTAGACCCATTTAAGAGCTGCTGGGGGGGAAGGATCTTGTCTGGAGATCCCTCCTCTGGAGTTTTGTAGTGAGCACAGGATGTGGGTAAGCATTTTATCTATTTTTTTTTTTTTAATTATTATTATAACCTGCTTAACCAAACTCTCTTGTTTATTTCATAATTATAACATCTCTATATTTATTGATTATGCATTACTATACTTTATATTTTTTAGATTTCTTTGGTTTACTTGATAAGAATTAGAGAAAAATTATGGAAGCTTTTTTTTCTTTTTAGGAAAACTATGGAGTTTACCATTATCTCTTCTGATCATATAATTTACGTACAGAAACTTCAAAAATGCAGTTACTGGATTCACGAACTCAGAAACCTCACATACAGTTGTCAAAACTCTTGGTGTTTCTTTTTCCTTGCTAGTTACCTCATGCACACTTCACAATTATTTTAAGTGTGATAATATAGTCAGACTTACTTTTACAAATATTATTCTGGTTCTTCGAGAAATGATAGCTTTCTGTGTAGTCATGAGGACTCAAATCCTTCTCTCCCCAGATGACTGAGCAGTTCAGAAACCTTATGTAGAAGAGGTCCAAATTATGTTTGTAAGCATAAACACAACTAGGCACAGAATGCTTGACTATGATTACAGTTATCTTTCCATAAAGCATGGGGTTTTTTTTGTTTTTTTTGTTTTTTTTGGGTTTTTTTTTTGTTTTTTTTTGTTTTTTTTTTGGTTTTTTTTGGGTTTGTTTGGGTTTGTTTGGGTTTGTTTGGGTTTGTTTGGGTTTGTTTGTTTTTTGTGTTTTTTAAATCAAAAGGTAAATGCACAGTAAGAATACAAAATATGCTCATGTATTGCCTCTGAGAACTACTCTCTGGAATGTCATATGGCAGGGTAAACTAAACCGTACATAGAAATATTTCTGTTATAAGTTTTGACACTTCCTACAACAGTCTTACCTAGACATTAACATATGTTAGCATGCAATTGCAGAGTAAGAAGTCCATTTTTAGTGTGAATCACATGATAGTAGGAGTACTAATCTAGATTAACTTAAGTAATGCCTTTAAAAATTTACAAAGCTCTTACACAGCTTTTCACATTTATCTTGACTAATAAGACTTGTTTGGCCTGCCAAGCAGATAGGTGCCAAATACAGTGAATAGGATGTGTATAATGTGAACAGAAATGGTTGCATTTCCCCTGGAAAACATTTTCCAAGTACTTTGAAAACTGGTAAACAACAGCAACAACAATAAAAAATACCTTGACTGTAATTTAAAAGCAACCTTGCATACTGTTTGAAAGGTGGATTCAAAGTTTAAGTTATAATGGAAAATGGCTCACAAAATAACAAAGCAATTTTCTTTTTAGATCACTAGAATTAAATCATCTTACACTTCCAATTCTAGCATGGTTATCTGATTGTTTTGCATGTAACAGCTACAATTAAGCCACCATGTAATTCTCTTGGAAAGTGCTTAAATAGTGAAGAATCTCAGTCATCTCTGTAAAAATCTCTTGATTTAATAGTTTTTCCTTTGCTAGAAGATCCTTCTGTAAATCCTGAAATCTCTAAAGGTTCTATGTGTCTGGTGATGATAACATAACAAGGGCTGAAGTATTGTTTTTTCTTGTTCCTTTATCAGTAAGACCAGTATGAAGACATATCTGAAACAGAAACATTTAGGTAAATGCATCTACAGAAGTGAAAATGTTTATAAATTCTACTTTAGCACAGTCTAAAGCTATTTAAAGGCATTTCTGTGTTTTGCGTAAGTACACAAGATGAGAGGAAAAAGTAAATAGTCCTTTCCTTTGATAATTGGCATTTTGCAGGGTTGTCTACATTGTAGTTTGCAAACAAAAAAAAAAAAAAAAAAAGACAGTTTAAACACTGCTCTCACAACAACACCGTCCTTTTGTACCAGAAACTGCTTAGACTTGCTGCCTCACATTTGTATAGTGTAACACTCCCTGAGACCCCTACCTATGGAAGGATCTGCTTTTTTTTTGTCAGTGAAAGATGAGAGTAACATATTTCTAATAACAGCTGTCTCAATCTACAATAGCAGTAACAAGTGAAGAATCCAGTGATCCAGTACAGAAGCAATCTTTTCAGAGTGGCCATCAGCCAGTTTTTTCATCCTGAGATGAATTCTGTACTGGCTTTTTATTTGCTTGTTTTGAAAGTATTTTCTTTTTCAAGAGAGGAAATATGATCTAGCACATAGAATTTTATGATAGCATCTTCTGAAAACTTTATTGAAAAATTTATTCATACAGATTCAGGGTAAAAACAGGGAATGATTCATCAGTAAGACTATTCCAGTCAGTATACAATTAGGAGTGCAACTCATCAGATGTATAAAGATTAATTGCTTACTACAAGGTGCAGTATCATTCCTTAATTTTTGAAGATGTTAATGCATATTGAATCATAGAATCACAGGATTCTACCGAAGCCAAAAACCTTTGTGCGTAAATAAGACAAAACTGCATGTCACCTTCTTAAAGTTATTTTTTACAGATTGATAGTCTGAAGGATAGTTCTGGGGGAAATTGAGCTATATACAGTCTGTGGATAAGATTTAATTTTCAATTTCTTCTCGCCTAACTATTTTCATAAGCATTAAACCAACCAAATTATGAATTAAGGTATGCATCAAGTAATGCTTGTGTTCTTAATTTAAATGATTTTTCAAAGCCAAAATTACTTAAAGCTTGCTCCCTAGTAAATGACATAATTGTGTTTTCATATTAATAATATTTTTAAGGTAGTTAGCTTATAAACTTACACCCTAATATTCTTGTCAGAATTGTAAGAAACAAGAGGGCATATGAATTGAGCACCACTGACCAGAAAAAATACTCCCTGGGAGTGGATCATTTCCAAGCTAAATAATACAATTTAACATCTATGGGACAAGAGGATGATTCATTTATCTCTTTTGTGATGGTAGTGCTTGCTTCAGAAAAGCGAACATAAAATGTAATTTGTTAAATCTACACTGTTGGGATAGCATACCTGCTGTCACCAATTTGTAACCCGCTGTCACCCATTTGTAATCTATTTCTCCTTGATTTAGGAACCTCTGCTATCATGGACAATCTTTACATTTATTTTCTAGAATAAATATTTTCAATGCAATAAAAGTTTTACTACTCCAACATAACAATAAATTAGATAAATTTTAAGGGAAATTCCTCAACAGCTGAATTAACACAATAGTGTGTTACCATTTCTAGTTTCTTGCAGTACCTCTACTTCTTTTTGCACTATGTCATTATCTTGTATCTTGCAGTTTTGAAACCGATATCTCCTCTGAGACCTAAGCCATAGAGTACTTTACAATATCTGCAAACAGATCCTGGCAGACTGCTGAAAATGTCTCAATTTCATGCTGTTATTTGAGTCTCATGATGTGCTACCTGAACATGTGAAATTTTTTTACTTACTCAGTCTGAGGGACATGAATGAGGTTACGGGGAAGTAGAATTCCTTACATGTTGTCCTAGAATAAAATTCTTTCAACTTTCAGTGCTTCCGGGTCAGACCCTGAACTGAACAATGGTTATCACTAGAGCAGGCATGATCTTAATATTATGCTATGGAGGAAGACAGAAAGTAAGAGAGGTAGCCTAGCAATATTAGAAGAGGTTAAATGTGCTTAGCCTTGTTTTCGTCCAGCACAAATGGTTGTGGTTCATGTCACCTGTCATGATAACAAGAATGCAAAGTGCTACAAAGTTTTCCCAAATCTGCCTTTGCCACTTACACTGTAATGCTAAGTGTGAGACTATGTATGATGCAATTTCCACGTTTTGTTACCTTTTACTTTAAAATATTATCACCTTTTTTTCTGTGAATGATAGTAAAAAGAGAAATAGATGCAATGACATTATTGTGAAAAATGGAACTTACAAGAAAAGGCCATAAGTACATGTGTTATTTTTTTATTTTTTAAAATAACACAAAGGGTAGTATTGCTTAGTTTTAATAATTGTTTAGAAAACAACTTTCCTAGTTGATATTCATCCTGAAGGCAAAATAATTTATTAGGAAAAAACAACAGAGCAAGAAACATACAAAGATTTTAAACCCTCCTCTTGAATTTCAAAATGGATATGAATTAAAACCACACACTCTACGTCTCTCTTAGGTTACGACAGGTAGCACAGCTGTTCCATAGATACAATTTACAGCATAAAGAACCTCATTAGACAGTATAGCTGCCTCAGTGGGAAATCTGCCCACACATGTTTGTAAAATCAGGGAAAACTGCCAGAAGAACTCTCTTTAGACACGCCATAATAATGACACATCACATCAGCCACTCCAGAAGAGTCTGCCTTCATCCAGAGAACTTCATTTTGTTACTTAGAACACAAAATATTTGTCTCAGCGTGTAAAGTTCACTCTGCTATTCAGTTAGAGTGGAAATTTTTGGGGTGGGCCTGCTGGTGATCTCCCAAAACAGGACAAATGGTGAGTAATACTTTTTGAGGTAGGATGTTAAGTAGAATTTTTTGTGTTATGGATAAGAATTTGTCAAATGTCTGTAGACACAGAGCAGGAGAAAGGACCTTTGAAGATGAGATGCAGTGACAAAGATATGTGAGGTGGAACAGAAGCTACTGTTAATAGTGTTAAAAGATACAGAGTACCAAAAATCTATAGAGCATGGAAATAGAGTTGTAGAATAAAATTTATATATTCTTTTCAACCACACTACTATTGCTGATATTCCCATACACCATAGGCTTTAAACTCAGGCCATAAGAGAATATCAAAAGCAGATAATAGGAATCATTTCATACTTTATCAACCTTGTAGTCACTTCATACTTTGTTATCAGTTATACTATTACCTCAGCACATCTGTCACCATTCCATACCTTCAGAAAACTATTTCTGTCTTAAAACTGACAAAGTCAGATTAGACTTTCCTGTAACAAATTCAATTCTCTGTGGGCTAACAGGGCAATGGGACCTCTCTGTCCTTGCTCTCTCTTACTCACTTCTGTCAGTGAGCTACAGCAGTAGAATGTTACAAAAAATATGCTTTGTTATGTTATTTGTGTTGAAGTTTTAAGAGGCTTGTAATCATAATAAAATGTTGATTTGCCTAGGTTTCTGCACGAGTAAAGCTTCCTATTTATTTCCATGGGAACTTGGAAGCTACAACAGACACAATGAGCACAATAATGCTGTTTGATAGAGCAAATTCTCAGCTACAAAGCACTATTTTTGATACAGTCAACCACCATTAGCTATGTATTTTCACCAGCAAAGAACAGAAACCTGTATGACATGCTCATAAATGTCTGCACCAGAGGAGGTTGCACAGTTTTGCAGCTGCTATAATGGCATAATTGCTAGGAAAACATTTCACATGCAGTTCACCTTTCGTTGACACAAAGAGATGGAAATTAGAAGGTGCAAAATCTGAACTACATAGGGGATGTAGCATGAAAGTCCAGCCAAGATTGGCAATGTGCAATGTCTTCAAACTAGTATGAGGCCTGATGTTATTGTGCTGCAATTCTGGCCTGACTCTGAAAGCTTGAGCTTTCAGTTTAGTCAGCATCGTGATACAGTGGTCAGAGTTCCAGGAAATCCAGAGGGATTACCTCTTTCCTATACCAAAAGACAGTCACATCACTTTACCTGCTGAGGGCCGCATCTTGAACTTTTTATTCGATGAGGAATTCGCATCTTTTCACTCTATTGTTTTGACTTTGCCTTCTAGTGGTGACAAAATATCACTTATAATGATACAATCTAGGAAACCATCAGCTTCAGCCAGTTCAATAGGTCCTGACAAACTTGCATATGGTTCCTGGTCATGGAACACACCTGACACAAACTTTGCAGTATTCCAATGTTTCCATCAATTTCCAGTTCATTGAAGCCAATATTCAACTCCATACCTAGTTCCCTAGTCAATATCTGATGATTTGCATGAATAAACTGATCAAGATGTTCTTAATTTTCAGCTGATGAAAAAAATGACAGTGGGCTACCTCCACTGGTGCAGATTTTCACAAGTATGGCATGCAAGCTCTTGGTCATCACTGGCAAAAATACACAGCGAATGGGGAAAAATAGTCTTTTGTAACTGGGAATTTGCTCTGTTACTGTGCTCCTGGTACCTGTTGTAGTTTCCATGGGAGCAAATAGGAGGCATTAGTTTCAGAGTGACCTACATATTCGTATCTGAAATGTGAATTGCTGATATATGTTATACAATCACCAATAAACTGATGATGCTGATGAGGTTATTTTATCAATATTTCCTCCATTACTTCATTTTTTATTTACTTAAGAAAGTCCATTTTCAAATAAGCATATTTTGGTTTTTTCCATCATATAAAATATGCAACTCACTTTTCTGCTGCCTGAATCTCTATGCGTAGTGACTGACCGCTAGCTTTAACTGCATCTGGATAGTAAATTAGAATGAAAACTTTTGTATAGGTCACATAAGTTATTCTTATAAATGAATATCTATGAATACATAATATATAACCCCTTAAAATAATCTTTTTGTGCTGAGAAGAATATTATTAATTCCATTATTTGGAAGACACAGAATGACTCACCTAAGGTTATTTCTGGCAGAACGAGGATGGGTTCCTGATCCCCAGCTCTCAGCCTAATGCCTAAACATGAACACTTTTTTCAGCTTCACATTGCATAAATAAAGTAATTAGAAACAAAGTATTTAGAGAAGATATGGGGAGGCTGTTACTTGCAGTGTGGAGAGCCAGATCCTCCACATTTGACGCATTCAGAGTAGTGATAGGAATAATGACCAGCGCTTTTGTTTGCAACTTTTGTTTGAGAACCTTAACTATGTTCTGAAGTGAAAATAACTCCAACATGACTGAAATACATTGAGTACCTTAAGGTATAATACAATTGGCAAAACTTTATCTTTTTTTTTTTTTAAAGTTAACTTGGCTTGACTGCAAGGTATGTGTATATATTTTTAGACATACATATACTTATATACTTTATATATATGCATATATGTCTTTCCAGAAGAATGCATAGATTTTTTTTGAATTTCTGCATGTGTGAAAAACTGAAGGAAAAAATGTCATATTAGTGACATAGAAACTTATTTAATTAGTATAGGAATTGCATAAATCAACTTTATTTTGTGTTTATGCATAAGTATACAAGTGCCCACTTTTTCTTTTGTAGAAAATAGAAGCTTAAAGTCAATCTTTGTTATTTTAAATATGATTTTCCACTGTAGAAGATAGAACAATTTGCATATTTATTAAATATATTTTACCCAGAAAGTTCATAACTATGATGCCGCATCTCATTGAAAGTCTATTTCTACAAGCAGCCAAGGTCATTAAGTGGAAAATTCTGTGCAAAAATCTAATATGTATTGGCTACATTTAGAATAAAGTATAATAGGAACTGGTAGAGATTTTGAGCCTTAGGCCATAAAATTCAACAAATGCAGTCATTCTTCTGGTAACACTAGCATTAACTCAGTTTTGGAAAGCTGAGTAACTAGGCACACTGGTCAACTCCTAAAAGTAAGTATTTCTGGATAGTCAGCACATAATTGAATCTGAAGTGTTTCATTTATTCTTTATTCTGCGTGGATGGTATGTCAAGTTAGTATGATTTAACTGTGCATAAATTCTGACATTTTAGGGACAATGACTATGGAAAAAGAAATAGTGAAATGTTGTGGAATTTTTCAAGTCTGGTGATTGCTTGTTCCATGTATGGTTATAGACCTCCTGTGCAATGGTGGAAAAAGCGAGGAAATGGGACTTCAGAATAGATCAGAAAGGTTCTTAAAAGAGCACAGCTAAGTTACTAAGTTGTTCACTCAGGAACTTGCCTCCTTTTCCTACAGCCAGCCAAAAAGCTAGAAAGCTACAAGTTGAGAGTACAATTTGACTAGCTTCTGCTTTCTACTTCTGTGACACTTAGAGTCAAGTTTTTAAAATATTTGTGTCTGGCCATGAATATGTGCGCCTGCTGGGGTGTATGAAGAATCCACGCTGACCCTGATGAGCTCGTTGGCAGAATTGCTGACCTCCCAGCTCTGCACTAGCAGCTTTCATTCCCGCACTTGGACAGCGTGTGGCTTTCTAATGAGGGAGTCCCTTGGAAAAAGAAAAGAAAAGAAAAGAAAAAAGAAAAAAGGAAAAAAAAAAAAAAAAAAAAAAAGAGTTGCAAGAAGAGAAAGAGCAAAGCTGGATAAAACAAAATAAAAAATCCTACCTTTTCCTTCTTTCTTGGCAGAAAATCTGTGCAAAACAGCATAGCACAAGATAAAGAGAGACTAGATAGCAGAAGAAAAATAACCTCAGAACAAAGCAGAGAGAAGGATATAGTTAGGAATCTCTATATTCTAAAATAGGGGCTCAGGCTTGACCACAAAAATGCAAATGTCACTGCAGCAAGGCAAGCATATTCTCATATGTTCAAACATATGGCCTGAGAACCAGTAACCAGCTAACTGCTTAAAAACAAATACATTTCTAAGGAAATCAAACAAAATGTGGAGATGACAAAAAAAAAAAAAAGGTGCTATTTTTATGGAGTGGATTCAATCACAATGCTATTTTCAAGTCACTGGAATGACAACAATGTGAGTTGGATGGAAACCTGACAGGACTCTGGCTGGAGAAACAGATGCTTCAGCTGCAGCCGGCTGCTGAACAAAGGGAAAGCACCAGCACTGTGAGGAACAGCTTTGTCTGCAGTCCTCTGCA
The DNA here is from genome assembly GCF_019232065.1 of Centrocercus urophasianus. NCBI lineage: Eukaryota > Metazoa > Chordata > Aves > Galliformes > Phasianidae > Centrocercus > Centrocercus urophasianus. Next base: position 19,829,745 of record NW_024884475.1, on the reverse strand, counting down.
GCTGGTTGCGCAGAGATCAGCCCTGCTGTACAGATGCACTTCTCCCCAGCCACCGCTCCATGATTCAGTACACTCACTGCAGGCATCCTTGTATCTCTGAATGCATTAGCTGGAAGAATAGGATTTGACTTTATGACTAAGATATTTACAGTCCTGTCAAAAGCCTGACTTTCCTTTGTACTATTAGGAAGAAGTACATATCCTTCGGGAGGCTAGAAGGCTCTCTATGAAAATGGTTAACTCAACAGAAAGATGCAGCAATGAAATATGGGCAGTAAAGAAGGAATTATGCTGGTGAATCCTAGCTCTTTGAGGCAGAAACTGATAGCTGTCAGGGTGATCAGTGATGATGACAATGGCCACAGGTCTATGTAAAGGAGTCCCTGGGCTTGCATCACTCTCAGTATCTCACTGCCTTGACAGGTATGTGGGTTTTGATACATCCCTGAGTATGGCTCTGGAGGTAGTTGAAGAACTTATCTGAAGCATCAATCTTTAATGAATACTGGGAATTTTTCTTGCAGTCTAGAGAAAGATAAGTTTTTATTTCAGTTTTCCAGGTTCCTAACATAACACTTCAAAGTTGCCCTAATAAAAATATTTCTACCCTTTCAAGATATTTTTCAGAATGTTTTAATTCAGTCTTGCCCCCATATATAAATAGAAAAGCAAACAAGCAGAAATCTGTGAATTACTGTCCGTTCTTTACCAGAAAGAGGTGAGCATGGAACAGGCTTCCTAGGACAATAGTCATGGCCCTGAGCTGCCGGAGTTCAAAGAGCACTAAGCATTTTCAGACTTAGGGTTGAATTTTGCGTAGTCCTATGTGGAGCCAGGAGCGGGACTCGAGGAACATTGTGAATCCCTTCCAACTCAGAATATTCTATGATTCCGTGAAATATTGTAACTTTTTTTCCATCAACTGCGTCATTTTTCCTGTTATCACCTTTCATAATTCTCCATTCAAAAATAAAACCGGAATTAACTCGTATAGTTACAAAAACCATTGTTGGGGGCCTTGAATCCCCTGAAAGGTTTTTACCTGACCAGCTGAACTAGGATCCCCACCCACACTCTGCCCAAGCTCAGCCATAGCTCAGCCTCCAGCCTTGCCTTTACCCTGGCCTCTCACAGAATTATTATGGTTGAAAAAGATGAATGAGATCATCTAGTACAAGCATTATCCCACTAACCAACATGCCTCAGTGCCATACTTACACATTTCTTGAACACTTCCAGGGTCATGGAGTCCACCACCTCCCTGAGCAGCCTGTTCTAATGCCTCAACATTCTTTTTGAGAATACATTTTCCCCCAATATTCAACCTGAATCTTCCCAATGCAACTTAAAGTTGTTACCACTCGTTCTGTCTCTCTAGACCTGTCATAGTCCTGCCTCCTGCTGTTCCTGAACTGGACTCTCTGCAAGCACCCTGGACCTGGCCCCTGATCCCAGCCAACCCAAGATCCCAGAGGGTCCTCCCTTGTGTAGCAGCCCTGCTCCTACTGCATCCTGACAGTATTTAAAGCATGGCAGAGAACTGTTTAGAAAGAAGCAGCCTACTGACATGCTGTGCTATGATGCTGAATTCACTCTAATTTAGATTAAGTTAAACCAGAGATGCTTTTAATATCAGAGAAGACAAAATATCTGCTACATTCTGATATACCAGTGTCTTTTGTAGTCTCTTGTAACTAAATATAGAAATAGTTTACACAGTTCCATGGATTTTGTGAGACAGCATTCTTTTTTATTTTAAGAGATGGAGTTAATTTTGAATTGGATCTCTCATGTCGATACATATATACAAAATGCAAAAATCCAGTTTCAGAACAGTGAACTTTAAAGAAAAGATCCTGATATTTCAGTAGGATTTAAAACATCCTTCAGCAAGGCATGCAAATTCTTTTTGACAGAATCTTCAGGAATCACAGAATATTGCCTGAATTTGTCATGTCATATCATTATGTGACATGAATATTTGATGCAAAACTCCACAGTAGGAAAGTTTTCTGAATGCTGTAACATTGCAATTTCACAATATATGAGACACTTATTTAAAGAAAAAACAAATTAAAAAATATGGGAGAGGAGGTGTCAGCTGAAGAGGCAGTGGCCACGTGTACCTGAACTATTTGTGGTTTGGGGAATACTGCAGCCAGTCTCGGGGTGTCTTGTGCAGGGTTAATGCTCAGTGAGCTCAGCAAAAGGCTCCTAGGATGGCCGAGGGCTGAAGCAGCTGCCCTGAGCATTGGGTGAGAAATGGGGCTCCTTAGCACAGCACAGATGTGGGTTTGGGGGAGCTAACAGCCATCCAGCATCTGCAGGCAGTTAGACAGAATGAGGCCCTTACCAGAAGAGCCTTATGGGACACTGAAAGACAACAGGCACAAAAACAAAACTGGAGAGATTGAGGTCAGACAGAAGGAAAACCTTGTCCCCGGTGCAGACAGCCAAGCCATGCTGTGTGTGTTCCATCCCCAGCAGTTTCCAAGATTGCTCCAAGCAGTCTCAGAGCTGACCCTGCTGTGAGTGAGAGGTTGGAACAGAGACCTGAGACATCTCCAGCCCTGGTCACGCTTCACTTGTTATGTAACACAGTAATAATCATGTTATCACTGGCAATAATATGGTTCTTAATTTACTGTTCATCATAATATGGCTCACATAAATCAATGAAATTGATGTAGTCATCAGTGCAAATGTCTCATTTTAGACAAAACCCACCCGTGTTGGACTGAGATTTTCTAACAGCTTAACACAGGGCCAGAGAGTGGGTAAGAAAAAGATGAAATGAAAAACCAGGGTAGTGTACATTCAAAATCCCAAGTGCAGAGAAAAGAGCTTTATATCTTTTATTCTCTGCATAAGACAAAAAAGATCTTTAAGTCTCAGGACAGTACTCTTCAAGATAGCTGAAACGTTTCTTTGACTTTTCAAAAGTTGTATCTTGAAGTGAAATGTCTGAAATGTCATTTTACATTTAAAATGAGAACTAGAGCAAATCATTTTGTTGCAGAAACAGGGTGTTTTACACGTATTGAGTAAACAGTGTGTAACAGCTTAGCATCTGAAATTTCAAAGAAATGGTTTCCTCGGAGTTATGCCGTGGACAACAATCAAAAAAGTGTCAGTCTCCTCCTGAGTCTAGTACGTATTTAATGCATTTACTACAGATGTGGTGAGCTCTGAAAAGGGGTTAGAATATTAGAGAGCATTTCTGTTGTCATCCTGCCTGCAAAATTTGCAGCATTTTGTTCATTCGCAACTTCTAAAAGATTAACATTTTTTCTTTTCCACAGTGTCCTCTAAAGCATTAATTTGCTGCTTTGGATGACTTTCTAAGGCTTGTAATTGGACCATCCACAGGAGCTAATCAGCTATCACAAAAATTCATGCCAAGGAGGATCAGGGAGACAAGTCCATGGCTCAAAGCATGCATTTAAGAAATCCACCTTCTTTACTTTTTATAATTTAAAACAAAAACAACAAACAAACAAAAATACCCGCAGCAATTAAAATTATCTGAGCGCTTTAACTTTATCCTTTCCAAAAGGCTTTACCTCGGGCTTGAGGGTGGGAGTAAAAATGAACAGAGCAGCTATATGTCCCTCACACCACTGCCTCGGGCTCCGAGGGAAGCGGGAGCGGTGCGGCCCCGGGTGTGCTCCAGGCGGCGCCGCAGCCCCGCGGATGGCGCTCGGCGCTCCGCTGCTCCACACGGCGCTCCCGCAGCGGGAGAGTTAACCGCGCCATGCGGCGGTCTGCCGGCCTGCTTTCTGCACGTTATGGCATGCAGGCCCCCAGTACATTTGATTTCTTACCCTATAATGCCAGGAGCTTGAAAAGATGCACTCTAAAATCCGTACTTTTCGAGAATCGGCTTTCCAGTGTATTATATAGCTCTCCCGTTCTCACATTGCTCACTCTTGCTCTAATGTAAAAGGTAGAATTAAATTGAAGGCACTTATTGTAGCCACTTCTATAGTGTGCATTAAAATGGTACAAACTTTTCTCAAATCGTAGGACACAGATTGAAACTGGCTTTGTCTGCTGATTTATTTATATCTTAGGGGTTTTATGTGCCTTTTTAGCTGTTTGTTTTCTCTACGGCATGGAGTGCACTGTGAATTTGGAGGAGAGTACAAAACAGCATCTCCTTCTATAGGGCATTGGAGTGGGTCTACCACTTGCGGTTCTATCTTAAGACATCATCAAAGTAAGTGTGAAATGCTGTACATTAATGCGAGTGATGGATTAGTATGAGCTTTTCTTAAAACAACAACAACAAAAAAAAACCCACCAAGCTTTAGATGTATTTCACCCATTACCCATGAAAATAAATGATGTACTTGCAAATTACTTCCTACTGTACCCCTGAAATGTAATTGCTGTTCCAGATATTCTGTCCTTTCAAATAATGGGTAAATGTACACATCTGAAAAATGCTGCTGCATATTTACTGGTGTCTAAATGCAGTCAAAGACTGTAAGGATACAGAATTCCTGGGGATGCAAGTTTCTTCTATTTTACTTTAATACCAACTGCTTTAATTTCTTTCTAAGTTTGTCTCACAGATGGGGAACTCAATATGTACAGTGGACTCATCATGCAGCACATTCCACTCCACATCTGATTCGGGTATTTTCATGCTTATTTCAAATACATTGCGTTGCGAAGAGTGGATGTTAAGTACTCACGGCTCTCGAGCACCTCTGTACAATCCTCTTTATTGAGATCAGTAAAGTCAAAAGAGCACAAAACGTAGAAGAGTGCTGAACTGTAACAGTACAGATTAAAATAAAAGTCTAAATTTCACCCAACCTACCTTCCCTTTACATATTTTCTGTCACCCACATTTCCCACAGTCTGTTAACTTTTGGATCACCTGATTTAACTGTACTGCCTGGGGAAGGCTTCTGTGCAAAACACTGTCCCACACTGAGATGTACAGAGATCGGTCACCCCAGTTCCTTAGACACACCATCTCACAATGCACAGATCAAAAATTTTAGAGCACTCACCTACAATTACAGCAGAGAGCCTGAGTTCTTACTGTGTCCTAGACAACAACAGAAACTATTACCATCTCTTATCCCAAACTAAATATGATGCTCTATTTTTATATATATATATATATATATATATATAATTTAACATCAGAACTGAACGTTGATATTGATTTAGGAATGTATTCCGTTAGCAATCATAGTCATTTTCTGTGGGCTACCACTAGTCAGGATGTTTGGAGCTTAAGGTAGTCTTTTGGAAACTGTAAAAAAGAACCATCATTCTTTGTTTAGATCAGTTAAAAAAGTGTTCAGGCTTCTTCTTTAAACTATGCAGGTGAAACAATAACAGTTTCCACCTCCTGTGTTCAACTGGGCATTCATGTGCCAGTATTATATGAAGCCTTAAATGTAGAAATGGATGCCTGGGGAAAACATATGCCGTATATACTGTGCACAGCCAGTAAGGTGCTGGAACACAGGAGTGTATGACTCTGAGAGCCAAAAAAATCATAGAAACTAGGGCCAGAAGGATCTCAAGATGTTGTTTACCCTTTTTCATCTGATAAATGTTTGTCTAAAATCTAAGAAAGGGAAAATTTGCTCCAGGTGCCAGCTTGAAAGACTTTTGGAGGAATGATGAAGGAACAGTTGTTTGCTTTCTGCAGTGGTTCAGAAGCTTTCTCATTCTTTCTAAGTAAATAGAATACAACAAAGACATCTGACTCCATCACCACCTTCCTCCTAATGGAATCAATACACAATGCCCTGAGCTTTGACCGAGCACTCTGGTCAGAAAAAGGTAAAATTACTCTGTGAAATTTCATCTTCACCTGATGATGATTTCAGTATTCTTCTGACAGTGGTGATTAGTTGTCTTCACGACTCAGGAGAATTGCCATAGCTGTAGTTTGTGGATGAATGAGAACTATAGAGTAGTGATAATTCCTGACATTAATTGGATTCTGGCTGTGGATCAAGAACTCTCAATCTGTCTTGCACCATTAACAGCTTAGAATTGACTATACTTTGTAACAGGATCTGAAGAGTTTTTCCATGATGCTACTGCTTTTAGATTAGGTGACTTTTATTTATGTAAAGGGTATGTCTCTGTTAGCACTTCGTATAAAAAATGTTTGTGTGCCTCTTAGTATGACATCATGAAGAAAAAGCTGGCAACATGTGAGGGCATTATTCAAAAAATGCGTTAACAGCAGAAGGGGAAGCTTCTGCCATTATTTTAATAAACACAGGTGTTGTGATTTTCCTCTGTTTTGTCTACCTCTCTATAGAAGGTAGACTTAGAAACAAAACAAAACAGAGGAAAATATTTTTCTCTATAGAAAAAAAAATAAGGCTATTTGGTAAAGACTATCTTTTCTTGTGTTCACAAGAATACTTGAAGAAAGTAATTATCAGTTTGACAGCAATCTTCTATTTCTGTGCCTACTCTTTTCTTTCCCCAAAGCAGCCATTTTTACCAATAACATACTCACCCCATTGCAGCTGGCCGGGCCTTTCATCTCCTTGTTGCTTCTTGCTTCTTTCTCCTCATGTAGCTTCAGCTTGCAAGGTACTGGTATTCGTCTTAACTCTCCACCTCCTTTGAATACAAGAAGTTATGCTGATACATTTGCAGCTGTTATATTCCTTCAGTGACTGCTTTTACAGACTTACACTCTTAAATATAGCCTATAGTAGGTGTCATTTCCTACACTCCACAACTGCTTGCATGATATAATACTTTGGCAATATCTTTTGCCATTTGGAGCACTGCAAGCTGTTGTTGAGCAGCACTGCTCTCCACAAAAAAAAAAAAATTGTTCCAAGGATGCACTCTTCTCAGCATATATTTAATGGTAGACTAGTTAAAAACAAACAAACAAACAAGCAAACAAACAAAAACCTTCAGATTACAATATCAGCTGGTAAAAGTTGTATGGATTTACCTCAGTGAGGCAGAACTTGCTGAGGGCTTTTTGTTTGTTTGTTAGAATGGAATTGCTCGATGCCTGGCCACTTCAGGGCCAACCAAAAGTCCAAGCATATTATTGAGGACATTATCCCAAATGCCCTCTGAACACTGACATACGTGCCTAATCTGACTCTCCTCTGGTGCAGTTCTGTGCCATTCCCTCAAATTCTTTATTTTTAACATGCATACATTCACAATAACCTAGCAACCAAGATAAACTCTGACTGTTCAGTGTTGACTGAAATTGGAACCTTCCATTGCTATTCTGGAAGAGATGTGATTCTCAAATCTGGTTCTCAGCTTTTAGATCAAGGTATAAGCTGCGTGGAAAGTTCCTCCTCTAATCTGTAAATAAGTAAGTTAAATTAAAATCCTATAAATGCAATACAACATCAATTAAATCCTAGGCAAAATAATAGCAGCCTTGGTCTGCTGTATTTTACATCAGGTGAAATCAGTAGAAACTGTTTAGAATCAAGAGAATTGGGAGAAAATGGTGGGAGAACACTCTGTAACATACAGGTCTATTAATTATTAATATGATTTGAATAATGGTGACTCGTGTTCTGTTATTGTCACACATTAGCTTTAGAGGAGGTATTGTTTGCCCTGTATTGTGGGCTGCCTTTCTTTTTCTTTGCTCTCATGGCATATCTTACTCCCTTTCCTGTCTTGTTTCATTTTTATGCATGAAGCAAGTCACGTAGAGGATCTAATACTAATTACATCTTCATTAATATCAGAAAAGTTATCTTAATAATAAACAGAACAATCAGGAGATTAAAATAAGAGAAAAGATTAAAAGGCATATATGCATTTTTTAAAGAAAATATGCATTCATAGATGAAAAATCAAGAATGCTTTAGTCTTTGAGGGTTTTATTCAAATTAGGGGGGGAAATCTTAGGGAATTTAAACTAAAAAGAAAGACCAGGTATTGAGCCAATGTAAATCAGCATTAAATAACCAATTCCAACAGAGCTGTGCTGATGCATACTGCAAATATAGCTAAAAATTATTTGCAGGTATATATATAGCAAATAGGCAGGGCATTCGCCTGTTTTTATGGCATAGAAGGCTAAAGTTGCCTTTACTGATGATTCTGAAAATGTTGTCTGTGTACCAGTGAGCAGTCTGTGAGGCTGTAATAAGGATTTATTCCGTGTGTGCTAATCTTAATGAAATTTTGAAGCTGTAATTGATGCCTGTCATCATTTCAGAAAGTTTTACTGATACATTTTTTTTTGCATATCCTGGGCTATGATATTTTGCTGAAACTCACAACTTGACACATTGTGATATGGAATATTTTCTAAAAAGACAACTTTGGTTTTAAAGACTTAAGCTGAAGGACAGATATCACATCCCAAAGTCACTTGTTATAGTGTTTAATTATCTTCACAAGTGGGAACAAACCACTGAGGAAATTAACCTATGTTATGCACAAATCCATTGTGTATGTGATGAAAAGCATTACTCCTTAAGGAAATAATGAGATTTAAGGAGCAAGAAGTACAAAAATCACTTTGTTTTATGCAAAAAATCTTTTTCATTGAAATTAACAGATCCATGACATCTTATTATTTTAAAGACATGAAATATTATTGATTGGTTGACCAAATGATTGACGACTTTTTAAGCAACAGCTTACTTTAAGTGCTTATGAGTTCAGTGATCATATTACTCATCTTCATTAAGCCTTATTGCTTTTGCAATATATGTGGAATTTATACTCTGTATTATTATATATTAATATTTTATTTATACTGCATATACACTTCAGAGAGGGGAGGGAATGAAGGAGAGAAGAAAAGGAGATGCCTCTTTATGCTGAAGGACAGCAGGGAATTCAAAACAAGGAAAAAAATTTGATTTGTTAACATGTACTGTTTGTGAATTTGTAATGCAGTTATCTGAATGTTACATTAACCTTATTATCTACACGGGAAATACTTTGCAAACGGAGGAAAAGATTGCACTGTTCTTTGTTTTTCATCTTGGAGACACATCCTACTAACAGAATTCTTTCCACATATTCCTAAAAGAGCTAAAGGAGGTTTTTAGCTCTTTCTAGTAATAGTATGCTAAAATTACTTTAAATTCATAGTAATTATGGTATTGTACACAGCAAATTCTGGGGAAAATCTCTGAAAAATATATATAGCATTTTTCAAATGACTTAAAAATCACCAAGTATAAGTTAGTACCGATCCCATGACTGGAGTCATTACTGACATTTTCATTCTTTTGTTGATTCCTAACAAATTCCCTCAGAGTTCCCTTTTTTCCAGTCAGAAATCCCCAGATGACAAACACTTCACTCCACTCCACATTTCATTAAATACCCAGTTCTTCAGAAGCATCTATTTTTAAACATTTCTTGGTAGGATGCAGTAAAATTAGTTATACTGACACTGTGAACAATCTATATCCATATTTTAAAAAGAATTACTTACTCATCAAAATATGGTACCGCTAGCATGCTTCTAATAAAAGACGTTATTAATGTAACACCTGCTTTCTTGCTGACAGATAAATTCTGTGGTTTGTTTATTTAGAAACACTATGAGCTATGGGAGATACTCCACTCGGTACCTAATGAACAATACATAATGTCTAACAGTGTGAAAAACCTTTCTGTATTTCATCAGCTAAATAGACACATTTTCTGATACATCTAAGCTTTCAAAGGTTTAGAAGAACAGTTAAATGTAACAGGTAAATGTAATCTGTGTAAAGCACTGTTACACAGTAGCTGGGCCACGGTAGTATCTATGTGCCAGAGAGTTGTGGTAAGCAATTCAAGATCATTGAAATATTTCCTTGTAGAATGAGGTAAAGTATATGAACAATAACTGTTTTTCATGATGGATTGAGATTCCATACATTGAAATACAGTTCATAAACTGCTATATGATAAATTGTTAGTGTACATAAGCCATGAACTGCATTCAGCCAGTATATGGACTATTGTTCCTAAGTCCCATACACAACTCAAAAGTTGTACATTAAAATCCTCTTACAGTGTAGAAATCTTTAAGAAGACACAGAATGTGTTACACTGACATAGAAGGAGTAAAGGAGTTTTCTTTATGAACAGATCTTGATTTTTACTGTTTTTAAGCAATCACATTACAGATTTTGAAGCACTTCAGCTCTATTTAGATTGCAAGAAGCAGGCATTCTTACACTAAACATCTCTAATTCTGTACAGAAAATAGAAAGGGAAGGGAAGGGAAGGGAAGGGAAGTGAAGGGAAGGGAAGGGAAGGGGAAAGAAAAAAATGCTGTTATTTGTTGATTTCAGTAACAGTTACCAAAAATAGTCTTGAGAGATTATCTCATACTGGAGCATAATCCAGAGTAATATTGCAGTTGCAGTTACATTTGATCTGTTTATTGCCCCTGTGTATTTCCATTAGCTTTATTAATGTTCTATGGGAAATTAATTTTGACACTTTCTATTATATATATTCTGATTGTGAATGGATATCTTACTACAGGATGCAGTGAGGGCTAGTTGAGAAGAATGTTGGCAATGAAATTCTATTAACTTGAGCCATATGTTGTGATTTTAAAGTAAATTATATAACTGCACTGGCAAACTATCTAAGTTAGTTAGAATTCTGTTTTGGGTGCTCAAAGACTGAAATTATTCATATCATTGGTGATGCAGACCAGCAAAATTAGCTCGACTAGAGTCTCAGAGGTCACACTAGAAAATAATGCTAAATATACTGCTAATATTTGCTGAAACTGTAAGGAAAAGTGGCCATGAGGGGGTGAGAAATGTCTTGATCATAACTGTAAGATGGAAAAGAGAATAATAGATTAATCTAATCTTGATGCAACTCAGCACTCACATGCAAAATGAAGTCAGGAGACTTGCAAATTTTCTCTAAGGTACACATATAACATTTTGATTAGAAATGGGAATTTAATGACCATGTTCTGTGAAATGTTATGTCATTGACATGTTACATAAAGTGACAAATTGTTGTTCAGAATCTAAAAGAAGATGGTTTTTCTGGAAATGAAGTTTTCATTTTAATCATTAATAGTGTTTATTAAACAGCCTAAAGTGTGTCACTATGTGTCTGGCTCCAAAATATATGTATTTCTGTGAAAACTTGAGTGATGTTCTTCCTAATATCATCCTGAGGGTTTGAGTAACATAAGAGTAGATGTATCTCAAAATACCATGTCTTGGGAACAGAATAAAAAAATATTTTAAAGCATTCAGCATATATATGCAATAGTGTACTAGATATGAAGAAAGATGTTCTTCCAAAAATGAACTCAGGCTCTGGAAGACAGATTATCTTATTGACTAGACAAAGATTTTAAGGTACCCTCTTTGCCACCATTTGAGCAAGCAATGTGAAGAGACTTGGAAGAAATCTTAACCAAGCATTATCTCAGAACATTAAATGAGTACCTACTATTCATTAGTCCCTATTTCATTCCATTTGACTGATTGTGTTTTTTATTTGTTTGTTTGTTTGTTTGTTTGTTTGTTTGTAATTCCAGGGAATGCAAGAGGAACCCACTTGAAGTGTAGGAAGTATGCTGTAAGAATGGAAAGTCAATAATAAGATTGACCTAGTGAGTGGCAAGCCTGCCATGGCACGGTGGTTGGAAGTAGATGATTTTCAAGGTCTCTTCTAACCCAAGCCATTTTGTGATTCTGTAGTTCTACAGTTCTACTGTTCTATAAGACTCATGTTGCTTTTCATGTCAATTGTGGTAATTCATAATTAAAATAAATTCAGCTTTTTCTGGTTTTATTGTTGTTGTTGTTGTTGTTCTGACTGCTTCTTAGTATGCATGTTCTCTGATGATATAGATACTGTCTCCATAGATGGTCAGCTAGAATGTGGAATTTCAGCTCTTACCTATACCAGAAGAAAATATCATTGACTGTTCTTCCAGGTCTTTTCTTTTAAGGATGCGGAATAGCATAATGTTCAGCATCATACATTTTTATTCTCTACGCAGCTTGGACATACGCTAAAGCCATTTGGAAGAGTACAAAAAGTAATATGTGTCAGCAGCTGCCTTAGATAAATGAAGAGATTGCTGGAATCAAGAGCAAATAGTAGCATACTGCAGTGGTTCTTTTTCCAAGTTTTACAGCCCAGTTATTTTTGAGGCTATTTGTTATTTATAGGTACTGTTTCTTGCAGTATGATTTGATGCATATGATGCACTCTTGCAGCTTTACTGAAACACAGATCCATGTTTTCTTTAGTTTCCACTGTAATATTATGTCTTTTTTTGTTTGTTTGTTTGTTTTCATGAGAAATAGAATCTAGTGACAGGACGACTGCAAATAGTAATTACATTTTTTTTGCAAGAGATATCAGATCTGCTTGCCTTTATTATGGGATGAGTAAAGAAAGCTTTACCGTACTAGAACATCACAATTCTCGTTCACTACAAAAAAAAACCATCATCATAAGTGATGCTTTAGTTATTGTACCACATCTTTCTTTGAATTTGTTTGTCTTTGGGGAAAAAGTAACACACTGCATGGACAGTCTTACAGCACATGTTCCAGCTTAGCCTTCAGATGGACTTTTCACAGATCAGTCTTATTCTCTGGGATATAACTGTAGGTTGAACCAGATGCTCTATGGTTTGTTGTTGTTGTTGTTGTTTCATCTTGACATGATAAGGGGGAAATTCTTTTTGTATTCCCTGAAGTAAATCTAGATTCCCTGAAGTAAATCTGACTGAATCCATCACAACTTTAAACAATCTAACATCCTGTGCCTACCTAAATAATTTGGAAGAATCATGATGATAAGAATCATGTGCAGCTAAATAAAAAAGACTTTAATACTGGGAAATAAGTCATGGTCTACCTGACACTTTTCATAAATATAATAATATCAACGTCAGACTAGTAAGCATAGGGAATACTTAAAAAATAAGAATATTTTAACCTAAGGTAGTCTTTGGAACTGTAGAAATGAATGACAATCCTATATGCACAAAAGTAAAGAAGTCACCCAGGTCCCATTCCCAGATAGTTTGCAGTTTGCTCACTTTCCCAAATGGGATGCAGTCTCTTCAAAAGTAATGATATTGACACATTTTCACACTTCTTGTAGTGAATATCCTCATTTAGAGTTTAAACTTTCGTTAGTAAGAATGGTCTGTGGGAGTAGGATTTTAGCCTCACTTGGGCCTAAAAGTACCTGCAGCAGAAGCAACCAATAACACATTCTGCTCACACTGAGTGACTACAGGGAGATGAAAACTGAGAATGTTTTTTGCACTGAAATCTTTCCTGAGCTATTGTTTATCTAATGTGTGTGCACTCCTTTGCACATTTTGGAATCTCTATGTTGTTTATTTTCAAATAAACCTTATTTTCAGATAAAAAAAAAAAGAAAGAAAATTAACTTACTTGGGACTTACGGAATATTTTATTCTTACATTTATTTATCTGCCTAGTTTTGATCTACCCCGTTCTGAAAAGAACAGCGGAAATGTTTTCAAAGACTTAGTGAGAGAGCCTAAATTTAATTTCTGAGCTGGTGATAGTACCTGTAAACTTCACTGAAGAATTCAGCAGAAGTTGCAGGTGTTCAGCACCAGTTTGGGTTAGTCATAGAATCATGGAATGGCCTGGGTTGAAAGGGACCTCTAGTTTCAATTCTTCTGCTATGTGCAGGGTCACCAACCACTAGACCAGGCTGCCCAGAGCCACATCCAGCCTGGCCTTGAATGCCTCCATACATGGCAAATATTACCTTAAGGTGAAATGGCCAAGTAATAAAACCCTTTATAAAACTGGTGAGAGAAGCTTAATGACAGTGGAGTAAATGCTGTTGCTGTTGTAAAACTTTATGCTTCTTTTCAGATTCATGTATTCACTTAAGGCAAATGTGTCCTCTTATTTGCCAAATTATATGACTTAGTGATGGCAGATATGTTTAGCAGTTCATCATTCATATCCCTTTGGCTAAATGTTGGCTAAATGTAGATCTTTAGAGGTGGATTGCATGATTAATCTTTTTTACCTGTGATTTAACTAATTTCCCTGTCACTTAATAAAATACCCTCACATAACAATGCTATGTTAAAACATATAATGATACTTCAACTTTTCCAGTGAATTAGTCTAACTAGCCTATTATGTTAATACAGGAGTTATTAACTCACTCATTAATTCTGTCTGAAAGTATGACACTATGGAAGCAATTTGTGTTTGGTATAATTGCCATCATTTGAAAAGTGATTTTTGCGAGGCAAACCATTTTTTAAAACATTCACTTCCCTTTTATCAATCTCATAACTAATACTATATACTATTTGCTCAGACATTTCATAGCCCAGCTTTGAGATTAAATCATGCTGAAGCATTGCTTAATTCCTTTCCTTGATCTATACCTTGCCTTTCAATATTAAATCAGCCTGCAAGCCACTGTACCATTTGCATGTCCTTGCCACACTGGATAGTATCACAAGCTGAATGGTATAAAAACATAAAATCTTTCAGCACCAATTACAGAGTTACAAAGGTGCTGTTAGATAGCTGTGAGTGATCAATAAAGACTTTATATCCGGAGTTCCCTGATGAGTGAAATACCTTGGATCTTGACCTTGCACTTTACACTTCATTCTGTGAAATATTATGTGTCAAGATTTAGCAGATGGTGAGGGATGCAATAGGAGGTGACTACATTACACCTTATTCTTGACTTTATTTTTGACTGACACTGACTTTAACTGCAGCATTTACATTACTTTGTCATTGTCTCATCAACTCGAGAATGGGAATGTTGGGACTGGTGCTCTATCATCTCTGATAATTTTTTTTTTTTTTTTTTTTTTTTTTTTGCATTGAACTCACTTCCCTTTTTCTGCTTTCCTTTTGCACAGCATTCCCCCTCTGTATTTTCTTTCCTGTACTCAATTATTTACTCCAGTTTATTTTCCCTTTATAGGTTTTTCTTAGTTGCAAAGTTTGGGGTTATTTTTGGTAAATCAGTTAGAAGGTTCTCCACAGTAAACATTCTCAGTAGTGGAGAAGGAGATAGGAAGGGCCAGCAAGGGAAGTAATAGGGAGGAGTAACATAAACAAATAACAAATCTGAAATGCAGTTTTCCAGCACACTTTGTCCCCTGTAATCAAAAAAAGGGAACTGCAGTTGAAAGAAAACAAAGGAAACAATGGATATTATTTTCAGAAGCAAATGTGTTGAGCATAGGTAATCCTTTTATATAGAGTTTAAAATAAATGATACTATTAGGTGTCAATGAGCCCAAATTGTTGCTATTTTAGTAAAAGTGCTTACCTAGCTGAAACTTCATTTGGTGCAGATTACTGTTTTCATAGATGACACTATTGTTACACTGCTGTTTTCTGAAAATGAAATCTGTCTTTCCATTCATCAAAACTATGTAAGCGACCAAATGAAAATTCATTAAATCTGCTGCAGGGTGATGGTTTTCAAAACAGAGTCCTAGGATTTGGTTACCTCCTTTAACGTCATTGCATCCACATGTCTAAATCCCCAATTATCACTTAGAAAATACACTAGCGGTTGTCAGACTTATTAGCATGATTATACATGAGATGCTGAAGAGGGAAGTAAATCATACTGTTGCATAACTGTTTTTCTCTAATAAGGATAGCACTGGGTTTTAAGTCAGTCACTGAACAAATGCCTGATGTATATCCACTAACAGAAAAAAGAAAAGCTTGAGTAAATAGAAGCTCATATTGTTGTTGTACAGCATTTAAAAGAATTGGGAATGCCGACCTTGCTTCACTGGTAAACACAGATGAGTTTCAGTATCTAAAAAAAAAAAAAAAAGAGAGAGCCATAAAACAAGACTTCGGTCATAGGGCTTAGAAAATGTTTTAAATGTTCTCAACAAGAAAAAAAAGTGTGGAATATAGTAATACTGTAAGATGATGAAATCTGTTGGGTATAGGAGAAAAGAGATTACAATGAATCTGATGACTGACTAAGTAACTAAGAATTAAGAATGTGCTTAAATTTATACAAGCAAGGTAGATGCCAGACTGAAACATTGGAAGAGGATATCAGTCCACTCTACATAGCATGGAAACCAGCCATTGTCCGAAATGTTGACAAATGCATGATTACAATTCAAGAACTTTGTAGTTTATAAATAATTACATAGTTCATTCTTCATAAATATCCACGCCATTGACAGACATTTGTGAAAATCTGTAATTCCACAAAAATCTGAACTGAATACTTGATAATTAATTGTAGAAGTTTGAGAATCAATACTTGCAATCTTTAATCTTTAAAGAAGAAATCTCTTGAACTCATCATAACTAGGTGCAAATCTGTTTTACTGAATAGCCAAAGGAAAAAAAAAAAATGGGAAAAGGTAAAATCCTGTCCCTTTGAAGTCAAGACAAAAACTCATCTTGGCTGGGTTGGAACCAGCATTTCCCAGTGATTACATGAAAAGTACAATATGAGTAGCAAGCAATGTGTATATTCATGCCGATGCACAATTTGAAGTCAAAATTAGTTAATCATGGATAATCACAGGTAAAAATACATGTTAAAAAAAATTAAAAAAAAAAAAAAAATTAGGGAAGAGCAAGGGAATAATAAATGTTATTCATTACTTAGTCAACAACCTATATTCATAATAAATGCTCTCTAGAATAACATCTACCAGTTCATGAAGAAATACAAAAAAATCCTTCTTGCTCCTGAGTTCTGTAGTTTAAACATAAAAGTAAAATTCTTGATACCACTGTTTTGTTTAGTTATTTTTTTTAATAAGAAAGGACACATAGTTCTCATTTCAAACGTACATTTTCATCATAAAAAAGAGTCTGTAAAAAAAGAGTTTACATTCATTGAATGTAAATGTTTCACTAATTTCACTGGGACTAACCATAGAATATACTGCATCCAAATTGAAAATGAACAGCTATCTTTCATGTTTGTTTAATTATATATCTAATTATCTCCCTAAATTTCACCTAGTAGCAATTTTAATTGTTTAGCTGTTGAAGATTTCCCCTTAATATAGATATATTTGGTGGGATATTTGGTATAAGTATTTAGAAAATGAGAACACCATGGTGATAATGTTTTTTTCACTCAGAGCGCTGACAAAAGACTTAATGATTTGTTCTGCATGCTTATTTTTTTGTCTGCTTTATTTTGACTGTGCCTAATTAACCCTTGAAGAATAAACGATCTACAGAGTTTACTTTAAGACATACATTCAACTAGTTAAGTCCAGCTAGCTTTGGCAAATCACAGGAACATCCGTGACATTTGCTAACAGGCAGAATCAGAGCTGCAACAGAGCTGTATGCAATTCCACACACTTCACCTTGAAGAAGCACATAACCTTGGAATGAAAGTCAGCTTCTAAGTGAACTTAAGCAGCACTTGATCTTATTTTGACAGCTTGTCTTTGATGGCATGCATGTATATATCCTTCAGGAAGTTAATGTAAGGTACTTACTTTCAGGTAAGCACTGAATTTAATATATTGGAATTATCCTTCCTTAAGAATCGCGCTTGCAAAATAAATCTCCAGTCACTTACAAAAGCTTTAGCTTTAGGCACTAAAGTCAAGTGACCTAATAGCTAACTCAACCTTTTGAAAAATAATTACCTGAAGAAAATGTAGCTGTACTTCTGATTGTAGTGAGTTCAGAAGAAGATTTTTCATTGATTTCAATAGATGTAAGCTTATGTATTTTGTGATCACTACATCTCAAAGGGAATATATTCCACGTTCAAACTGGGAATTAATATTTCTGTATATATTTGAAGACTAGGCCACTTGGATTGAGACAATACTGCTTATGTCCTTACGTAGATTGTTTATAGTCTACTTGAACATACTATGCAGAATGTCTTCTTACCACAAATATACAGGAGAGCTAAATTTAATTGTGATTCATGACACATCAAAACAAATAGATCTGACAAAATTACTGATCCTGTTAGAGGATGGGTGTCTTCTTTAACCCAGATTTTAATACTAGCTTTCTCTTTAAAAAGCAGTTATGACATATTTTTCCAGTACTTCAGTATCCTGTTTTAAGATCATCACTTCAGCATATGATGCTTTACCATACATAGCTCAAGCTTTTAAAAATAATTCTATAATTCCATGATTCTAATTGTTACAGAAATTTAGGTGGATAGCAAATCTGATCTAGTTAATTCATCATATAGTAAGCCTTAGTGAGTGATTAATATGTATTACTTTAAAATACTTTTCTTATTAACTGCAATCCTGGGCTAAAACTAGGGTGTAATATATTGCTAACTGTGCAAAGCAGACTTGTTTTCCCTTTCACTGCTTTAAACCGTTAGAATCGGATCAATCTCTACCCTATTTTGCAAGTAATTTATTTTTAATAATACAAGAAATGCTCCCCTAAGTCTCTGATGCAGATTTTCTGTAGTCAGGGAAGAAAGTTAATTTGAACACATCTGCACCATCAAACATAATTGCTTCATAACACACTTGCATATGGATTCAGTACATCATCCTGTCACTTCATTTATGTGAAAGAGGTGGCAGTGTACCATGCAGCAGTGAGCTACAGAAGTGGACATTTACAGTAGGGAAAAATTAAGAAACATTTCCAAGGAATTACAAAGATCAGTAGACATTAACAACAACCTATTTACGTAAAACAAACAAAAGTAATTTTAAAAAGTAAAATGAAATTCTGACTAAAAGAATCAAAGTTCAGTTAAAATGGATTCAAGAAATCATAGTTGGCCATGAGCCAACAGTGTGCCTTTGTGGCCGAGGAGGCAAATGATATCCTGGGGTGCATTAAAAAGAGCTTGGCCAGCAGGTTGAGGAAGGTTATCTTCCTCCTCTGTCCTGCTGAAGCCACATTTAGAATATTGTGTCCAGTTCTGAGCTCCCCAGTTCAAAAAGGACAGAAGAGTCCAGCAGAGGACCGGAAAGATGATAAAGGGCCTGGAGCATCTCCTGTGTGAGGAAAGACTGAAAAACCTGTATCTGTTCAGCCCGGGGAAAAGAAGACTGAGAAGGGTTCTGATTAATGTTAATAAATATCTCAAGGAAGGTGGGAGGCAAATGGATGAGGCCATCCATTTGACATGGGGGGGGGGGGGGGGGGGCCGCGCCAACCCAGGAGTACTCAGGTGTATGTAGTGCACCTGAGTGACTGGAAGGGGTGCAGCCAGGATCCACCCCTTCCGAGACCTTACTTAAGGGTTGGCAGGGGGAGCTAGAGTATCTTACTGGAGATCCATGTGTATCTGAGGGCTTCTGAAGGTAAGCAGATTTTTTTCCTTTGTTTCTGTAGCTACTGTGTTTGAGCTTATCCTTATTTGCTCCAGCTAATGACTTTGCCACCCTGTTATTATCACTGTACTTTCTTTATATAGTTTATAGTATTTCATGCTTTAATTATAGAATTATCGTGTCTAGTTGTATATAACACTGATACAGAGCTTCTGAAGACTGCTCCAGAATTACATGGTCCCTTCACAGGGCAGTGGATTGTTCTTAGCACTATGTAAATGGCACTAGAATCACCAGGTGTTTTCATGAACCCTGAGTGCGAGACACAGATTACTGAGCTCTGGACTGCTTCAAGAGCAGGTGGAGGAAACTGGCTCAGTAAGCATGACTTATCTATAAGTACATGGGCAGCTGGAGATCTGTGTCTGGCAGGGTAGGCTATAGAAGCATGCAGTTGAAATTGTCCTATGCATGCATCTTGCTGAGAGGTTAGTGCTGCTCCATGCCCAGGACAGGGTCTGACTGAGCAGTTGAGAGAGGTGGCTGTATTGCTTGGCAGAAAGCAACTTACATTTTTAAAGGCAGGGGACTTCCAGCTATTTGAACAATGGACTTTTCAATGACTCATGCAGCCAGTTGGGGTTTTCCAATATTTTACAGGGTTGTAGGTAACTGAAGATCACGGAGCCCCATCTGTGCTCAGAACATCTTAATAGGATTAACTGGTTCAGTGAACTTGCACACCGTTTTTAAAAAGCCTCTAGCCAGTTTCCTAACAAAAGATATAAAGGAAGAAACAGAGAAAAGATAATACATTGACTTGTTTTCTACTCTGTTCAGTCCCATACCTCCCTTTTGGAGTATATTTGACCATCCTGTTACAGAGGAAATTTTTTTTATAGACAAAAAGATTCTGAAAGATCTAACTTAAGAGTCGTATATGTCTTTAGAAAGACCATACTGAAGAACTATTCAATACTTAAAATTATTTCTAAGTATCTTAGCTGTGAGTCTTGAGGCACTAACATCCACCACAGGCAGTAAGTGGCCTGTAGTTCACAGAAGAATGTGGGTCAGACAAACACATAGCGCTAACACCAACTTTTAGCCAGCAGCAAAACACAGGGCGGGGGAAGATGGAGGAGCTTCTAGAGGAGAGGGAAAAAAAAATGCACTGGATTCCGTAGCATAAAGATAAAACCCTAAATCCAGTTCAAAAATAAAAATGGAAAAAAGTTCCAGCGAAGAAATTTTATATCAAGCTCTAAAAAATTCAGTGCTGAAACATTGTTGACTATTTGGAGTAATTAAACTCCCTAAGAATAGAGATGCTAGAACATGATCTCCTTTTTTAACTGTTGTTTTACATAATTTTATATATTCAGTATCTCTTATGTCCTTGCTTTTATCTTCCATTAACTTACTGGTGTCTTGTGATAATCTAATGCTGGAATAGATATATCCATATGCATATGTGTGTTTAAATAAGAGAGGAACTTTCACAGCCAGGTTCTGCTTGCTGCGCACTGGTGTACCAATTACTATTGAGAAAATACACCCTTAGAAACTGTGCATTTACTATCCATGCACTTAAAGCTCAAAAGAACTGAAAAGACTTTGAAATCTAAGGAAAAGCAGATTCCTTTCATCCAGATTTATTCCTTAAACTACCAGATGAACTCTATAAACTAAACACAGAAGTCTGTAGAAGGTGGATTGCACAACAATATCTGGTATTAATAGCTGAGTTCTGCCCTGGTGTAAAGGCACAGTGTAAACAACACAACCTTTTTGTAGACTGCTTTTCCTGTTACTGATTTGTCCTTGTGCACCTGGGATATGGAGTTACACAAGATAACAACCACACTCACTGACACCATTGTAACCATGTAATTTGCGCTTTGAATAGCTCCTCCACAGCACTGTAAACTGTATGCTGCACTGCATGCACTTTGTGTCACAGCCATTCAATTATTTTTTATTTGCTTCTTTCCTGATAGAACTGTGAACAATTCTTTTTTTTATTATTATTATTTTCATTTGAAATTAGGCCTATGGAGATGGTAAAGGAAAAATGAAATGAAAATGAAGAATATG
>NW_024884475.1:19772763-19808305 GCF_019232065.1 Centrocercus urophasianus | reverse complement strand
ACTGAATTTGTGTTCTCTTAGTGTACACTGGGGAGAAAAATCAGGACTTTGGAGACCATCTAAAGCATATCAATCAATATTTGCAACTTCAAAAGTCCTCATATGGATTCTGTGAACTCAATTTTCTCCTATAAAGCTTCTGTTGGCATAATACACAGCATAGCTTTCTAACTACCAATACATTATGTTGCTGGCATGGATGTGTAATTTTTCATTAGCAAGTCACTCAATATTGCTAGCTTTCTTTACACCAAAATAGAAGGGATGCTCTTTACTTATTGCATTGGAAAAGACTCTTGGGTATATTGTACTTAAAGGGAACAAATTCATTATATAGCTGCACAGTATAAAAGTGAAATTACTCCAAGCTAACAACTACATTTTCAGATATTAAGGCTTACTGTTTTGATGATGGCTGTAGTTTTATTTTTAACAGATCAACGTGAACAATTTTTTTTTTTTAATAGTATGCAAGATACTCACTTCACATTCTTCATCTATATTGATTATTTTTTTTTTTACCTTGACCTTTCAAAAGAGATCAAATATAATAAAAGGAAGAAGTTAAACAATATTAAGGTTCATGCTCATTCTGGGTGTTTGCCCAGTGTAGCTCCAATATTTTAACAGAAAATTACCTTCATCTAAGATAGAATCGCATGCACAGTATGCCAGGTGTGTACGTGGATCGCCCCGCCCCGGTGCGGTCTGTTTTGATCTCCTTTGTCCCCTTCCTGTGTATTGGGGTGCCCAGCCTGCTGGCAGCCCTAGGGCTCGCATTTTCCTGGCTTGGACAATGCTCACACTATTTAGAAGTCTTTAAACTCATGTCAAAAGCAAGCTACTGTTAATTATACAGGTGCCACAGGCCTCTCGTTTTGCTGCATAGCAGTTTATCTTAAAAGAAAATTCAGAGCGTATGAGCCACTTTCAGCTAAGTACCAGCTAAGTACTGGCATGATGTGAAACAGATTAGCACCCCGTAGCTGAATGCCAAGTGCTAGAGATAACAGGAGAAAGGGTGATTATCATAAAATGTGTCTGTTTTCTTTGCTTAAGTATTCTCATCTCCATTCAACCAGGTTACTTGGAAATACCTCCCATCAGCAGAATGAGTTCAGATGCAGTCAGACTGAGGCTTCTGAATTTAAGGGGAAATACACTGTCTCGATGCAGCTGTTCCATTTTAATAAATGACTCGTCGTTGGCTTAAATAGCACGTAGTAATAACCCTCTGCAGGTTGGGTATAGCTCGTGTTTGAGAAACACACCTGGGGGCCCTGTAAGGAAGGAAAGCCCTAGCTGATAGCAGCTGTAACAGCCACTGATTAGGCTGTTCTTTATGGAGCTGAGAGTCTGCAGTTCACTCGCAGTTCTGAACAAAGTAAAACTGAAATTTGAATTGGAGGCTCCTGCAGCCCAGCAGGTGCCTAATCATCAAACTCTAAGGTAGACAGAGAGATCTCTACGTTATCAGGTGGTAGTTAAATGCTATTCTGAGTTGAGTCGTCGGTTTAAAAACGCACCTCCTCTTCTGAAAACAATTAATGAAATAAGCCGTTAATGTGATGTGCTGTACCTTTCCCCAGAACAAAAAAAAAGAAAAAAAAAAAAAAAAAAAAAAAAAAAAAAAAGAAAAAGTAAATAACTGTTTGCATACCTGTTTCATGAAGTGAATTTGTCAAATTATACGTTAAAATTTTCATTGTCATTCATAGCAGAAATCTGGATTGTTAGAATTTCTTTTTTCTCTGCAGTACTGATCTTTTGTTAGAACACGTAGTGTTAGAATGATTGAGGCAATAAACTCACATTTCAGTTTTTTGCTGGCGTCAGGGTCTGCTGAGCACTGAGAAATACGAAGAGTCACCTATTTAGATGATGAGCCCATCTTGTTTCCATATCCTTGTATCTAATGTAGCGTGAGCAGGTAATAGCCATTTTATTTGACTTGTTTTGACTCAGTGTTATAATTTGCCTCTGCAAACTGAGAACACAGAACACAGGATTTGTGGAGGAGAGGTCGAAGGTGGCATTAAATTAATTAGCAGACCTATTGTCAAATCTAGTACTGCTAACATTCATCAGGTTTGTTATTGTTTATTATCATTTAGATGGTCACAATGTAGTGAATTAAAATTACCAGAATGTGCAGACAAGCCTTCTCTGGTGGGAAATGGGATTAAAGAAGATGGAGCTGGACTCTTCTCAGTGGTTTCTGATGGTACAAGATGAAATAGGCACAAGCTGAAATACATGAAATTCCATCTGAACATAAGAAAAGCTTATTTGATAGAAGGACTATCAAACACTGAAGCATGATAATGTCCTTGTTCTTTTCTGGTCTGTGACCAGCTCACCTTTCTTGTCCTCAAAATACAAAATTAATTCCACTAATATGTTGAACCTATTCATCTTAGGACTTTTTCAGAACGCTTCTGAAACTGCTGACGCAAGAAAACAATTTTAATACATGTATTTTTTCATATTCTAGCATGTCTGCTTATCTTCTTATTCTGCACATATAAAATAATTTAAACAAATCTATTGTTATCCCTCAGGTCCTTAATAAAAACCCCTTACTTCTGGCAGCAAACTAATATTCATAATCATGGCGAAGAAAAGTGTATCTTGACATAAATTTAGAAAAAAATACTAGAGATTTCAAAACATTTCAGACAGGTCTTTGAGAGAATGGGTAACCGATTTGAAAGGTCTATGAATTACTAACTTAAAATTTCTGAGGCATTATATGAACTTTTACATGCAGGCAGTAGCACAATAGTGGCCAGTAATCTGTAGTTGATCTTTCTAGGGAAGGTTTCAACAAAAGAAGTCAGTCTCATGGCAGAAGGCAGTCTCATGGATATACTTCTTATTAAATCAAGACTATGATTGCCCTTTCTCTGAGTTTTAATAGGTACCAGAGATCAATTCATAAACACGTTAATGTCTTTCTGATTTTCATATTTTTGTCTTTTTTCTAACTTTATCTACTGTGTCTCAGTTGTGCTGAGGTGCATAAGAAAAATTTTTTCTGTGTAAAATGGTTACACAGCTTTACTGAACATCCAAGTATCTTCTATAGAAACCATTGAAATTAAGCTATATTCCATACTATAGTCTTCTGTGTTGAACTCATATTGCATATGCAGACTCCTGTGCTCAATTCAAAGTTACACACGTACAGAAAGGGCAACAAAAATACCCAGAATTAAATTTAAAGTTTTCTAAATCTATATGCAAGAAGGCAAAACTATCTTCACATTTTTCAATAGAAGCCCAGGTAAATAATATCAGGTCTTAAAGGGGAATGAATTTAATTTTTTTTTTTTTTTTTTTTTTTACAAAAATAAGCATGCATATCAGTGAATTAATTTCACTGTGTCTAATTTGAATCTGTGGCACATGATGTCATTACTCAGCTGCAATCACTTACTTTAATATCAATCTTTAGCAGAACTGGAAGTTTGGAATGTGAAAGCAAAGTGTCCCAATGAGGTTTTATTGCAAGAATTTGAGAGATCATATTTCTTGTAGTAATGCGAATGATTGATTTTCTTGAAGTGTCATCTTTCTCACACAATCTTCTGTAAAAATACCTTCACTGTATAAATATCAGTAGGAAGATAAATCATGTCTTTTTATCTGCACTTGTGCTATGAAAGCTTTTTCTGATAGGTTACTCAGGAATTAAACTCTATAGAACAAATAAGATAGCCAAGAAATGTACTGTAGTTTAGCTCTTTCTTCAGATGTGTTCATCATAACATACCTTGGAAAGTCAAATACCCAGTGAAGTCAGTGTGTGTGTTTTTTTTTTTTTTTTTTTTTATGGGAACAAAAGAGAAAAAATACTTGTAGTATAATATAATAAAAAGGTAGATTAATGACTATTATTTTGTTTCTTAAAAATGAAATATAGTAAATGAGCATTGTTTATATATCACTGCATATATATATATTATATCTGATGGATATTCTATTTTTGTCACGATGGTATGGATATACTCTAATTCAATTAAAGATAATACATAATAGGCATCAAGTATGGAACAAGTCAATCAGGTAAATGTATGTCAGCTTTGCAGGGAAAGCACAGCAGACGTAGAAGAGCTCAGTGTAATTTTGAGCACCTGAAATACAAGCTCCATGCATTGATTGTATCATATAACATTCTAATGAGTAATTAGAACATTGAAAATGACTTTTTTCTTCTTTACAACAACTCGGCCTAAATGTTGTTTTTTTTTTTTTTTTATTACTTCGACATAGAAGGAAAATATTCTTTCCCTTCAGAACTATTTAATTTTAATGAAAATGTTTGAGGTATAATAATAATAATAAACAACTTAGTTTC
This sequence comes from Centrocercus urophasianus, assembly GCF_019232065.1. Lineage (NCBI taxonomy): Eukaryota > Metazoa > Chordata > Aves > Galliformes > Phasianidae > Centrocercus > Centrocercus urophasianus. The sequence goes on along the minus strand of NW_024884475.1, from coordinate 19,803,945 downwards.
TATCTTGATGAATATTAGTGTACTGTTCTGCTCTGCAGGATGATTTTGTTTTTTATTATTTTGGAAACATTTACAGTGTCTTATCTAATGTTAGCACTTTACTAATGTTAACATTAATGTTTTTGTTTCTTATCATAGGTTTAAACCACTCTTCACCACAGCATACAAAAGCAGCAGCAACTTCTGCTCCATTCATGCAAGAGAATGCATCCTAGTGTACGGGTCTGGTTGAATGAGAGTTAATTCTCTTCATAGCAACCCGTATGGTGATTTGTTTTTGATTTGTGACCAAAGCAGTGTTGATTGCACATCAATAGTTTAGCGATTACTGAGCAGTTTCTGCTCAGTGTCAGGGCCTTCTCAGTGAGGGGCATATGGGTTCAGCTAGTGTCCTCTTCCAGCTCTCAGTAGTTATCTCAAACTTTGATCTTATCATACTCTTCATTTTTTGGTAGATGTTCCTAGAAATAGAAACTTTTCCAGATATAAACTTTAGTAGATCTATAACATCTGTAGACCCCTCCTTATCATGAATTTATATGCTCTGTCCTGTTTCAGTAATGCAAGCATAGCTAGCTAAGAAACAGTTACTTGCAAGGAAGGAGTTGAAACTGATTTTTTGTGGAGTGCTCCTAGTGAAATATATTTCTCTTTTCCATGTGACTTATCAGTATAAAAGTATTTGAAATCAGGATCTTCTTTTATGTTTTGATACCTTTTGTTCTTAATTCTCTACCTGCAATTGTTTCTTCCTGCATCTCCTCTTCTCAAGACCAACATTAATGTTTTATTGTCAAGATAAAAATAGCACTCATCTTGTGAAGCATACTGGGAACATATAGAGGATTATGCTTATATAATAAAATACATGCAAGTAGATAAAGTCAGGAATGGAGCAGCAGAGATGACGTAGGAAAAAATGAGGTGGTTCAAGGAACACTGCCTGGTTCTTTATCCCACCTACACAGGATTCATCAATGCTGTAATATCATTACAAGTCAATATTTAAATTAAATTTATGATATATTGTTCTTCATTTCATCATGAATGATAACTTTGTAAGTGGAAGATAATTGTGAAGAATTGAAACCTCATACAGTTATGAACAGTGTAGGATAAAAAGATTCACTGGCTTAGAAAAAAAGAAATGGGGAAATAAATTAAAAAAAAAAAAAAAAACCACAATGGATTATTAAAATTTTTGTTAAGTTCTTTTCTTCAAATAGCTTTGCAAATTAATGTTACATTCTAAGTATTCCTTCCATAATTTAGTATCACAAAAAAGATATAATATTGTTCATAGATGTGATTTACATAATAAAACATGTAAATTATGTAGCAAGCCATAACAGCAAATGAAACTACAGTGTTTACGGTTCATTTTGTCAAGCTATAGCAACTTGACAATGGAATTTATTAAGCTTAGGTCAAATCCTATGGTCATCTCTCTTATGCTACTGAAATTGTTGAGACCTAATAAGCCTAATTGGTGTCATCTGAGGATTTTAAAGTGAAATATCTAAGAGGAAGAAGAAAAGCAAAGAATGAGTATGAAAATGTATCAAATTCCATAAGCATTCTGAATATCTTCAACAACGCATTTTCTTTATTCCAGTGTAAGCTCTGTCTGTGCCGTACCTTTTAACTGTATGTTTCCCCCAGTAATGAGAAATATAACTTGCTATGGCTGCAAAATGTCTTTACTGCTGAAATCCTCTATGTCATACTACCTAAATGCATTTATATTTGTGCATCACTAGCACTATTAACCAATAAAGACTTGGGGGTGGGGGGGGAAAAAACCTCACTAGGTGTTTCAATCAGAGCTAATCCTATGGAGCTACATTTTGGCCTCAAAAGGAAGAAAAGATTCTCCAGTCCTAGGACATCTACCTGTTAGGGAGACTAGGACCCCAATAACTGCTTCAATGGGAACTTAAATACTATTTACAAATAGTCAAGTGACTCAATAGAAAAGGCTAAGGTCAGGAGAGTATTGTCTGGCTTTGCAGTGAAAACATGATTGAGGAAGTTGGATCTCTCACGTTTAAGTGTTTCCAGACAGACCTTCTATATAATTGAGGGCAGAGCAAGCACTGTGTAATTTGGATTCTGAAGCTACTTCTTTCCCTATTTCACAATGTTAAGAAGAAGGGCTGTCTATTTCATGTCATTTGAGAGAAGATTTTGGTAGCAAGCTATCAGTGGGAAATGTGCTTTCCTTGGAGTTAGTGTTGGGCTGCTGGCAAGTGTTTTGGCCATTGATAGGCTTGGGGTTAATCTAATTGGAGGAAACTATTAGACATGAGAAACTGTTGAATATAAACAATACTGATGTGAAAGGCTGACAGAAGCTGGATAACTCCAGGAAAGATGGCTGGATCTCAAATGTGGTGACAAAGGAGTTACCTGGGGAAACTGCCAAGCTCCACAGGCTGTTGGAAGGGAATACTGGAAACCTTTGGAGAAACACAATATTGCAAGGCAAATACAACCTGTGCAGCCATAGTGCACATTGCACAGTAATGCTGTATGTGGGTATGGATGTCATAAAACTGGGATCAACAAGGAAAAAAGATGTGCATTCTGATCAAGAAAGGAAGGTACAAGGAGTCGTAAGTTAACCTTTGGAGAGAAGGAGCTAGCATTTTGTTATTACTATGGTGGTACCTATTCCTGATGTACGTAATGGCATCATTAGCTGCCAACCACATCCTAACAATTGAGCATATTTTTGTTAAATGAATGTTAATCAGCATTTTTGCCTACGTATATAATGCTGCATCATTTAGGTAGCTCCCTGATATGAATGTATGCAGCAACTGGCAAGTCAAAACAGAAGGAACGCATGATTTCTGGAAGGTGTTAAGCCTATTCAAAGACCTAGGGTCCACTATATATAAAAAAAAAAAAAATCTAGATCTACTCACTGACTTCTGGTCCTGATCTGTACACCATCTCCATTCTACTCTTTTACATCTGAATCTTCCCTGTGTTTCACTTAATTGGTTAGTTCACTTTTTACTTCCATCCACCCCCAGTGAGCCTCCCAGTATAGGACCTCTCTTTTTCTGCCTCCAAGGATCAACCTATCATTGGATATAGCAGATTTTACAGCAATCTCTGTTAGCAACCTTCACCAAATGTTAGTGAATGCCAGCAGTATTATTCATATCAAATAGAGTTTAACAAGGAGTTTCTGGGTTGTGCTCCAGGACCTAAAACCTCCCATATTTTCCTCAGATTCACCTGTGGTAGATTTTTTTATCATGCAATCAACTTTCAGAACTGATGATAATAAATGTGTGTTATTGGGACTATATCACTCTATGTAACTGATAACAGAAATAGTTCAAAGTGAGTAACTTTATAGACTAAATTAGGTTTTGAGGTTGAGGCTGGCTTCTGAAAAGTTGTTGTGAAGTGTAATGTGTAAAGTGTTACTCAGGATGGCCTTCAAAGCTACTAGTTCTGTAGAATAGTGCAAAATGTTGTGAAAGGATTCCATAAGGAAAAGACATTGTACAGTGAAGCTAGGTTTCTTCTTATTGGAAACTAAATTAATTTGTTCTTGGACTGGTGTCAGTCTTGTGAAGAATTGTGTATAACTATATTCAGGTAAGAGTATTCTTGCTGGAAGTATAGAAATTAGGTCACTGGTATTTTATGAAAATGAAAACAAAACATCTCCCCAAACAACTCAACTAGAAAAGATGGCTACTTAGGAAAATACCTAATGCAGGTGCAAAACAAAGATACAGTTCTGTGTCAGCCAATTATCTGTGTCATTATATATAGATTGACTGCATGCCCCAAATGAAACCATGTATGAGTACATTGCAGTTCTCATTGCAGACTTCACATGACGTGAATAAATAAATACAGTTCTGTACTAAGTTAAAAACAGAACTTGCAGACATGTAATTTCAGAAAAACATATTTGACTGAGAACAAACTTACTCCGTAGTGCATACCTGTTCTGTAAGGTTATTATTGTTAGCAGAAGCTGTGTTAGAAAGCAGTGAATTAAATCTGGTTGTCATACTGCAGTTGTCTGAATATATATCCTTCCATAGGATTCATTTTAATTTGATTAAACTTGATTAAACATAGTTGAGCTGTGAAATTGTTTTAATTTATTTGTCCTAATTGGAATATATTGTCCTAATTGGAGAGCATGTTTTTATTCTTTGATTATGGGCACTGAAAATTAGCTTTAGTTCTTTTTATTTCTGAAGATTCAAATGCTAATGGCTTTTTGATGAAATGAAGTAAAATATTAGTTTAGGATAACTTATCTGTTTTAGATAGATGTGTGATATGTAATTATTTTATATGCCTACATCTAATAACTTTCCAAGGAATAGCTCCATCTTTAGAAATGCAATTCTAAGATCTACACTGTCTAAATAACTAAAGGGAGAAATACTAATATGAATGGAAAATATGCTGTGTACTGTTGATTCATTTTTCCTTATGCAGAGTATATTAAAGAAAAGCAGCTTTACAAAAGTTGTTACTATAGAATCAGTTATTACAAATTAGTCAACCATGATACCACAGCTTATGCTGTAGTAAATTATTGTTGTGGTCAGATGATGATTAGCCTCCAGTAGGAAGGTGAAATTAGAAATTGTAGGACGGTCTGTGTCCCTGAAATTTAAAATACAAAGCAGAGCTTTTTTTTTTTTTTTTTTTAAAGTCTTTGCTTAAATGGCTTCTCTACTGCAAAATGCAGAAGTGAGGTTGCTGAGTTAAGGGCACTGCATCAAGAGCTGATTAATAGCCTCTGAGTGAGTGAATATGTGTCTGCTATCCTACAGCAAAGGCCATATGCTACCCTATCACTTTCATTGCAAGCTGCATCTTAGCCCAGTGACAAGAATAATTTCTGACAAGCAAGGAAATCATCTAATACAAGAGATATCATAATTTGTAACAGCAGAATTGCTGAATGACCTACAGACCCAAGACTTACTCTTAGGCAATGTACTAAGGCTTCATCTAATAGTGCCAGTGTTTGTCATCTCTGAAAGGAGCTGCAGAAAACGTCACTCAAAGTCAGTACTTTAGAGTGCTGATTGTGAGATGTAAATTAATATAGCTGCTTCTAGATCATAGAGGTAGATATCTGTGGTAGATATCTGAGAGGCACAATAAATGAAATAGCTTTCTCTGCAAAAATAATCTGTTGGAGAAAGTGTTGGAAACAGTATTACGTTTAGAACTGAACTACAAATTTCAAGATGTCATTACATTGCTTGCAGCAAATAAGGTATCTTTACCCCATTACATGTACAATTTGGTTCGGTTCTAAATCTTACCAGTTTAAATGATAAATATTACTGAATATGCAGCTCTTCAGTTTCTTACCATGTTGCTGCTTTTCCAAAATGACAAGATACTTAATACAACAACTCAAGAGGAATTAAAAATTTTGTTTTGTGAATGTTAGAAACTGAAAATAATTTAGAGAAAATGAAGTTGTGCATATTGCAATGAATGTAGTCCCTGAAATAGTATCTAAAACTGAAGGAGGCATTAAAGATATTCTCTGAATTTAGCCAAATAATAACTAGGGAATTCTAAAGCATTTGCCTTAAATTAACCCATTAGTTTGGTTTTAGTCTTTCTGTAACATCACTTTGTCTTGTATTTTTCACACCAGAAGGACAGCTGATTTTAATTCTGAAATCAGGGAGGATGTCATGATGATAATAAGTTTTTGGTCAGAATAATGAGCGTTTATCATAAACAAATTTTTGTACTAATTTTTGCAGGTAAAAATATGAACTGAAGTCTCAGTACTTCTGAAAAGATATAGGCTAGCTCAAATTTTATAAATCTCTGAAGAAAACTTAAACACATGAGTCTGCTCCTTCCCTTTACTGCCTCTTGCCCACTTCCCATCATGTTCTGTGGTAAAAATAAATACGTTATTTGTGTCTAAAGTAGAAAAAATTCAAATCCAGAAAGCATTTGTTGTTTCTGTTAATAAGGGCTGACTGGGGAGAGGGCTGCCAGAATGGAAAAAAGTGGTTTATTGGAACTCTCCAACCTGAATTGGGTGCCAGATCTGTACATATTTCATAGTTAATGGTGCTAATGCTCCATCAGATGGAAGTATAACCTTCAGGTTGATAGGAAGCTGTGTAAGTTAGCTAAGTATTCATTACAAAGAAGAGAGTTGGGCAGATTTAAGAGACTTACTGGAGAGAGGAAGGCACCTGTTTACCTCCATTCAGGAGTTTCCATCTGTGTAACATCCTGGTTTTCTGACTCTAAACTTGATTTTACTGTGTGTGAAGCCAGAGCAGGTGCACTATTCCCTAAATAGAGATATTATAGCCAGTTATAGCTATGACATATGGGATTTACTTTCAAAGCCAACTCTGCTTGATATGGAGAAGGAACGTTCACTATTTCATGTCAATTGCTATAACCAACAGGAGATATCCTGACAGATTTTGTTACCATTGCATGTGGCTTGACTTCTGCAAGTACCATCTAGCAGAGGTTTTGATTCTGCCTGAAGTGGCAGGACTGATCTTCAATACGTACAGTGGGTTAATTCTCTCAAGTACAAAGAGCTGGGCTTCATATTTACTGTAATTCTGCTTCCATCTCTAAAATGGAAAATAATATTTCTCTGTTTAACTCACAAGGTCAATCTTAAGATAAACCAAGCACTGTAATTTGTGCTGCAATCAAAAGTTAGTGTTTCAATACCAATCAAAAACAGCTGAATAAAACAGAATCTACAGACCCTGAATTCACGGATAATGTAGAGTTTAAGGAATGTTAAATGTCTTAGAGATATCAGGACTAACACTCCACTCAAGAAGCCAATTGCAATAACTCACTGAGAAAAGGAGTAAGAAGAAAGTGTCTTGAATTTTGCCTGGTTCCTCAACTCCTATGTACTCCTCCTGGAGTATATGCACAAAATATAGTAAATAACTTATGCTAGGCTCATAACTATGCATCTAGCGTAAGTTATTTATTGTCCTAATTTAATTTACTCATTGTCCTAATGGTGGGAGATGTGATACTTCCAGATCAAGTATCTAATGTGTAAGGCCTAGGACTTGTAAAATTTGACTGTTGGTTTTAGTGTTTCCAGACTTACCAGCAGAATGATTATATGGTTAGTCAGCATTGGTGTGAAGGGCACAAAAAGTTGTTTGAAATGGAACTTTTGCTTGGAATCTTTGTCCCACAAAGATGGGACTCACTGTCACTATTCAGCAAGATGGCTATTGACCATCTTTTAGTCACGTATTTTATTATTAAGGTTCCTTCAGAAAATATATTGACTGGTGCATCACATATGCACTGTACATATTTAGTAATCTGTACAGCATTGATAATAGTACTGGTATTTTTCTAGTATTTAAGAGACCCCTTCAAAAGTGCTTACCTACTTTATACCCACCCTTAGATTTCTCAAAGGCAGAATGCATAGAAAAAGGTGCATACTGAGAAATGATGGGAGACAGCATATTTTTAACTTTCTGACATAGATGTGCCCAGTGAAGAAGCATTGAGGATCTTCTCACTGTATCAAAATAATTTCTTTAGAGAGTTGTGTAATTTCATATCAGCTTATTTCTTCTCTGAAAGACAGTGATTACTGAGTAGAGCGGTACATAAGAAATGGGAAAAACAGCAGGCTTCATTGGTTTCGAAGTAGTCAGCAATAGTGATGTTCCAAACTGGAAAAATGTGTCAGCAACTAAGTAAGATAAGAAAAGCATACATTTTTGTGTACATCTAATTTTTATGTACTGTATGACTTCTTTTCAGATTATCTGTACTTTCATTGAATTGAAAGAGTTTTTTTCACTCTGTCTTTTAAAAAAAAAAAAAAAAAAAAAAAAAAAAAAGCCTTTATTTAGTTTTCATCTCATCTGTAATTCTGTGTTTCATTGCCATGAGGTAAAGTAATAAAAATTTCTGCCTGAAAATGTATTTCAAAGAGAATATTCACAAAATTTGTACCTTTTAATTTAGCAAAGCATTGTTCAGGTTTTAAATAACCCCCTCCCCTGATTTGAGTAATATGAATTCACAAGCAATTCTTTAAAAATACAGTAAAAACATGCATGGAAATTCACTTGTTCCCTAAGGCATTGCAAATGTTAGTTTAAAGTTCACTTGTTCACTCTTTTCCTACAACACAGAATACAACTGGTTGTATTTAAGGCAGTTCATCTAAGTCTTTTCTGCTGAATGAAACACCTGCAAGAAAAAAAAATACATTTATTCATCTGGAACAAAATTAATTAGTAGAGCTAAACAGAAATTGGAATTTTTCCTTTCTGAAAAAGCCTTTTATAGATTTGAGTTTTGTTTCAAATTCAGAGAAAATATTGGACTAGTAAGAACGGCATGAAATAAGAACTCTGAAAAATCTTGATGCTACTACTATGATCTGAAAGGTGCATTTGGTAATTACATGGTTTAACTTTTACTTGGATCATAGCTGTAGACTAACTTAACTAACTGAGGGGAAAAAAAAGTAATTTGGAAATATATTTTGGAGAACGTCTATCTCCTTTAAGATACTTGTATTTGGAATACACATATGCTATACTGCTTAAAGTTGAAGAAAGATGTGTTCAGATGATGATATTTCATTGCTTTTAATTTAAGTCAAATTGTTTAGTGAAGGATTTCAATATTCCCTGTCCAATTGTACTATCTTAATAATTGAATGTTCATTTTCAGTTCCTACAGTGGATGAAATAGCTTCCCTTAAGCCATGACTATTGTAAGGGAACCTCCTCTACTTCGCACTAAAAGAAAATAGGAGTATGCATACATTATCTTCAATCAGCTGACAGCTGGTAAATTTTTCTTCTAAAATAGAAATCTGGCTGAAAACTTCTTGTATTACTCTGAGTGTTTTAAATTACTCCAATCACATGCAAGAGTATTTGCAAAGTTTTCAAAGAGATCTTGAAACCTTATAGGTTAGGGAAATCACTGACTGCATTTAGTTCAGTAAAAGTGCTGGAATTTTGTACCTGGGATGGAGCAACCTTGGATATATGTAGAGGATATGATATATGAGAAACTGGAGAACAGCCCTATGGAAAGGGATTTGGAGTTCTAGTTGATGGCAATTTGAACATCAGTCAGATGTATGTCCTGGCAGCTGAAAGGTCCCCCAACTGTACCCTCAGGTGCACCAGGCCCAGCACTGCCATCTGGGGAGGGAAAAGGTTATCATGCTCTGCTCTGCGCTGTGTGCTCTCAGCTTGAGCGTTGTGTGTAGTTTTGGCACCACAGTATAAGGACAGAAAACTATTAGTGTCCAAGGAAGAGTAATAAAGGTGGTGAAGAGTCTGGAGGACAAGGTGCATGAGGAGTGGCTGAAGTCCTCTGTCTTGTTCAGACCAGAAAACAGCAGACTGAGGGAATGCTTAACCGCAGCCTACTGCTCCTCATGAAGGGAGTGCAGGGGCACTGCTGATCTCTTGACAGCGACAGGACCCAAGGGAATGGCATGGAGCTGCACAGGGGACAAAATTTGATAAAATTGAATTGATGTCTAATATTAGCACAAGAGTTCTATTAACATACTGCTGCTCTGATGCATCTGATAATCTACATTTCATCAGACTAAACAATCCAGTCAAACTGGAAAGTCTATAACTTGTTTGTACAAGTTTTGGGAAAATGTAAATGATGAGCAAAACAAAGTGCCTGGTTTTGCTTTAGAAACTGATCAAGCTCATTGTTGGCAGAAAGCTCTTGTGGATTTTAGTGAGATTTCTGTTTCCTTTCACCTAGTATGAGATGATTCCTCACTACTGTGAATAATGTAATGCAGTTATACATACTGTGTTCAAAGGTCTAAAGCATGTATGTAAGCACATAGAAGTTTGTACTTTTGCTAGTTGCCTAAAGGGATAAAAAGGATTTTCAATGGCAGGCATAAATAAGCAAGGTAATTGAAAATTAAGCTGTATTGCTGACTCATCCACATGTTTAGCCTTGTTATAAAATGGCTGTAATTTTTTAATTAATATAACTCTACTGACTTGCATTTCCTGGATGTGTTATCAATCATTGGTGTTCAGATTCTTATTTTAACAGCACTTGTTACAGCTCTGTAAGTTTATAGATCTGCTAGTTAGAATGATTCCACATTGAACGGATCTATTAGGAAATTCAGAGGTTAAGTAGAATATGAATGAATATTTGTTGCACAGGTACTTGTTATGTTATATAGTAATCAGAAGTTCACTGCAAGGTCAGATCTAGACAAACTAGTTCAGAAGCTTGATTGATATCAATTTATTATTATTATCCACACCTAGCTGTACAAGGTAATTAACATTTGTTAGTTTACTTGGCTCTAATGATTGATAAACATCTACATTTTATATGTTCATGCTAGATGTACAGTTAAGATCAGTTTAGTGGCGCCACATTAGAAGTAGCTATGGTGGCTTGGAAAACAAATAGCTTTTAGCACCTGGTGTTCAGGAAAATTGCATCCCCAGGCATCACAATATTTTCATGTTTTACAATTCAGAAAAACTGCTTGTGACCTTTTCTATATAATGATGTCCCATTATTTGACCATGTCATGGGAAACCATTAAATCCTTCACAGCTAGCGAATGAAATGATGCAGCTGGATTTCTGTGAAGATACTACAGGAACATGATCTAATTTTCTGTCTTCACTTTTTTTTTGTGTACCAAGCTCTTTGCAAAATGGGAAAAGCTTTGTGTGACAGGAGATTTCCAGCCAGAATACTTCCAATAACAATATATTTTCACAGTCAGCTATATGAAAAACATTTTAATGGCTATCTGCATTGCTCTTTTTCCATATCAGCTGTAGCGCATTTTGTGAATGCTTTGGAATTACAGAAGACCCATTTTCATCCTAACTGTTGCAGGAACTATATATACAGAAGTTTGTACTAAGTCTGATCACCCATTATCCTGCTGTATTAGCATAAAACACTGCAAAATTAATTCTTGCTAATTTACAGTTATATCAAACTTTTATAAAAGAAAGCTAATCTTACAGTAGATAAAAAGTACAAGAATGTTATTCCTGTATGTGATATTCATCCTAGCATGAATTATTGCGAAGAGTTTTCAGATTTCCAACTAGTTAAATTTTCAAGATATGGAAATCTTTTTTCTTTTGAAAATTGTATGAAAAGTCAGTTAAGAACAAAAATTAAAAAAAACAAACAAAAAACACCTAAAAAGAACCCAAACCAACAGTCTTTGAGATGTGTTTCTTCAGCTCTTACTTAAAAGTTTTGTTTCAGTTCCAGTTATTTACGTATGATTGTTAGAATATAATCAGCTTTAATCTTCAGCTGCAAAGTTGTTTTTAAAGAGGACAAGAAAAAATTTGTTTATATGAAAAATAACAGTCCATTATTTTGATAAGCTTTGAATTATCGCTGATTCAAACAGACTTCTGTAGGATGTTTAACCACTGATAAAATTCTTCATAAAATTCCACAAAATTCTTTCTCTGCTCTGTGAGAAGAACTATTTCTAAAAGAATTCTGGTACCTTTTTGAGAAGAACAAGCTTTTTTTCCTGGAGTAATGCTCATGCAGAAATGATGAGCATTAGTCTGATATCTCTTTGCTGGAGCACAGTATGATAATATCATCTGTATCAAATTTACCATGGTGTTGTAATGAATCAATATTACATATAGATCCCTTCAAATTTAGATTGTATCTTTGAAGAATGTGCAGAACTATAATTGACCAGCTCTCTTTTGTGCTACAGTTGATATGGTTAATTTCCACATGGGCCAATCAATTACACTAGATTCTAAATGAACAAATTTAGTAGTACTTCCTGCGGAGCAGAGTTAAGATCTTTCCCTTTACTTGCTTGTGATTTTAAAAAATGAACAAAAGTAATGAGAAAAGGGATTTAAGTAAATTGTTTTTCTTATTAAGTGGTAATGTCCAAAGATACCAATGACCTTCAAATATTATTCTCCTGACATGAAACAACTTTCAGTGTTCTTCAGTCCTCAAAAAACATAACCCCATAAAACAAAACCTGTAATGCAAAATACTGGCTGATGGGGCAGAATATCATACCTTTTGTTTGTGCTTTAATCAAGGTAAAAAAGAGCATGCAACTCATCAGCATCATAAAATGTCTCTAATTTATATATAACTGTCCTAAAATGATATGCTGACGAGGAAGAAAGATAAACTACTTCCTTTAAGATTGAAGTCCATAGGAAAATACATGTTTATTAACTAAATTTTACTTTGATTTATGAAGACATTGGCAGATTTTTATGATCACCACAGTTTTATTTCCTCCAACACTGAAATTCTCAAACCTTTACTATTTTCCTTAGTTGAATGTAGAAATGAAATGTATTATTAAATATGTATATCAGTAAGAAATTTCCATTCAGCTTGTTCACACACATTATTTATTTTCAGGACAATAATTTACTATTATTTTTTTAAGTTCTCCCAAATAATTACAAATTGTAGGGCTTTTCCATATACTATTCTTAAATTTTCATTTTGAAAAATGGAATGTAAGAAACATAGGTATACACTTATGGGTTTAAATGTATGGAGAAATTTAGAAATTCAAGTAGGAAATTGCAAATTTTGTTGCAAACTGGAAGCAGCAATAGACCAAAAAAGAGAGGAGATGAAAGGGTCAGGAAGTAGAGGTATGTTCATCCTTATTTTTCACCTCTGCTTAAAGCTCTTGATAAAACTCATTTTTAATGTAATGATGCAGAAGTGTATTTTCAAGTTCTAGATTTGTTCACTGTTCAAACAGTTAAAAAACACAATTCAGAAATAAGCTTGAAGAATTTGGTATGATAAGAAGAAATGTGAACTCCACACCTCTACTTTGTCCTTGTGGATACATACTTGCAAAGTAGTTAGAAAGAAATTATATTTCAGTTTCAATTAAAATAACAATAAATTACAGTGGTGAAATGGCCCTAAGGAAGCAGATGTGTTTACTGTTTGTCTCTTTACAATGAGTGAAAAGTAGATATAAAACTAACATGTAATGAAATCAAAACAGAAGATTAAATTCTCAAAGGCAGCACTATTTGAGAAGGCGTTTCCTGTAATTTATACTTCTAAAAACTTCTTGTAACTTAAAACTTAGTTTTAAAGTCATAAGTCCTTTTTCAGATCCCAGAGATCTGTTTCAGCTCAATCTGCCTTGCATGTGTTGCAAGTTGCATTAAACGAAATACTTTTTATAAAAATTCTTTAACAAGTTTGATATGGTAAACGTGACCGAAGTAGACAATATCAATAGAAAGAGAAAATACAGGGACCAACGTTTTTACTTTATTTCAGAAAAAAAAGTGCTGATAACACTGCATCTCTTTTTAGATAAATCATCACATCAGCAGAGCAATCCTACTCAATCACGCTACTGCAATTATGCCCAGCAATGGCATCAGTTCCACAAAGACGTTTCAATCAAAGTGAATTAGCTGCTAAATGTATGGCATGTATTTTCAGCTTGTCCAAGCCACTTGGACTTACTCTATGTGTGAAGTATCATTGTTTGCCTGAGCAAGTCAAACTCCTCAAATCAAGGATGTTTTTCCTTTGAAACTGTCCTTTTCAAGACTTCCTGTAACTGAAGTTGTTTGAATCCCAGAAATCTAGGCTACTTTCTTAAGTTAATGTCTCTACCACTGAGCAAGCGTAGCCTGAAGACCTGGAAGTACTGTCTTGCCTTTGTTATTAACAAGTCAAAGGCTTTGTGTTAACTTAGTCTACAGCCCTCAGGACTTGTCAGGCTTTATCTGGACTTGCCTGGGTCTTCTGGAACTGATTTACTACCAATAGCTTTCTAATGACATGGTGACTATTGTCTTATTTGCTTCTAGCTTAGTTTTGTATAGTTTGTATGGTGTAATGCCTTATAATAACTATCCGTTAATAATAGATAGTAGTCATTTGTTCCCTGTGTAGAGTGAACCAGAATAAAAATGTACTGAAGTGCAAGTGTGGCACACTAGCAAAGACCTTCAAAGCACAAGCAGAGATTCCAGAGGTATAAATTAAGTCCCAAATGATCAGTTAGAGGTCAGTTAAGGAATGAAATTTTGGGAATTGGGTAGAACTGATCTTAGGGTAACAAAGAGATCAAAGGGCAATTTCCATCATACATAAACACATATAAGTAAAACTGAAATGTAACATGCAATTACAGAGCACTGAGTAAATAGGTGGCGAATGGAGAGAACTAAAGCCTGTAGGAAAATGGACCCAGGTCCAGGAGCAATGAGAAACAATTCTCCAACAAAACCATACACCTTTTGGTGAAGAACTTGTGAACTCATAATTCACCTTAGTAACATTCTGGAAAACTCAACAAAACAAGAGAGAAAGAGATAGATGTGAGATTAATTACAATTTTAATTGCAGTTATTCAAGATGAACTTTAATTGGGTCATTGACTATAAATCTATAAAATGTCATAGATGATGAGCTAAGGTAATTCTATAAATATGTGTTATGTGTAATCTTTAACTTTGTCTATTTTGTTTGAAAACATATGCGAAGGTTTTATTTGCTGCAACATGTAGAACTTGGTCCCATAATGCCCACTGGATCCAAGGTCATCAAAAAAATTTCTTGAATGGGTGAAATGAGGAGGTTTTTAGGCATATATTATGTAAAGTCTCTTTTTTTTTTTTTTTTTTTTTTTTTTTAAAGATAGTGTGGTACTTCTCTAATTTACTCTCACCTTAGTATCCCTTCTGACAGTTTGGAGGTGGATAGTATGAACCATCATGCATCTAGACTCTTGATGTCAAGAGCTCGAAGGCCATGAAGCTTCTTATGAAGTAAATTCTTCACTGTTTTATAGCACAAGACTTATGTGAGATCTGTGCTTTAACAGAATGACTTCTTGTACCTGCCCATCACTGTTAATGATGTGCAATTTATGGAAAATAGTAATTCTGAATCAGCAAAGCTGCAGCTAATAATTTTAGGGTGTATCATATCAGATAGATGCAAGATTTACAACAAATATCATTGGCAAGTAAATTTTCTCCTATCTACAACTGTAAGCATTCAGTCTATACAATAACACACTTAAAAGATTTGTTTAAAATATGTTCTGTTTTTTATTAATAAAGACATGTCTAATAATTCTTGAACAACAGTATATTTTAATGTTTTAATTTTTAGCCTGTGAACTAACATCTCAAATTAATTATAGAAGGTAGTTGAAGAGGAGAATTCCCAAGTAATGGTAAAGGACAATGCCTTGTTTGTTTTGATTTGTTTTTTTGTATCTTGAATTTTTATTATCCTCTATTTTAATCATGACAGTAATCAAAATAAGTAAATTGCTATTTGTAATAGACAGGTTTTCTGTGGAAATTGTGTGGATTGAACTTACTTTTTTTGAAAACATGAGAAAAGGTTTCTGCTTTCTCACTGATTTTGTACCTAAAGTAATCTAAGATGAAATCAGCTTATAAACAAAGTAAAAATGCACACTGTATGGTGCTCTAAGTTTTAAAGATATCTGTGTTAAAGTGTAATTATTTTTATGACACAAGCCCAAGAATTAGGAGGAAACAGTGTATTGCAATGAAAAGCCTGATTCAACCACTTTTTTAAGCGTTAAAAAAAACTCTTATTGAACTAGGTTGCACATCATATTATATTTCTAATCTTCATTTCCGAAGTAGTCCTTCACCAGATTTGTAATGAAAAGCTGAGTACTATCATACGTGCAGGACATAGGAATGATGATATCTCTTTATGAAGTGTATATTGGATAGGTGAAGACAATACCTTAAATACATTTCTCTTTCTGAATTTGACCACACAACAGAAATGTCTAGCATACAGCATTCAGCAAATATGCATTTTTGTTGTGTTTACCAAATTTTTTCTATTTGCAAATTTTTGTATTGTGCATAGTTTGAAGTTTGTTGTACCAAAATGCATGGAAAACAACAGAAATACAATTCTGAATAGCTTATCAAACAGACTTCAATTACATGAATTATGCATCACAATATTAAATATTCAGGACTGACATGTACAAACTGCAAAATATGATAGGGATCTTTAAAATGAATCATGATAGTCATTATTTTGGGCTGTACTGAGAAGACAAATGTCTTTAATGATGACAGTGGAATAGGCAAAATATGGCATTGATGGAATGAAGCACATTGCCCAAGCAGCTTGACTAATTGACTATATCAGATATCACTAGTCTGGAATGATCTACAGAATCCACATCAGCTGAAAGGAATTCCAATATTCATCTGGTTACTGTAGAACTCAGCTGCTTCAGGACTGAGAACGTTAAGTCTTTGAAAGTTTAAATGGAGAAGTTGACACTTGCAATGAGTTATGTAGGTGCATTGAGACAAAATGAAAAAGCTAAACCTTCACTATGTTTTTGTTATTGCTGTTCTTGCTTGCTTCTGGGAAATATGGATTGCCTGTAGTAGAACCAAACATTAAGAGATCACTGAATTGTTTAAGGAGGTGATATGGGATAACCATCATGGTTTCACGAAAGGCAAGTCCTACCTGACTGACCGTGTTTCTTTTTTTGGTGACATAACTGCATCAGTGGAAAAAAGAAGAGACACGGCTGTGAGACCTCTGACACATTTCCCCATAATATCCTCTCCAAATTGGAAAGGTACACATTTGATGGATAGACTGTTTGATGGATGAGGAACTGGTTGTTAGTTATACACAGAGAGTGGTGGTCAATGGCTGAGTGTTTGGATGGAGATGGGTAACAAATAGTGTCACTCGGGAATCAGTACTGGGACCAGAGCTCTTTAACATCTTCATTAGTGACACTGACAGTGGGATCAAGTGCATGCTCAGGTATTTGTATAGGACATCAAGCTGTGTTGTGCAGTCAAATGCTTGAGAGATGAAATGCTGTTAAGAGAGACCTAGATAGGCTTGAGCAGTGGGCTCATGTAAACCTTAAGAGGTTTAACAAATTCAAGTGCAAGGTCTTGTACCTGGGTTGTGGTAACCTTGCTATCAGTACAAGCTGGGGGTTATAAGGCTAAAGTACACTCCTGCTGAAAAGAACTTGGGGGTACTGGTGAGTAGCAAGCTGGGCATTGGCCAGCAATGGACCTCACAGCCTAGAAAACCAATTGTATCTGAGCTGCATTTAAAACAAACAAACAAACAAAAAACAAACCAAAAACCAAAAAAACATGGTCAGCAGGCAGAGGGAGATGATCCTGCCCCTCTATTCTTGGCTGGCTGGTGGGAGTTCATATGGAGTACTGTGTCCAGACGTAGAGACCTCAGTACAGGAGAGTTGGCCTGCTGAAGTGCATCCAGAGGAGGGCCACAAAAATGATCCAAGGAATGGGATACCTTTCCTATCAGGACCAACTGAGAGAGATTGGGCTGTTCAGTCTGGTGAAGAGAAGGCTTTGGGGAGAGGCCTTACTGTATCTAAAGAGAGGATATAAGAAGGAAGGGGACAGTTTCTTTAGCAGGATCACTAGTATCAATAGGGAAAGGGGAAATGATTTCAAACTAAAAGAGGGGAGATTTAGATTGGACATAAAGAAGTTTTACAGTAAGGGTGGTGAGGCACTGGAGCAGGTTGCCAGAGAAAAAGGTGGACGCCCCGTCCTTGGAGACATTCAAGATCAGGCTGGACCAAGATCTGAGCTAGCCACTGTTTTCCGCATTTGAAATAAGACTTTAACCTAAATCTCTTGCTTTAGTCCTTCTCTGCTGCTAACATCATATTCAAAATCTACACCAATGCTGTAGATGCATCGAGTGAGATGGCATATTATTCTTGGATGGTACTATAAAATCAATAGGAACTGTCTGACTTGAATAAGCAAAGCATCAGAACTACAGTGAATACCTATAGAGTCCTTAAAAATTTTTAAACTGTATTATAGAAGTACTGTTTTAAAATATATACCGCGAGAATAAAGTGTGCTACATCTCATAGACTGTTGGTCTTCAAGTGAACAGAAAGCAAAAGTGAAGCAGTGAAAGGCAATTTATAAGGGCAAAGTGGGTAGTTTTAGTAGAACTAACTAGCAGTGATTTAGATCAAAGTATAAAGAAACATCAAGTACAGGAATGTGTCTAAAATGCTGTTTTCCTTCAGGGTTTTGGTAAGAGAGAAATATACAGTTAGGAAACTTATCTCAAAGGTAGAGATATAAAGCCTGCAATAGTGGTACTCTACTCAATAGACTAGTGACTGGAACACGCACCTAGAAATGAAAAATCCAGGTTGAGTTCATGTTCCAGCAAAATGTCCTGTTTTCCAGGTAAGAACAATGATTAAAAAAGTGATGGGAAAATGCTTCCAGGGTTAAGCAACATAAACAAAAAGATTTTGGAATTTATTTTTGGATGGTGTCATGATTTTATGCTTTTTGGTTTTCAGTATTCTGCATCATAACATCATGTAGTGCACTGGGAGGCAAAGCGTTAATCCTCCAATTCCAGGTACCTATCCCTATACGTTTGTGGAAGTCATGGGATCTGGCCCTTCCTGGTCGGGCGGTATCTTACTGCCTGGGTGCTGGAGGGTGCTTTCCTAGCTGTTCCAAGTTTTTCAGGTTTGACTCGGTCTCAGGAACTCTCTCTCCTATCTTATTAGATTTATTAGTCTCAATTTCAATTACATTGTATTATATTGAGTTATCTTGTGTTCCAATATCATGGTTAGTAAAATAGGTTTTTCTCCATAGATTGTTGCTGCTGGTTTTTTTTCCTTCTTTCCTTCCAATTGTGTGGGGCCGGGGGGGAGCCAGGGGCCTACTGCCACCCTGTCACGGGCATAGATTGATCTAGTTAAGTCTGTGACAGATGGATGCATCTATTTTTTATTTCAGCACCAATTTAGGTAATGAAGTCCTTCACTGATTCTGTTCTTCAGGGCCTAATGTTATATATTCATAGAGTTTATGCCAAATCCGCTAGTTAATATATTTTGTTCTGAAATAACACAAATTTTCTGTTTTATATCTGAGCATGCTCTATTTTCCCTGTAGCTGAAAGAGTAGGGTTATTCTTGTAGGAAATCATAATGCTTGGTAATATCTTAGGTTCTGAGCTCTGATTTATCTTAGGTTTTATGTGGTATACAGATTCAGAAGGATATTTCTATAGCTTTACTGGTTTTTAATATCTACCAAAGAGTGAATGATAGATGGTTCTTCTGTAGACTAAACTATCAATCAGAAGTGTAGTGTTGTGAAGCCATAATAGTCAAAGGATATAAGTGAGGTAAGTTTCCGGAGGGATGTAATATTTTTAATAGAATGATGAGGAAATAGTTTTTGGGGAGAGTTTAAAAAAAAAAATTTGGTCACAGAGTGATTAACAGCCTGTTTCTGCCTCTTTCTCACAGAGCAAGAGATTTTTATCACCCCTTGTTACCATTCTCCCGCAGTAACAATCCTATTTTCTAAAACTGTCTCGTTACTTAACTAAATGCAATTAAAAATGATGTACTTTAGCTGTTTGCATCTATTTCAGACCTCTGCTAAAAGTTCATTTCTTTCTAACTCCAACAGATGGTCCAATAAAATATACCACTTCTGCAAAAGAAACAAAAGTGTGACTACTTTGTAACCAAACAGATCTGTAAGTTACTGCTAGTCACTTTGCTTTTTCCTTTAACTGAGGCTAAGGCACTTTGTGAGCTTCTTTCTACACTTAGTTGTACCTTTATGCAAAATAATTAGTCAAACTAGAGATTCTATTTGTTTCTTCTTTTCTCAGTAGCCTTTTAAACTACTTCACCTTCATTAGAGTACACATATATAGTTCATGACATAACTAAGAACAATGGGATAGCAATGTATACAAGACGTTGTTTACTATGCAAAATCATTATTCCAGACTTCAGTAAGCTTGTTAATATGTAAGTTATCTGCAGTTATGCAGATGAGGTACTGCACTTTGAGACACGCCTGTTCAATCCTGTGTGATCTGTGATGGATTTCCATTATAAGACCAGTTTATAAGATTTAGTGAAATACATATTAGCGTGTTGGTATAATTGAACTTATAGACTGTTAACACAAAGGAAGATACGTGAATGTCATTAAATGATCTGTGCACTAATTAGAAGGATCATGACTATTTTAAGAATGTCATTCATTGTTTTAATCTATTTTTCAATTCAGTATTAAAAGAGTATTTACTGTGCACTGATGCTGATGACTTTGAAATACCTAAAATTAAAAATCCCAACAGCTGTGCACAAAGATACTTATTATGTGTTTGTAACATTAGTAGTCAGACTTTTTACATATTACTTAGAATTACTCAGAGGAAAGTATTGTCTTGGATGAATATTTTTGAGCATTATTGTAGCTCAAAATAGATCAGACAAATTACTGATTTACTGGAATGTAAACTCGTGCTAGAACTGGTATATAATGATAGAGAAGCCTACGAACAGACTCATTGGGTAAAGTATCACACAGTGTTTTCAACAGCAATAAATTATGCTCGGATTTCTTCCAAAGTTAGTATAAGGTGTAAATGGAAGGGCTGTGACATGCCCTTACAGTTGTGTAAGATTAGAAAAGCAAGGACCCATGGATAAAGTGTGGGTTAATTATGTCACATTGCTGGAGGGAGAATAGCTTGCTGAGTTTCTGCTTGCACTGCTGAAAAAACAAGTTCAGGGCATTATCAGAACCTTCTGCTCCCAGCCTCTTGCACAGATGCAAATAACAACACAGGATTTTCTTTCAAAGAAGAGGAGGAAGACTGAGGCACAGAACTTGTTCTCAAGTATATGTACCCAAAGGAGATTGTAAGACTTCAAACATTTAAAAATTGCTGTACATTAGAAAGATATTTCAAACATAAATATTGCAGTAATTTCAGTTGTATGAGGAGTTAACTTAGTAAGGCTATCAATAAAGGATGTGTTATTTCTAATGAAGTTATTTCAGGGGAACACCGGAAAGTTATTTTGGAAAAACCATACTTATTCAAGAAAACATTATTGCTTTGTCAGGCATAACATTCCTCCTTGGTAAATACATTTCTTGAAGACAGTTACCTTTACTGTAGAATGATTATTGTCTTGTGGAAAAACTCTGCAATGCTTTTCATGGACAGCAAATATTTATGTTGCTAACTTTTTCTGCTGCTTGAAGTGCTGTAAAGATCTGGTTAGAAGCTTAAATTTTTTTTTTTTTGTCTGAAAAAAGCTGAGTTGAGAAACCATCTGGGAGGAACACAGCATAATCTAGGCTGAGATGACTAAGCATCTGTTTTGGAGTTCTTCCTGTGCACAGTATGGAGGATTTGAAAACACAAGGAAAAATAAAATGATACTTCTCAGCTGAGTTTTATATAAGTGCACTAAGCACTGTTGTAGACAAAAGTCAGCCTGTTTAATATCCTCTGAAGAGAAAAAAGTCACACTGTGAGTTGGTTTCCATGTTCTTTTTTTGTAAAGCCTCAAAGCCAAAATTTCCCCCCAAAAGCATTGTTCTGGAAAGTCAAGTCATTATACAACTAACAACTTAGGTGGATGTTTTAGGAAAAAAAGTAAAGTAAAACATAAACAAAATTGGACTACTTTGGATTGTGGAAACATTTTGCATTCACTTAGAAGCGTGGATGGCTAGATGCCTGAATTAGTTGTTGGTGACCCTACCCTGTGATGGGAGGTTAAAACTAGATAATCTTCAATGTCTTTTCCAACTTAAGCTATTCTATGATTCTATGAAAACACAGTTTTGTCACAGTAGCTATTGGGTTTGCTAAAGAGGTAACTAGATGAAAGTAAAGGTCCAATTCATCTAGGAAGTCAGTTTAGATTGCTGTCAACAGTCCCTCCTTTCTCTTTGCGTGATGTGACCTACTGTTGGTAAATGCTATCGTCTGTTTTGAAAACTGCATAAAAATTGTCCCCTCATCGGGCCACCTATGAGTTTATTATTCTAATATCTGCAGCTTGAGGCTTAACACAATGTGAAGTGCTTCATGCTTTATACAAGGTTTCCACTGTAATCAAAACAATGTTGTTTACTGAAAGATTCAAGTTAAAAGAAGAAAACCCTCTCTTCAGTATTGTTCCCTACTGTAAAAATGAAGTCCTTTTAAATTAACATATTTATTAACCATTTCTAGCTGGGGTTTAAATCCTGCATTTGCATCTACTTTTAGTTCCTTCTCCAAATGTCAGTGATTCTCACTTTTCAGGCTAGTGCAGAATGGATTAAGTGAAGAACTGGAGTGATGGTTATATATAGTTTCCCATTCTACTATGTATATATAGCATGTGCTTTCCAGATCATGGCTTTTTCTTCAGTGGACACAGGGTTCCATTCATCTGCCCTTATACATAATATGATGCACACAGGTCTAACAGAGTAAATTTAGAATGGACATAACTAACTGGGTACAAGATAATGTCTACAGCACTGGGAAAAAAAAAAAAAAAAGAGGAATGGAGGAGGTAAAGATGAAATTTTGGGACGAATTATGGAATTTCAGTTGGAATATTGATGAGAGTCCTAGGAATTACCAGTAGAGTAATTGAAAAGGTCAAAAGCAAGCTAAATAATATAGACATAATTTTAGTTCAATTACTAACAAACAAATCATTTCATAGGATAGGATTTAAGGCCATTTTGAGATAAGAGAATGAAAGAACTGAAATTAATATTCAAAAGATATTTTTGTTTACTAATATTTAAAAAGTTAGTTTGTACTCATAAATATAGAGTAGATAAAATCTTTTTGCAGTACTAATGTGCTTTAGGGTTGATGAATTGGCAACAATTAATACTCATACACTGTAATAAAATGTTCATGAAGTTTATTATTTGCCATTCTTATCAACTAATTAAAAACATCTTCAGGGTAGGATGTGTAATAAATGAGCTGGAGAGAAAGACAGCGGATATAAACAAATTCTCTTCACTTGAATATTGCACGAGACTGCTGACTCGTGACACACTAATTCATGCTTCACAAAAGAGGAGGATAGTATAAAAAAGGATGTATATTATAATATGAACTCTTGGTATATAAAGCACGCTGGTTGTAAGCTAATTTTATATGTTGAGATAAAATTAATGTGCTGAATTACACTTCGAGTGTCAAGTCCAGTTAAAGCTACTTGGTGTTGCTGGCTAGTAATGAAGAGTGAGAGCATGTTCTACTTTCTTTCAGCAAAGCTGAGAGACTACAGCTCATTATCTTTCCCATTTGTGTAACGGATTAATGAGCTCAGAGGAAATTTCCTATCTATAAAGCCTTGATTGTGCCTTTGGGAGCTACTTTCTATGGTGACCCTTGCCAAATAAAGTAACTATTTTGAGGGTAAGTATTCCAGTCTTATATAGTGTAGATAAAGAGAAATGTGCGACGTAGAACAGAAAAATAAAGATGATTCTGCGATCTGTACAAATTACAACATATGTTAGCTCATTTCTGGACTATGCATGTACAAACATTCCCCTGATATTGTTCCCCTTGCTGAAACAAAACTCCCAGATGAGCACTGGGAGCTGTGTCTAGGCAAGTAATTAAAAATTATTTTCCATCTGAAGTTATCCAGTCTGTATATGTCTGTGTTTGAAGTGCTCAAGGAACTTGGAAAATTGATTTTGTATTGAGTTCCCATTCAGTATTCTAGAGTGAGTTATAAAAGCTTAAAAACAGTCCACGCTACCAGCAATGTATAAACATAGTTGAATACCGTAATTACAAGAAAGTACATCGTATTACACAGAAACATCCATTCTTATTGTTCATAGAAAAGGTATTGTAATTAGATCATGAATGAGCTGTAGACTTAAAATATATGCCGTGAATGAAGACATGCATTGCATGAAGTTTCCTTTCATTCTTAGGATTTATTTTAGAGAATAACTCTTAGAAATGCTTCCTAAGTTTGTCTTGCTTCCAAGCAATGGTTGGAAATGCTATGATTTTAAAACTAAAGTTTACCTTTACTTTCAGATTAATGACTGAAAAAAAAAAATCAGATGCTTTGTAAGACTTGCAGGGAAGAAAGTGAATAGCAAGAAGTGCTGGTAGGCATTCATTTTAGCTGAATTTCATGAACAGCATGATCAAGAACACAGCTATAAAACTGTAGCCTTCTATTTCCGAAAGATCACAGAAGCATTTCTTTCATACCTTCATTAGGGAAAATACCTTTATAACAGATCTCTGTTATGTTTGTTCCACAGATCTTTTTATGTGCCCTATTTGTGTCCTGAATGCAGGAAGAATAGTGGATGGAACAGTAAAAAGAGGAATAATTGCAAGTTGAATAGTAAGTTAAGGATTACTGCCCCTAATACCACCCTCCAAGGTAAAGTGTGAAGTACTGTCCCTAAATGTTTGGGCTTTTCTGGATTATCGCTACTTGTACTTTCCCTTCTGTTGAGAACAGGCAGAAGGGAAGAATGTAGCTAATTTCTAAGGACATTAAGGTATGCAGTTCATAAATGAACATAGGAAAAGAAGCTAAACTTAGTAAGGATTTTGAGATTAATACTTTGATTTTTAATGGTACAAAAAATGTCTTTTACCTGAACTAGTTCACCAGTTACAAAAAGAATATGAGTATAAAAAGGATTAGAAGGCCAAAAAAAATCCTTCAGGAAAGATTACTGTGTTGCCAAGAAGGCTATTAAAAAAATAAAGGATAAAAAGGGAAATGAATCAGACCTCAAAGGTAAAGTCTGTAAGCTTGTTTCAATTCTTAGAATTTTAAAGTAAAAAAGTAATGAATTACCTTTGAACAGTGGGGGAAAGGCATCACACAGGTTAAAAGATTTCAGCAAGATTTAGCATACAGGGAAGATGCTCAAGAGGGTTAAATTGTGCAGTAGCATAGAAATGAATTCTTGCCAAATCATGGTAATTGTTACTGATGACTACTGTATCCTTAGAATGAGTTAAAATGCTGTTGGTCATACACAGAAATGCAGAATACCCAGCACTGAAAAGGACCCTCACTTGGATACCAATTTTTAGAATTTGAGTTTTGAGCGCTAATATGTAGTCCCTTCTACAGACACAATTCAATGCAGAATGGGTTTCACTCTGTGAGGTAATTTCAGAAATTGCTTTGCTATGAATGCACTCAAATAATGACTTGAAAAATTTCAAATTTATTTTTTGCCTCAGCTTTATGGGATCAAATTGATATTGTCCAAATTGACAGCTTCTAGTAGGACAGTCCTACCATTTTACTAAAGTTGTTGCTCAATCAAACAAAATATTGTTCTTAGGTGGCCATCAAGGAGCCTGACTTGGTTCACCTAAGAGTGTTAGTTCTGGAGTCTGCCCAAGGTTTTTATGATTACTTGAGTATTTATAATCCAAAAGGATTTTTGGTTAGATTTGGTTTTAATTATTTGCATAGAGAATGTCATTTATTAGATGAACTTGGAGCACAAAAGAAATTCTACACATAACAATAAGGACCTGCAAATGTTCCAACGTTTGCCTGACATAACATTTCAAGTTTCAATTTACACCTTAAACTATCCAGCTATAACACTGTACGTATATCACATGTTTAATGGCGAAGGTGTGATCATTCTGCAATGTGTGGTGCAACAGAGGACCTGTTGTTGGTTTTGGTACTGCCACCATCAACATACAGTCCTAACTTTACTGGCAAGCTCAGACGACACTGTGATAGATTCCAAGGTATTCCATGGCTGTCTACATGCTATTTATAAAAAGGCTGTTTTCTAAAAGACTACGTAAAACCCAGAATCAATGTTTCTACTATCCTTAATAATAAAAGAATTACCAAGAAGCTTTCATTATGTATCTCGCATGACAGCTACTTTCAGTGATGTGAAAAAGGAGAAAGAAAATTTTTTTTTTTTTTTTTTTTTTTCCCTTTACCACTTCCTGCTCTCATTTCTTCTTTTTAATGACCACTTCATTCTGCTTCCCCCTGGAAAAATGAAGCAAGTAAGATTACTACCCTTATCACATACTAGATCAGGGATAAATAAAAAAACTCCACTCTTCTGTCTCGTTTGATGAGCCACTTGATCAAATTGAAGGTAACGAACAGCACTGAACAGAGCGTAAAAGAGGCTCCTTCATGGAATGTTCTTCACAAGATCATTAATGAAAATAATACATCTTCAGACTAACACCGAGCATGACACTGGCAGAAAAATGAACTACAATTTTTTTTTTTTTTTTTTTTTGTAAATTTAAATTTAGAAAGATCTAGAAGATAATGCTTACAGGAACTCAAATCTGCTTGCTCCGTATAGTTCTGCTTACATATGTTATAGGTTTTCATTGTTATATCTAATTCTACTTTCTGTGTTCCAGCTTGTGCCCTATATGTGTCATTGTATTACCATGCATCTCTGAGAAGAGTCTTGCTCTGGCTTCTCTCTTGATTAGATGTCTATACATATCAAGGTCTCCTTTGAGCCTTCTCCTCTCTAAAATGAAAAGACTAAGCTTCTTAACCTCTTCTTATATGTATGTACGTATGTACATATGTACTCTGTATCCTGACCATTGTGATGCTCTTGCTCCAGCATATTAATATCTTACATTTTTGGAGTATATAGTATTCTAAATGTGATTATGCAAGTGTCAGAAATGGGAAGGATCCTGGACCTGCTGGCTATGATTTTATTAATACATTCTACAGTGCAGCCAAGTTGGTTTTTGGATTAAAACTTTTGTACAAGCACAAAACAGAAGTAGCGTAACATGAATTATTGATTAGCTGAATTTGAGATCAGTTAATGAGGTATTTGCCTGAAACTATCCAGACAAAGTATAGACCCACAAATACGTACAATCATAGAATCATAGCTGCATAGAATTCATGCTACTGCTTTTCTCTTTAGAAGACCATCAGCAAATGTGCTTATATCATTGTTGGCATTATTGCGGCTGATTCTAAATCCTCTGCCATTCTGGAGAACTACTTTTGGAAGGACACAATCCCACCAGAATTCCACTCTTGTCCACCAGCAGCACATACAGAATTTTAAGTCATGAAGAGTCACTTACATTGTTCTTTAACAAATTGGCATACAGGTTTTGAGACATGTATCCTGATGCAAAAAGTACTGCAATTCAATAATTGTAAAGAACTAAAAACTATCTCAATTCCTGTGTTTGAAACCTGCTAGTTCACCTCATGTCAGATCATTCTTGTATGATTTGCAACATTAGTGATGGAAGTTCTCAGGAGCAAAACAAGCTACTGTGTTGTGAGCATTGAGGCAAGGGACTCAGGTCTGTAGGACAGCAAACACACACACACACAAAACAAAAACCAAACCAAAAAATCTTGAGAAAAGACCAGGAAATACAGACAGCAGGAGCAGTTATAGTGTACTTGCTGATTGAAGATAGCTTAAGTTAGCAGACAAATGGCCAAATGACAGTCTTCTTAAAATGTCCTCTTAAAAACCAGCTTCAGCATTTCAACATAACTGAGCTTATTAGATATGTCTATGGCAGAGTTACCACAGCGTGCATAGGTAGTAAGTCCCAGACTTCGCTCTAGTATCATCCCATGGTCTCAGAGAATTTGTAGATTCAGGCTCAGATGGCCCTGCCAATCTCTGAAGATTATTCTCTGGAGGTATAAAATCTCTGGAAGTATATATAGGTGAGGAAGCCTGTGGACTGTGGCCACATCTTTGCCTAGATACTATCTCAGGATTTAGATTTTCTCCTGTGCAGAGTTGTCACAAGAAGAAACATTTGCTCTACCCTGTGAATGAGTTAGAGAAGTACAAGAACTTCTGTAACCTGTATGTCTGACTTGAAAGGACTTATATTGCTGAAAGGGTCACTGTCCTGGAATTTTACAAGTCCCTAGTTCTTCAATTTCTTTGCAATGCTTGAATGAGATAATCTGCTACTTTAGCAGCCAGTGGGCTTGTGACAGGAACTGCTATTCACTAAGGAAAAATTCCATTTTTCTTCAAATGCATACAAATCAGAATGAAGAGGTTCTTTAAGCTTCTTGAGACCTGTAAATAAATTCCATTTCTGTGTTGGAACAACCACAAAATGATGTTAATTAGCAAGTGGCAATAGTAAAAATGCTGTGATAATCACTGTATATCGAATTGCACTGCTAATGTACTTGTTAGTATCAATGATGATCATGTAACAAAAGAGAAAATAATCTATGCAATTTAATGATTCTGCAAGAAAATAATCTTTAAGTAGGACAAGACTAAAATAAGCAGAAGAGCTTTTTGTGTGAGTTTACAAAAATATATTTTAACTAGAAGAAAATACACAAATATATTCTGAACAAGATGTGAAATGCGAAATTGGACATTCTGAATGCAAGTAATTTAATGAGACCATGAGTGAATCACCACTTGGGCTGGGTACTATCGTGCTGCTTAATCATAAATAAAGATGATTTAAAAAAAAAAAAACACATTTATTTCCAAGACTAGATCTAAATGTAAATTAGATGATACAGTTGTTTTTGTTAACAATAATAAATATTTACATAAAGAATTGAGATTTAACATATAGATTGTGTCATGCTTTTCTTAGTCATTTCAAATCTATCCATAAATTCGAAAAGCAATTTATATGAGATGTATATGATTGTTCTTATTGACTTCACCAAAAGCGTTGTCTACATATTTACTTAAAAATTACTCTTTAACTATCTTTTGATTTAACTCTTACTGATTGAGGTATGAATGTATCCCAGGATGCCTCACTTTCATTGCAACATTGAATCAAGTCACTGTTGTCTCTACATTTCTAATGCATACACTACCAAGTCACAACCCAGAATATGAAATCTGGAGTATGTAGTAAGTGGGCTGTTCAGCAGCAGCAAAGCAAGAAGGGTTAGAAAGTCAGGGATGAATTTCTGTAACAGATGTCTTGAAGCATTCCCTCTTAAATGTAAGTCTTTTGAAATTTATATACAATTTATTTTCTACAGGTTTTAAGTGGTGAAAGGAACAATGAAATATTTCTCTCTTGCTTAAATGCATTTGCACTCCTGTATTCTTTTTCTGAGTGATACAATTCAGTGTTTTCCTCTTCCACTGCTGATAGAAATCATTAGGTTTTTCTTCATTCTTCATTGTAGCAGTTCTTTGAAACTCAGTTTTAAAAGCCTAAATAGACTATGAAGTTTACTAAGAAAAATATGATCAACTTCTGAAATCTGAGTGTGCTGGCCTAAAATATCTGCCTATGCACAAAATACTTCTTTTTTTTCAGCTATTATTTTGCTACAAACTTGAGATATATTTTTTCCCCGTAGGATTTGCATTTTACTTCAGTTTGTCTTTCCCTCATACACTCTATTTTCTCTAACCAGTGGTATGCCTGTTCTCCTATTAATCATGGAATGCAGTATCATTCCTTTGTCTAAGATCTGCTAATCCCTCAAATTCTTTGTATGATGCATTTTTCAGTAGGTGATGCAATAGCCGGGAGACTTTTTTCTTTCTTTTTTTTTTCAAAATTTGAAAGATTTTTATTTTTGGAGGAGGGTGTGAATTCTCAATTTTGATGAGTTTCATTTGTCCTGAGGCAGTTATTATCAGGGATGGATTTATAAGCAAGTCAAAAGTTATCTGCAGGATTAGAGTCTCCAGATTTTTACTGTAAGTAGTCTTACAGTAAATAACAAATTAGATATGAATTTCAGAGTGTGTATCAGAATTTGGATCTCTTGTTTCAGGCTACGTACACAAATTGCAGCATGGTGAACTAGAATGCAGAATGCATTTCCTTGGAACATTCATTCACAGGTATAAATGAAAGATAGTTTGCCGTGACTATCATTGGAATCTGTACTATAATTTAATGTGTACCAGAAACATAAAATAAATAATGGATAATGAATCATAGAATGGTTTGGGTTGGAAGAGACCTTAAAGATCATCTAGTTCAACTCCCCCTACTATAGGCAGGGACAACTACTGGAGCATTTCCCTTTCTGGGGAAAAGCTGAGTAACCTGGGTCTGCTCAGCTTCGAGGAAAAGAAGACTGAGGGAGGATCTGATTAATGTTTATGAATATCTAAAGGGAGATGCAAGGCAAATGGATGAGGCCAAACTCTTCTCAGTGGTGTGTAGTGATAGGACAAGGAGCAATGGCCTAAAATTTTACCTTAGGCAGTTCCATACAAACATGCGGAAGAACTTTATGGAAAGGGTGATGGAGCACCAGAACAGTTTGCACAGAGATGTGGAGCCTCCTTTTACGGAAATATTCAAGACCCATCAGGATACCTGCTTGTGAGACCTATTGTAGAGTACTTGCTTTAGTACAGGAGTTGGACTCAGTGATCTCTTCCCTTCCAACCCCTGCAATTCTGTGATTCTGTGATGAAATGGTTCATGTAGATCTGTAAATACATACTGAAGAAACAACCTTAGATTTCACTACTGAAAATGCATGATATTGAATAACGCATAGTACATAAAGATATTACAAAGGCATCCCAAGAAGTTTTTGATAAAATAAATTCAGAATTATCAGTAAAATGTATATGTATGAGTATATGAGAGAGCTATTTCATAGAAAAGGTGTCTGAAGTTACCCCCAATAATGAAAAGAACATTTTTGGCTCTTTTTAAGAGCTAAAGAAAAGAATCCTATACTTCCAGAAATATTCTTTCAAACTTAAAAACTTGCTAAAACCTAGATGTTGAACAAAGTTTCCTCTTGTAGTAAAACAAAGCATTCTGGCATAGACTCTAGCTGAACAAAAGGTTGTTTAATCTCTCTCTGGTTCTCAAGGGAAAAGATACTTTCAACAGTGATTCTACTCTAGCTGGGTTTTGAAGAAACTTTAGCTTTACAAGAGAAGAAAAAAAAAAAAAGAAAAGAAAACCAAAAATCCAACAGAATTTTCAGAGTTATATTATTCATGTATAATACAGCTGGAATTGTGATGACAGTTAAAAAGAAGTTTAGCTAGGCATAGCAAATTTTGTCTGTTTGATAGAACTACAGAACTGATAACATAAACCAACAGAAATTTGGTCTCTAGAAGAGATGTTACCATACATATGACATTCATACAAGAACCATATGGTAGTGCTGTTTCAGTTTAGATCTCCAGATTTTCTAGTATCCTCTCCTGGCAGGCAGGCAGGCAGGCAGGCAGGCAGGCAGGCAGGCAGGCAGGC
>NW_024884475.1:19064084-19135652 GCF_019232065.1 Centrocercus urophasianus | reverse complement strand
GAACCTGCTTTGGCAGGGGGGTTGGACTCGATGATCTCTGGAGGTCCATTCCAACCCCTACAATTCTGTGATTCTGTTGCAGATGGAGCTCGCCTGTCTGCAAGGGGTGAAAGGATCCTAGCCCAGGAGCTGGCAGGCCTCGTTGAGAAGTCTTTAAACTAGGTATGATATGGAACGGGACAAAATGAGGGCTGCTGAGCCTGTGCGGGTAGTTCGAGGTTCAAAAGTGAACTTGATGGGTGATGAGGGTGGAGTTCGAAGGGATGGAGTGTGGCAGGGGAATGCTGCTTCCCTGAAGTGTCTATACACTAATGTGCGCAGTATGGGAAATAAACAGGAAGAGTTGGAGATCTGCGTGCGGTCACACGGCTACGATCTAATTGCGATCACGGAGATGTGGTAGGACATCTTGCATGGCTGGAATGTTGTCATGGAGGGCTATGTGCTTTTTAGGAAAGATTGGCCGGCGAGGCGGGGTGGTAGTGGTGCTCTTTATGTAAGAAAGCAGCTAGAATGTATTGAACTCCATCTGGGGGAGAGCGTTGTAGCAGTGGAGATCTTGTGGGTGAGAATCAAGGGGCGGGCTGGTATGGCTGACACTGTTGTGGGAGTGCACTACAGGCCCCCTGATCAGGAGGAGGAGGTCGATGAGGCCTTCTGTGAGTCCAGCGGAGGGCTACAAAGATTATAAAGGGCCTAGAGCATCTACCATAAAATGAAAGATTGAGTAACTTCAGTCTGATCAGCCTGGGGATAAGAAGACTGAGAGGAGATATGTTTATAAATGTTTATGAAACTGGTGAGGGGTCTGGAGCACAAGTCTTATGAGGAGCGGCTGAGGGAGCTGGGATTGTTCAGTCTAGGGAAGAGGAGGCTCAGGGGAGACCTCATTGCACTCTACAACTTCCTGAAGGGAGGTTGTGGTGAAGAGGGATTTGGCCTCTTCTCCCAGGCAACGAGCAGGACACGGGGCGATGGCCACAAGTTGTATCAGAGGAGGTTTAGGTTGGACATAAGGAAGAACTTCTTCGTTCAGAGAGTGGTCAGGAATGGCTGCCCAGGAAGGTGGTGGAGTCGCCGTCCCTGGCAGTGTTCAAGAGGCGTCTGGATGATGTGCTGAGTGATATGGTTTAGTACTAGTGGTGGCAATGGTGATGAGGAGACTGTTGGACTGGATGATCTTATAGGTCGTTTCCAACCTTGTGATTCTATGATTCTATGAAATACCTAAAGGAAGGTGGGAAGCAAATGGATGAGGCCAGGCTCTTCTCAGTGTTGTGTAGTGATAGGACAAGGAGTAACAGCCTAAAACTTGAACATAGGAAGTTCTGTATTAACCTGAGGATGAACTTCTTTATTGTAAAGGTGACAGGGCACTGGAACAGGTTGCCCCACAACACTGTGGAGTCATCTTTTACAGAGATATTCAAGATCTGTCTGAACACCTACCTGTATGAACTATTGTAGAGCACCTGCTTTAGCAGGGGAGTTGGACTCATTCTCTTGAGGTCCCTTTCAACTCCTATGATTATGTGACATAGTGATGCATGTCTGCCAAAATGGTGGTGCCTCTGGGAAAATATTTAAGAAATGTCTAAATGTCAGATAATTATGAGGAGTGAGGAAAAAAAGCATGAGAAACTGCATCAAAGAGGAAAGGGTCGCCTTGGAGTAAATACAGCTCTGGAGGGTCTCCATAAAGGATCAAATGGCTATTTCCTGAAGGAACATATGCAGAAGATCCACACTGGGAGAAATCATGAGGTGGAAGGTGTACCACAAAGCAGCTTTTATGAACTGTCCATAAGCTACATTTCCTCTAATGTGGGAAGAAAGAGGGGGTGGGAATGCAATAATAAATTTGAGCATGGGCAGAAGGCGTTTTTATTGTTTGTTTGTTTTTCACCATCTAAGTCTATTTTAATTGACAATGAATTAGAATAATTTTCCCCCAACTGGATGGTAATTGATAAGTGATTGCTCTGTATTAGTTAGCAGGCTTTTCCATGTTATTCTTTCTCCCCATCTTGTTGATGAGAGGGAATGAGAATGGATGGGTGAACACCTACTAGCCAGCCAAGATCAACGTACAGCAAGAACAATGATCTACATTACACAGCGGATGAACTTCTAAACAGTAAAAAGTAATGTACTGTTTATTCTTTTACAATAATTAAAATTAAGATAAGCCTATTTTTAAAGTGAAATCCCTGTAAAAGCAACCCTAATGGTTCCAGAGAATTTTCTCCTGTCTTAGAAAATAGCACGTTTGTTGTTATGACACTGTAAACAAAGAATGAAGCAAATAATCTGGTTTAATTTTCCATTATCTATTTTTGTTATTTCAGCTCACTACCACCATCTCTGTAGCAGCACGTTTAGCATAAGTACTGTCCCTTTTATGTAGGAGCGGCTGCTAGATATTTTATCAGTTGTGTTTTGCCCTCATGCTCAGATTAAAAGCTGTTCACAAAAGATTTGTGTAGTACCTTGTAAACTTCATTTGAAATGCTAAGATTTTAGCCTGACCCATTTCTGTGTAAGTCTCAACTCAAATCAGTATCTAATTAGATTTCTAGTTGTATTGTACCAATAGAGTAAGTAGCATAAAGGGGAAAAAGTATCCACTTCAAAAAATTAATAAATAAATTAATTCCATCATTATTAGAATGATAAGAGATTAATTGCAAGGTTATTAAAATTATATGTCTTTTCTTGGCTTTTCAGTGTAAGCAGTAAAATCGGTTTTGTGAGGTCTGAAGATGGAAATTATCATGTAAGTCCTGATATACTAAAGTGTGCTACTGCTGTAATTTGTTGATAAAAATTTAAGGAAGTTATGTTACTGAAGTATTCAATAGATTCCTATGGAGTCAGAAATACATATACACAGTTAAGGTTAGGAAAAGTCATTAGAAGTATTTAGATTTCATTGAGATTCATCATTTCTAAGCATTAATCGCATTTATTATGCATAATTTGAGTTTAAGCATTTGACACCCAAAACTGCACTAACATTATGGCACTGACTCTTCAGAATACCTATATCTGTATATCTACATGCTTGATCTTCATGTTCTTCTCCGACACCACCATCCCTCCCACTTTAAGTTCTGGAGCTGGTCTGTTTGAAGTCATGACACTCAGAGATTACATTTTATACCTTAAAGTAACAACTGTAGTGGTAATTAATGCTCCTATTTTGATTGAGTATGAATATCTTTATATATTACTGTAATGCACTGCCTTAGCCATATAATTTACATAAGCCAGAGATACAGCTTTATTGGAGATATACTGACTGCAGAAAATTTCATTTCAAGACTCATACTGAACTCCTCCACTTTTTTTTTTTTTTAGGATTTAAGTTGGATAAATTGCAATAAGTGGAGCAGAATAAAGTTGTCTCAGAAGCCCAGCGTAGCTGCATTTGTACTGAGAAGCTAAATGATAGGAAAAACAAAAAGATGAGAGAGAAAATGACATGCTGAAAAGAAAACAAAAGACGGACACAAAGGATAAGATAAAAGCACAAGCATCTCTCCTATGAGGAGAGGCTGAGAGAACTGAAAAAAAAAATCAGCTTTGAGGAGGCTCAAGGAGGATCTTATCAGTATCTATAAATAACCAAATGGAGCATGCAAGGAGAATGGAGTCAGACTCTTTTCAGTGGCATGCAGTGCCAGGATTAGAGGCCATGAGCAGATTGGGAACACATGAGGTTCCCAATACAAGTTGATCAGTGAGATCCTGGTGTGTCGCTAATGAGAGATATTTTAAACATGTCTGGTCCTGGGCAACCATCCCCAGACAACCTTGCACCGCTGGAACAGTTAGAGAAGATGACTAGTTTAGCCAGGTTAAACTTTTCCAGTAATCTTTCTGATTTAAAAAAGAAAAAGTTAAAAATATTTGTAAGAGTGACTTAGACGTTGCTGCTTTTATAATGAGAAATATGATATCTTATTCCACTCAAAAATCCTAAAACAAAGTTAAGAAGTAAAAGTACATTTAATCAATTTTTAGAATTTATATATCCGATATCATAAAATAGCTGCAAATTTATCATAATATTTTTCAAAAATATTTTAGAAGTCTTACAAGAATATTTTTATGAAACAGTTTTATGTTTATTGCTTTATTTTTCTTCATAATATGTGGTTTGCAAGGGCTCAGAAAGAATACGGAAAATACAAAATAGATTTGTATTAATGGATATGCAACAACACATTCTGTATACAACTACTGAGTATTTCTCCTAGGATGGATAATCCTAACAATTTAATTCACTCTCTATACTTAATATACTACTGATATTAAACAGTTTGACTGTTTCCATTTGCTTCTGTTCCAAGGCGCTAGAATGGTAAAAATAAGCTTTTTATAAAAATAAAGTCATTGAATATTCTATAATTCTTGCATTGTGAGAAATTGTGAGACTATGTTATTGTTTGTTCCATATTAAATAAATTTCATAACATATTATTAAAAAGGTATTATTGCAGAATGCATCAATGTATGTTAATATTAAAGGGTTTAATTAGGTGATTTAGATATTATGTCATTAATGTATTTATTTAGAGCTATATTAAGACATTAAGATTACAGTCTGACATATCTTTCTGAAGTAAAATTGTAGTAGAACTTCAAGTTTGTGACACAGAATGAAATTCATGAACTACAAATGCGATAATCATCAATTTCGAGATGTTCTCATTTATCCTGCTGCCCTCACACATTCCCCAGGGACTCTGCTCTGAGTGTCCAAATTCATTTTCTTCAGTTAGGAAATCTAGACATGCAACACAAAATACTTTGGAAAAGAGCCTCTCAACAAGACGTTGGGAAACTGACAGTTTATGATTTAAACAACTAGGTAAACAGTCCCAGAAGAAAAGCATCATAAGGAGATAATGTCTGAAGCACGGTTCTTTCTCTGATTATAACTTGCTTCTTGCACATTTGCCATTAGCTATTTTACCCACTCAGATAAACAGACTAAAGAAACTTGATGTGTCTTGTAAACTGTGTTCTCTCCTCATATATCATTTTTACATTGTCTAATAGTTCATGTACATTATGCTTTCCACATTAGGATGTCTGTGTGTTATGCTGCTAATAAGCTGTGTTTCTAACAGAGATGAAATCTGTTTGTCTTTCTCTCTAAAAAAATAATAAATAAATTAAAAAA
Source organism: Centrocercus urophasianus (assembly GCF_019232065.1). NCBI lineage: Eukaryota > Metazoa > Chordata > Aves > Galliformes > Phasianidae > Centrocercus > Centrocercus urophasianus. Next base: position 19,130,461 of record NW_024884475.1, on the reverse strand, counting down.
AAAATAAAGAAAGAATTACGTCTTCATTTACTAAAGAGAAGATGAATGTACATCTTCTCAACACTGCTTTCTTCTATCATCATGACAGAAAGAAAATCATGAAATGAAAAAGAATTTAAAACAAATAAACTATGAACATTACTGGAGGTTTGTTTACATTCACATGAATGCTTTCTGTAGAGACAATTAGATATTTAAAAATAAATAAGATATTTAAAAAATAAATATACTACAAAACTGTATCACTATAGATTGATATTCAGTAACAAATAATCTAGCATTTAGAACTGCTGTAGAACTTGTCGTGTTGTTATTCTTAAGCTTTTGTAGTCTAGACACAGATCTACTTGTATTTTGAACATATAGCACATGGCAGCTTTCAGAAATTAAGAAATGCTAACCAAGGCCAGACTAACTGGACATCACTGAGTTCATTTACTTCCACATTAGGCAATCACAAACTGCATTTGAATAGAACAATTTAGAAATTAATGCTTTACTTTCCAGCACATACTCTGAAATATTTGTCAATACCCCTATGAGAAACAGAAGACCCATAGAAAAAAATTAAAGTCATATCTATAATGTGATGCATGAGAAGAGCAAAAAAAAAAAAGCATTTCCAAACTATCTTTAGTTATCATTATCTTCCATGATCAGCTGTATAAAATCCTAAGAGCCACATAAACCCAGGATCTGAACTTGAATCGAGTTTTATTGGGAATCTAATTAGTCAAGTGTTCCTCAGCTTTTGTAAAATAGCCACATTTGAACACCAAGTCCAGGCTTAGATTGTACAGAAGCTTTTGACATAAAATAAGGTCTGTAAAGAGTTTGCTCGAATCTTCACTGCATACAGATGTTCTCCTGTAATTTGACAGGAATAAGAGCTTAATCACCATGATTTAAAAAGAACATTTTGAACTTAACATGAATGTTTAAAGTATATTGTTAAGATCATCATCTTATTTTAAGTTTGTGGGTTTCTTTTTTTTTGTTTTGTTTTGTTTTCTTGTCTTCTAAAATTTGATCTTTGTAACGATAAACAGTAGGAGCTGTTTTAGCTGCTTTAAACCAGTTTCAGATTACCCAAGAGAGGTTGAAGTCTGGTAATAAAGAAAGAATTGTTACCACTTTCTGAGGATCAAGGCTCACTGAACACAACAAAGGAGTTGACCTCCACGCAGAGATGCTTTCCTTCTGGTTGCCAGCCCTTAAATAAGGTTAGGGAGGGGTGAAAATATGATCCACCCCTTCTGGTCACACAGGTGAATTGCTTCATCAAAAGAAATGTGGCCGACAGGTTGAGGGAGGTGATCCCGCGTCTCTACTCTGTGCTGATGAGGTCTCACTTAGAGCGTAGTGTCCAGATGTGGAGTCCTCAGCACAGGAGAGACAGACCTGTTGGAGTGCATCCAAAGAAGGATCACAAAAATGATCCTTGACATATCTCTTCTATGAGAACAGACTGACAGAGCTGGGGGTCTTCATACTGGAGAAGTTGAGGCTGCAAGGTGACCTGATAGTGGCCTTTCAGTATCTAAGGGGGAGCTACATAAAAGAAGGAGACAGACAATTTAGCAGGGTCTGTGGTGATAGAACAGGATAAATAATTTTGAGCTCAAAGAAGGTAGATTTAGGTTAGATATGAGGAAAAAAATCTTTTCTAGTGTCTCACCACCCTCACTGTAACAAGTTGCCCAGAGATGTAGTGGATGCCCCATCCCTGAGACTATCAAGGTGAGGCTGTATCAGGCCCTGTGCAACATGATCTAGCTGTGCATGTCCTTGTTCATTGCAGGATAGTTGGACTAGACAGTTTTCAGAGATTCCTTGCAGCTCTAAGGATTCTATAATTATCTTTTAAGAAAAAAAAAGACATTATTAAACCTTTCTTTTTTTTTCTTTCTTTCAATATTTTACCTGCTAAAACACTGTTTTTAGTCATTATTATTATTCTTGCAAGGAAGGTTTCCAAATCTACCAAAGTTGCCATTTATACCTGACAATAATTCCCTGTTCACCAAATTTCTCTCTGCATCTGATTACAAATTAAGCTTCTTCCTGAAAACTCTCCACTCTTTTGTGATTGTTAAATATACTTGCATGAAAAGAGTTCCATTTTTAGAAAGTTATTAAGAAAATCAAAATTCTTATTTTAGACTAAATATCTGCTATTGAAAATTCAGCTGTTCAGGTTTCCACAAATTCCTGTTAAATCAAACTGAGTAATCAGTTCAATGCACTAAAGACAATACATTAATAAATGTCAGTTTTTGTTAAGATTGCATTATACTGTTCACCATTTGCTCAATCACAATGAATTATTCTATAATTGTTCTACGTTCAGATAGTGTAGGTAGAGCAAATGATCTGCAAAATATAGATTTTCTTTTGGTTTGCTGAATTAAAAAAAAAAATCTTTTTAAAGAATCTTCAACACTGTACTTGTCAAAGTTGTGTAAAAATAAAAATAATAAAAATAAAAATAAAAATAAAAATAAAAAATGAAACAGGAAGTTGGAGAGAAAAATAAAACAGAAAATGAGTGATTGAAAGAAAAATATATATATATTTTAAAGAACTACACATTTTTGAGAAAAAGAATAAAGCCTTAAAGATTGAAAGCTAGAAACCTTAGAGAAATAAAGAAGTGAAAAAAAAAAAAAAAAAAAAAAAGAGTAGTGACAAGGTGTAACAGTTTTGAGCTAAAGGTTTAAATTAGATATAAGGAAGAAATTCTTAACAGAGAGAGAGGTGAGGCACTGAAAAAGTCCGCCTAGAGAAACTGTGGATACTTCAGTATTGGAAGTGTTCAAGGCCAAGTTATAAAGGACTTTGGGCCACCTGCTGTTGTAGAAGGTGTCCCTGCCTATAGCAAGAGGTTTGGAACTAAATGATCTTTAAGATGCATTTCAACTCAAATCATCCTGATTTTATGACTCTGCTTCTTAAATTAATGCTGGTTTAAGCTTACTGCAACTGTGATGTGAATGTGTACACCGTAGCTATTTAGCAGAAAGGCTATACAATCTGCCTTAATGACTTTTCATATTTTACACAAAGACGTAACTTCTGTCTTCAGATGTACTTGTGGTTATGGACAATATATGACTGTTATGCATATAATCCCTATTTTCTTCTTGGAACATTGTCACAGAGATTCTCTTCAGGTAGAGAAATAATTGTACTCACAATTAGTACAGGAATCTAGTTAGAGTTATTGATAGACTCTGAAATAAACCTCAGGTGATCATCTGTTATTATCTGCTCTCTGAAAGAGTTGTCTCAGGAAATATTGTTTCTTCCAGAAAAGATCAGCAATTCTGTGGCACTTCATCTTTCTCCAGTGTGAGTATTCCAAACACCCATCTCCGGATGGATTACAGATTCAGAAGAAGCGGAAAATGTTGACCTCACTGCAGAGAGATGTTTTGTTTTGGTTAGAATACAGCAAGGTTTCGAAGCTGTTTCACAGGGCAGAAATTCACCTGATTATATGCCACTTGCCTCAGTATAAAGATAGGAATTTTGATTTTTTCATTCTGATTTCAGTAGGAGCTGAAAGTCACTGCCTTGCAGAGAGACAGAAGTGTAATTTATATCTGTCGAATGAGGCTACCCATGTGGAAACCAGGCCACTAAAGCCAATAGATATTAGATGCCAAGAAATATCTTTACTCTGTATAAAATACAGAACCATAAATATAAGTAGCATATCTCTGCTTCAAGCATTGGGATGTAGCTTTGCAGCGAGGGTGTTATTTTGAGAGATATAGACTGATGTCCCCGAAGACAAAAAATTAATCTAGATTTCCTATATTGTACATCAGTGTTATTATAAGTATAAAAGTAAAAGATGTAAGTGAACACCAGCAAATTTCAAAATAAAATTGAGCTACTGGCATAATTTCATAAATATATGAACTGGGTTTTTTTTGTGTGTTTCCTTTTCATTTGTTACTAATATAAGAATATGAACTGCTGTTCAGAAGCAGTCTTTTATTTTTTGTAAAAAAAGTTACAGGTAGAATAAATATTTTATATCTATTTAAAAGTATTTTACTATGTATCTGGATTTCAGAAAAAAAGCAATAATTGTTATCACAGCTGCAAAACAATTGTTTAGAATAGATACTGCAAATCCTATCATGCACTAGCTAGAAGAAAGATACAAAGAAACAAAACTTCAGACAGACATTCACCTTAGAAAATAAAAGTGAAATGATTAGTTGGTGGTAATCTTACCTATAAGCACTGCTTCAAGTATGGTTCCAACATCTGAATTTCAGTTTCAGAAGAAAGCATAAGGCATCAACAGTCATTTTGGCACTGATTAATAAATAAAACTGAGTCCTTCTTAACCATTTTTTCACAGAGGAAAATTTCCTTTCCAGGGAAAGGAAAGGAAATTAAAAAAATATGGAATCACTGTTTGTCCTGAAGAGGCACAGCTTCACTGTCAGTGTTGATCCTTAAAGATTTGAACAGAATTTCTGTTCTCTATGCAATACAGGCTCAAGTCTTCCACTTACAGGGCTGGAAGATCCCTTCTCTAATATAGGTCAGAACTTCAATCTTAGGCCTGATAAAATGCTAATTGAACGGATAAGTCTCCATGGAACCATTCTGGAGTTCAGAATGTGTGGAAGGTAAGAGAGACAGCAACACAGGAAAGACATGTTGTCATGTACATAAAGTACAAAACCACACATTAAAAAACAAAAACAAACAACAAACAAAACAAAAAACAAAAACAAAGAAACAAGATCAAACGAAAACATTTACAAAGATAGCATGAAGTGGGATGAATATGAATACACAGGATGGATGAAAAAAAAAACCTTAAATGAAGAACAACTTCATATAAATTATAATGTTATTGTGTCTGATTTCTGAGACACAAAAGGGCTAATTCACAGATTAATTAATAAATTTGTGATTTGCATCTACATTTAAGTAATGGTTTTAATGACTTTTCATTTCAGGTCAGAGAAGAATGCCATGGGAATCAATAGGAGTAAGAATGGGATTTTAGATAGCTGTGATGCAATGACTATCTGCAAACCCAGAAGACAGCATCTTTGTTTAAAGCACTAAAATGCTTTAATAATCAGGAACTGTTGTCCCAAACAAGAACAAAGTTCATCTACAAGAAATCCTTTCCCTTATCCCATCTTCAAACTCATGTTTCTACTTTCACGTCCTACCAAATCACCTGAGATATTAACAGTGTGCACCTATTGTCCCTAGTCTGATTTGTATCGCAGAAGTCATTTGATCTTCAGGAATTCTTTCAGTAAACTTCTTCTCAACAGACCTTGGACAACTCTTAAGGATTAGCAAAGAGATAAACAATTATGTCCACAAAAGAGTAGGCACAAGTCAGTTACTTCCTCCTACTTGTAATAAGTCAAGCAATGATTGTGCACTAGGCAAGTCCAAGAATCACAGAATCACAGAATGGCCAAGGTTGGAAGGGACCTCAAGGATCATGAATCTCCAACCCTCCTGCCAAATGCAGGGCCACCAATCTCCACCTTTGGGAGGTGACCTGGGACCTGCCCAGGGTCCCATCCAGTCTGATCTTGAACACCTCCAGGGATGGGATATCCACAACCTCTCTGGGCAGCTTGTTCCAGTACCTCACCACACTCTCAGTAAAGAACTTCCCCCTGACATTCAACCTAAATCTTCCCTCCCTCAACTTCAAACCATTTCCCCTTGTCCTGCAGTTACCCAATCTTTCAAAGAGTTGATTGTACAAACAATCAATACAATACCTTTACAATATCTAAAGGGAGCCTAAAACAGCCCTCCTGTTTGTAGGCTCACTTTAGGTATTGAAAGGCTGCAATGAGGTCACCCTGCAGCCTTCTTTTCTCCAGGCTGAACAAGCCCAGCTCCCTCAGCCTGCCCTCATAGGGGAGGTGCTCCAGTCCCCTGATCATCTTCATGGCCCTCCTCTGAACCCTCTCCAACACCTCTCTGTCTTTCTTGTATTGGGGGCTCCAAACCTGGACACAGTAATCCAGATGGGGCCTCACAAGAGCAGAGTAGACATGGACAATCACCTCCCTGTCCCTGCTGGCCACCACTCTTCTGATGGAGCCCAGGATACCATTTGCCTTCCAAGCCACAAGGGCACATTGCTGGCTCATGTTACGTTTTTCATCCACCAGGACCCCCAGACCCTTCTCCACAGGGCCCAATTTTCTAGCCTGTCGAGGTCCCTCTGAATGGCATCCACTCCACTTGGTGTCATCAGCAAATTTGCTGAGGATACACTTGATTCTGTCACTGATAAAGATGTTAAAGAGCACCGGTCCCAAGACAGACCCCTGAGGGATGCCACTTGTTACCGGCCTCCACCTGGACATAGAACCTTGATGACCACCCTCTGTCTGAGCCTTTCAACCAGTTTCTTATCCATCAAGTAGTCCATCCATCAAATCCACATCCCTCCAATCTGGAGATAAGGATGTGATGGGGGACCATATCAAAGACCTTGCTCAAGTCCAGGTAAATGACATCAGTCACCTTCCCCTCGTCCACCAATGCCATCACTCCATCATAGAAGGCCACCAGATTGGTCAAGCATGACCTTCCCCTGGTAAAGCCGTGGTGGCTGTCTCAGATTACATGCTCATTCCTCATGTGATCAAACATGTCATCCAGGACGATCTGTTCCATGATCTTCCCAGGCACAGATGTGAAACTCACCAGCCTGTAGTTTCCAAGGTCCTCCTTGCTCCCTTTCTTGTAAATGGGAGTGACGTTAACCTTCCTCCAGTGATCTGGGACCTCACCTGACAGACATGACTTTTCAGATGTGACAGAGACAAGCTCAGCAACCACCTTAGTCAGCTCATTCAGAACCCTGGGATGCATGCCATCTGGCCCCATAGACTTGTACACATTCAGTCTCATGAGGCGGTCTCAGACTTGCTCTGTCCTCACAGTGTGTGGGGGGGATTTACTGCACCAGTCCACACCTAGAGGTTTAGGGATGCAGGGCTCAGGGATGTGAGAAGTACTGGAATCCCAGCCACCTGTGAAGACCAAGGCAAAGAACTCATTTAGAATCTCAGCCTTCTCTTTAACGGTTGGACTGGATGATCTTTTAGGTCTTTTCCAACCTTGGTGATTCTATGATTCTATCATTCTATGATTCTTTGTCTGTTGAAGCCAGTTCTCCTTTTACATTTACCAAAGGAGGTACACTCACTTTGACCTGTGTCTTCTGGCCAATGTACATGTAGAAAGTCTTCCTATTGTTTTTCATGTCCCGAAGTTCAGTTCCGCCTGCGTTTTGGCTTTCCTGATCCTACATCTGCAAGTCTGGATGGCATCCCTGTATTCTTCCCAGCTGACACGGCCTTGTTTCCAGAGCTTGTACGTACCTTTCCTCACCCTTAGCATGCCCACCAGGTCCTTACCGAGCCATGCCAACTTCCTATCTCCTCTGCCTGCTTTCTTATTCAGAGGGACAGAGAGCTCTTGTGCACTCAGGAAGGCATCCTTGAAGAGTAGCCAGCTCTCCTCAACATCTTTGTTTTTAAAGACAGCATCCCAGGGGATCTCGGCCAACAGTCCATTGAACAGCTTAAAGTTTGCTCTTCCAAAGTTCAGGGTCCTGACGCCACTCTTTGCTAGGCCCACATCCCTCAAGATCATGAACTCAACCAGTGCGTGGTCACTGCAGCCCAGGCTCTTTCCTAAGGAAAGAATATGAAACACAAAATTCAGTCAAATTTTAAAAGTAGAAGGCCACTGCTTGAACTTTCCTAATGATACTGACTTTCTTTAAAAAGGGTTGACAAATGTTATGGTTTGAGGTAATAAGTACCCCAAACCTCATTTTGGTTTAATGGAACCTGAAGCTGCTGAGAGCAGTGGGAAGAAAAATATGCCAAGACAAAAAGAAGAAAGAAAGAAAGAAAGAAAGAAAGAAAGGAAGGAAGAAAGAGAGAAAGAAGGAAAGTGGAAAGAAAACAGTAGAGAACAAAAAATAACAAAAAAAAACAAAACACTGGTTAAAAGATGTGGTTTTAATATACACATCTCAGGCGTTTAATTGTGGATATAACGACATCAATCATTTATTAACAGCAACTCTTTTAAATTTATGCCCAAATTCAAATTACGTATATTTGAAATAAAATGTTGGCTTTGTCTTAGAAATTGTAGAATGGATTTCAGATTGGAGTGTATATAAATTATAATGTTAAAAAATCTGTGTATAAGTATTCATGGGAGAGCCCCATAATTGCTTCCAGACTTTTCCAAACTCAGGGAAGAACTGATTTGGTTCAGCATAGCCTGGAGGTTGGAAACCACTGCTTTAGGCAAAAGACATGATGGATGTTCTTCTACTAGTTTAGCCTACGTGTCTGAGTGCATGCAGCAGGCTGAATTTTAGCTGGGAGAAAAATAAAACATAAAAATTCTAGAGATTTTATTTTTAGTCTAATACTTGAGGGTTAGCTTCTAGGTAAAAAATTATTTAAAATAGTTCTTGTTTGTCAAAGGGAAAGAAATTGGGCTAGATAGGTATAAATTTATCCTAATCTAAATTCCAGTTAGCAATAAATTTAGCTTTATTAACGTAAATATTATTCTAAATGCTTCATAGTAAAATTACTAATTATCTTCACATCTAAAGTCCTGAATTTAACTTTGCAAATTAGATTACAAGGATCTATAATTATAAAATTACGTTATAACATTGGAGGAGTGAATTCCTTGGATTAAAACTAAGTAAAAGCTAATATCTACAATAAGTCAATGCAGTCAGGGAGACAATGAAGCAATAATTTGGTATTTCTGGAAGATGGACATAGGTGTCCTTGCTTTAAATATTTAAGAAAGATTTCAGTAAATACTGTAAATTTATGTGAATATTCAAGTGAGTGAGACAACTCACTTACCTCATCATGTTTCAAATTCATGAAGGAAATGAGAAGAATGATGGAATAACAGCAGAAGAGAAAATCCTGGACAGATTGCCATGAGTTCACAAAAGCTCTGAAGTATTTTAAAGGAAAATAAATATCCAAAAGGTACAAAGCCAAAACATTCTCTGACCTTATTCTGACATATTTTCACTCAAGCCTTCTGAGGAAATATTTTGTCTTTTATCCTCTTTTCTTCCACCTTTTTTCTTTTTTTCTTTCTTTATTCCCTGTGTCTCAGGTAAATTCAGACGAATTTATGAATTTATCACGGATAAGCAGGTAGGTAAGCACAATTCCGTACAACAAATTTATCCTGCCTTTAACAGAAATAGAAGGTATTGACTAACCTCAGTAAGGAACACATCTCTTTTCATAATAATAAGCATAATTTTAGAAATAGCCACTGATAAAAGATTGCTGATAACAATTCTGGATTACCAATATGTGTATCAAACATTCTTGTAGGACATGTAAACACCACCATGTAAAAATACTGTTACTGAATGGAATGTATTACTGAGTTTTCTCTGCATGTCCTCTCTATTAACAAAACAAAACCAAAACAAACAAAAAAGAGAGAAAATACATTATTTCTTTTGCAAAGTCCAATTCCTAAAATGTAAATTGATGGCTCTTTTTCATTTCTTCCAAACCTTTACAAAATTACATAGTTTTGTGGTTTTGGTTTTTGGTTTTTGGTTTTTTTTTTTTTGTAATTGGACTGTTATGTAATCATATATACAATAATTTCATACTTCAAATACTCCTCCATTTCTCAAATAATTAGGGCAATATTCCCAATGTAGAAAGACAATATTGCTTTTATGTGTATCCTATCCATCCTTTATAAAAGCAGAAATCTATTTTAAAAGAGATTTTTCTGATTGCTTAAATAAAATGAATAAATTTACAAATAGTTGTCCTCTGTCACAACAGATTTAGAAGCACTTTGAATGAAACTAGACTACTTTTAGAAAAAGAAACCTTGTAAAATCCATCTTCTTTATTTCCTTTTTTTCCCCATATGTATGAATGGATGATGTCACTCAGATATCTAATTGGTAATGCTTGGAACATTTTTAATTACTAATATTTTCTTTCTTATGTCTTCTGGATTTTGCTTTTATGGATTATATTAGTGCAGTTAGTTTTGTTTACTAATCAGTGAAAAGCCTTTTCTATTAATAAAATTTTATTAATTTTAGCTTAATGAGTTTCAGAAAGAAAGGTCATTTGAAGCATACAGAATGATCTTTCATTCTTTAGAGGAAAGATCTATTTCTGCTCATTGCATTTAGTTTATCTAGAAAAGGTAAAAGGAAAGAGAAAGTGATAAGGAAAAGAAAAGTGAAAGAGAAAACTAAAGGGAAAAATACGAGGAAATGAAAGAGTCAAAGGGGAAGGAAACGAAGGAAGAAGGAGAAGCATTTTGCTGACTTTCAACTCCTAACAAAACCTCCTGAGATTACAACCAATGAAATGATGAGCAGTATCCTAAAACTACAAATTATTACACAGAACTCATAACAATGATTTTTTGGCATCATGTATACATGAAGATATAAAGTTTCTTACACTGCTTTTTTCCTTTGAACCAAAAAACCTTCATAAAATAGATAAGCCTAGTTCTAGCCTTAGTATAAAACAGTTCTTCTCTTATAAGCTTATTTATTCTCAACAGTGTGTGCTGAAATGCAATTTCAGTCTAGCTTATGTATACGTTCTGTACCATACATATTCAGCGTCAGCCTAGTGAAAGCCTTGAGGCTGGTAAAGAAGATAGTGATGTCCATACTGTACAACTTTCTTCCACAAGTGAACAGTAGCAAGATTTTTCATATAGATAGAACCTAGAGTGTCTTAGAAATTTACATACTTTGTATTCTATGCAATATCCCAGTGAAGATTTTGATTACCTAAATTTCAAATACTATTTTCCAAATTCTTTTCATTACGAGAATTGAAATAAGATTATTAATGAATAGAATCTATGAGCCTTGTCTGACATGTAGGGCACAGGTTTTCATTCTTTTTTGCTATGTGATAATATTACTAACCTTAAGATCACAGAATAATTCAGTTTAGCAGGGAACCCAAGATGTCTCAAGTCTAGCTTTCTACACATGACAGGGTCAACTTTGAGGTCAGACCAGGTTTAGATCTTGATCCAATTGAATCTTAAAAATGGCAAAGACAATGTCTCTGGGCAGCCTGTTCCACTGCTCGACTTCCCTTTTGCAGAAAAAATAAATATATATATTATTTCAATGTATGTCTTTTTTTCCTTGTCCTCCCATCAAGAAGCGATGTGCACAGCCTGGCTCTAGTATACTGATGACATCTTCATCAGTGCCTTCAGGATGTTAAAACAACTTCTCCAGACCAAACAATCTCCTATTCCTCATTCTCTTCAGCCAAGTCCTCCAGGTTCTGGCCACCCTGGAAGCTCGATGAACTTACTCCAATTAACTCATACCTTTGATTAATTGTGATGTGAGGCAGGAGGCAAAACTAGACACAGGATTCTAAACATAGTCTCCTAAGTGCTATAGGGTTATAATCACTCTCTTTTGACCTCCTCCTCCATTGGTACAACTCAGGATGTTCTTAGTCTGCTGTGCTGTCTAGGCATACTGTCATCTACCAGCACCTCTCAGTATTTCTCACCAGAGAAGTTTCCCAGCTTTTTTTGCTTCAAGGGATCATCCTTTTCTAGTGAAGGATTTGGTGTTTGTCCGAGCTGAATTTCACAAGCAAAGGAAAACAAATTTTGCCTCATATCCTAGACAATACAGTGTTTTTTCAATTTATGGTATTTTGTGAACCAGTTTGACAAAAAACTTTGGGCTAATAAACACATGATTTGGGCTAATAAACACAGACAGCAAAATGATACCAGTATCCCAGAGCTGTGACTGTGCTACAGTATACTTGAAACAAAAGAGAGCCATGGTGAGGTGAAATCCTCATCTGCTTAGTAGCAAGTTTTTTCTAAAGCAACTACAGAAATTCTCAGCCTCAAAAAATAACTGTGCCTTGTAGAACATACACTTGTTTTCAGTGTAATTAATTCAGCAAGACTTTTCACCAGCCTTGCAGCATTTTCTCCTTGGTCCTGAACAGGCTCTTTTGCCCTACAGGAACATTTGCATTTTATTTATGAACTACGGTATACGGAGGTCAAAGTATTTCAAAATCAGTACACTACATCAGAATTATTGAGACTGAAGAGAAGTATATAAGTAAATTAAAATCGTAAGAACAAAATGTTAATGAAAAGAGAAAGCAAGTGAAGATACTCCTAATGTAAGTGTGAGAAAAAAGAAAAAAAGAGAAAAAGCCATAATTCTGATATTTCTTGATTCTGATAAGGAATGAGGAATAAGCATTACTCTTCATATCCCAGCTCCTCAATTTTACTTTTAAGTAGTCATCTAACATAAGCTATTTTTTTTTCCTGTTCTGTTTTAATTGAACTGTAGCAGCACTACCTTTATGAATGCATAAAAGTCTTCTCCAATTGCTCTTAGTTGCTTACATTTAAATGTCCTAAAGGTAACCACAATAAATCTCTTAAATTAGCTTAAAATTATCTGAAGCACGTCACTTATGAAATGTTCTTTGTATTGCTATCCTGAGGAAAGTTGCTAACTGTGAAAAAAAAAAACAGCACTGGCTTTTTTTTTTTTTTTTTTTTTTTTTTTTTTTTTTTTTTTTTTTAATATATATGACGGGAATCTGTGCTGGGGAAGTGTATGTATCTGTACAATAGCATATATTTCATGTATAATATTTACAACAAGCCTCAAAATAATTTTTTGTTAAGTTAATTCTGACTCTTACTAATCAAAGATTTATTCTAAAAGGGACAGACATGCATATGTATGTACATAATTATTTATTTATAAAGAAAAGTTGCTAAAATAGATATGAATATAACCAAATATTTGAACTTGTAATGACAATAATAAAGCAAAAGTGGAGAGCAGTTACTGTGCTGTATTTCCTGAGAGATGCATCAAAGAAAAATCAATTTAAGAGAAAACATATCCTTATTCCTACTTGGAATGAAATGATCGACTTCCTTTAATTTGTAGGCAAATGACCAAATACCAAACAATCTGTATTCCGTGAAACTGTATTTATCTGTTCAGTACTGTGATCAGTTAAGTGTGTGTACATATGCAGATAAATGTATTTATGTCTTGGAGTGCATCTCTGTATATACAGTGCATGTCACCTGTCTGTTAGCTAAAACACAAATACCTTGTGCTGAATGGCTTTAAATAAGAAAGTTTCCCCCTAGAAATACAAATTATTACAATTTGTGAATATTCTGTTTTAAATGAGGATCCATATAACAACCTACAAGACCCGCATGGAATTGTACACGTCCTGAATGGTAAAAAGGATGGTTATAAAGATCATCAATTTTGCCAGTATTCTTTTTGAGAACAAGACATCTTTTTTAAAATATGTATTTTTTATATTTAATATTTTAAGCCACATTTTCATACACAAGTGTAACAAACTCATATTCTCACTAATGAAAAAGTTTAGCTTGAGTTATACGCTTTTATGTAGCAGTCTTGAATTTCTTAGTATTTGATGGCAGGTATGAATTCTTAACTTTTTTGTTGTTGTTGTTTTTATAGTGATACTCTTCTACAGTCTAACGAATGTATTAAATCAATAGTATCTTAATAAAAAAAAAGAGAGCCTCCCTTTAGCCCTGCAGAGCAAAAGTGCTAAAGCGATACAATCATTATAGAGACTTACAAACACAAGAGAGACACAGTAAAGTCAAGGAAGTGATTCCTAATTAATTATTAAAGAAATGGAAGTGGACAAATGAAATTAATTTTAAATATTTTATCGGATTAGGCAACACCATGACCTTGTTGTACCATTTTCTAAAATTATTTGTAAGAAAAATGAAACATCAGATAACAGATTGTGATTACTTTTAAAGACATTGGAGTTAAGTTGCAGCATTTTTCTTCCTTTCATAGTCTCTGGAGCTTTTACTTGGTGGTAAAATTTAAGACTAAATTTGGCTCTAGTCCAGAAAGTACTGCACATTCTGTTCCACATTAGCATCTTTCTATGGTGTTTTTGTGAATTACCATCTCATGTTGCAAACTAGTCCTTCCTTTTTTTTATTTTATTCCCCTTCATCTTTAAGTCATACACTGAAAATTAAAAACATAATTTAGAGAATACACATTTTGCCAATAAAATATCGTTTCTTAAGATTCTTAAATTGCATGTTAAATTTTCTGACAAAGCATTTAGTTTACTCTTCACTTAATCTCCTGCTATCAGAGTTGTAGTGCATGTATATTATATATACATACGCCATATACATATGGTTACATAACTAATGTTATATAACTGAAATTCTAAATGCTCCAAATTTTTGTACTTATGCATACGGCAATTGAAGTTAATGTGCTTTGTCATAAAATATGTAAGAAATAACATAAATATGTTTAAAATCTGAATCTTCTTCTTTCCTGTTTGTCCTCCTCCTCCTCTTCCTCTTCCATTAACACTTTCTTTGCACTCAAGGTACATCTCTGTACTTGTAACTAATCTATCTCTGAATCTTGTAGGACTAAATGATCTTCAAATGCTACACTGCAGTTTTGACCTATGCCAAATGCTACACTGACTGATTTTTCATTTTGTTCAAGGTGCAATCCTCTCCACAGTTTCAGGGTTCTACACTATATTACCAGATTACCAGATGTCTTCAACATGAAAAAGAGATCTTCAACAACAGATCTCACCAAGCATATTCACATATGAACTTGGAGTCACTATCCACACTTTTATACACAATTATAATTGAAGTGTAATTGAATTGAAGAGAAATTTCATCACCAGGTATTAAGAATTTTTTCTAGTAGTTTTGTAGGTTTTTGTTTTTGGTTTTTTTTTCTGGTTTTTTTTTTTTTTTTTTTTTAACTATAAAAAAGCATGGAAAATGTCATATTTTGATTCTGATATAGCTGAACTTTTTGAAAGATGAGCAAACAGAACATTTCTTATTAGCAGCTCAGCTGAGGAGCACAGAATTTCATTGTTCACTTTTGTCCTTGCCTCTGACAATCAAGTTCAGGTGCAATAAAATACCAAAAATGTGACATACTGGCAACAAAAACTTATGCAGATGTATTTGTAGATGCTATGTGTATTTATACTAAATACAAATATACATGTTCAAATATAGACTAAGTTTAAATAGAAGTATATGCATTGTATGTATACCTGTATATAACTATACCTGGATGGATGGACAAACGGATGGATGAACCAATATAATCTTCCTGTACTTCAAAACAGCTTATCAAACTGTCATGAATTTTTCTATTTCTAATAAATTGGTATTCGTCCCTCAAAAGATGGAAAAAGTAATGAATCATCTTTTCTATTTTCTAGCTGGCTATACTCTAATGTGAAATGGGGCGGACAAGTAGAACTTACACATTGATGTTCACAGTCCTAACCTGCTCAGACAAATGAGGACAGGAGAGTCAATTCAGACTACAAGCTGCAATTTCAATCTTTTAGAATGTGTTTTTGAATCTTTGCTTGTGCCTCTAAACAGTTTTATCTTAGGCATTGGACCATGCAAGTAATCATTTATGCTCAGCACTTCAAAAATACAACTATTCTACTGTTCCTTACACTTTTCTTAATGTGCATGCATAACAAGTGTTGCACTGAATTTATATTAAGGAAGACTGTAAGTCTTAATCTTGAATTTATAGAACATACTATTCTAAAGAATCCACTATGTGTATAACAAAATCCAGGAAAATACAGTCAGCTACACGGTAGAATTAACACAGACTTGAAAAGTAAAATGAAGTTTTATATGTAATTATATGCAGTCTTACTAAATTATACTAACGTAACAAATTGAAACAAGCAACAGTCTTGAATACCATATGTTCTGTTATGCAATAAAAGTAAATATTATTTAATATTATCTCATCTTTGCTTTTGTCTCAAGGGTAAATGATGAAAAATTAATTCCAAAGAGCATTAGAAAAAACGTTTTGGTCCAGTTATAACATTCTTGTAATTACATACTTAGACTCTCACCAGTACACAACTGAGGTCATGAACAGACTTAGCGAAGCTTTGAGGACTCTTAGAAGGACAACAGCCCACACAAGAAATGCAACCAATCCCAATGACAGGCCAGATTTCTAATTTCAACACTTCCAGAAACACCAAAATACAGAATAAAATCAAGGAAATGCTTTCTACTTACTGCACTGATTTCACAGGTGACTGGGAAAAGGGAAACATCACTCCCATAAGAACAGAAAGACACCGCAAATACAGGCTGGTGCTCTTCACCTCTGTGCCTGGGATGATCATGGAACAGATTAAGTGACACGTCAGTGATTCTGTACAGCCAGCAGGGCTTCAGCAAGGATAAACAGATCTTGACAGACCTGATGCCATCTGTGATGGAGTGACTACATCATTTGACAAGGTAAGACCAACCAATGATATCTACTCAGACTTCTATAAGGTTTGAGATTCACTTAGAGTAAATTTAGGTAAAACAACACAGTGTGACCTAGCACTGCAATCCCAGTGTTAAATTTCCACTGCTGCCAAGCTACAGCATGGTGGGTAATATTTTCTTCATCCACTAAGAAAACTGTACAGATACTCTGTTTCATAATCAACCATTTGCTAAAGAATACTTACTGTATATACAAAAACCTTCACAGATAATCCTATCACTTTTTCAGTCATTGCCACTTAACACACATTTTTTCAGCAATGAAATATACACATTAAGTAATCTTTCCAAATCTTCTAAATTTATTCTTTACTTCCTAATCTCTTCACTAGATGAGGACTTCAATGAATTTTGAGCAATTCTTGTTCACTTTAATTACGTGTAAGTAACTTTCATTTTAATATTGACAATGGGAGACTGTCACTGTCCTATGTTTTAAACTGGACTATTTATTCCATATAAGTTTCCAAAATTCAGCTGATTGATTACCTATGCCTATTTCTCTAGACAAGAAGATAAAGATATATATAATTTAGATCTGTAATAAAAATACGTATATAATCATTTCTTTTCCTTACTTTAGCTAATTTCTTTACATAGGTAGTACAAACACCTGCTACAAATAAAGGATATGAATTAAGTCTACAGAAAAAAAATCTGTAAATTGAAGCAACAAGACTCTTTTTGCAAGTTTACAAAAGGATCAGTTTAATTGTGGAAAACTTGATCTTAGTGAAACAAAAGCGAATTCTACTACTGATCCTAGTAAGTCTAAATAAATAAATACATCCAGAAGCCTAGACTTTTTTTCTGAGTTGTTGTTACCACCTTATGGTATTGGCCTTTTTTTTTTTTGTATGAATAACTTGGAACAAAAAAGTGAAACTCCTCCTTGCTTCATCATGTCAATTCCTTGCTTTCACAGTAGTAGACAGCCCTTTCCAGCTACCTTGGTGAGTAGACAGGCATTGCAGACACCGATGTCGGAGAACAGCAGCACCTGTTACTTCTTGTTTCCTTTATTTCTCCTTGCACTTCACTGCTCCAGTGTGAGTTGCCATGGGCCACATCCCCTAAGGCTTGCCTTTATCACAGTATGGATTACCTACAGGCAGCAGTTCTCAAAGGCATCCTTCCTCCCCCATAGAGACAGCACATGTTGGCTCACGGTCTCCTACTACACAGAGTACCTACCAGTCTTTGCTACCAAATCCTATATTTTATGTCAATACAATTTTGCAGGACATTTTCAGTTGCCTAACAAATGAGTGGAACCTAATCATATCACTCTTATGGAAGGGAAAGAAAAAACGAAAAAAATACAAGCCAGGCCTTTGTTGTAGCCTTGAACACTAATGCTTTTAAAAATGTAATTAACAAAATTTCACAAGCAAAGCCTATTTATTAATTCCAGTTGAAAACTTTTTACATATTTAGCTGTCCAACATAAAATACTGTAGATAGTTTCTTAAGTATAACCATCCTTCATACTATAGGCTGCTGAAATCCTAAGAAAATATGTTTCTTAGTCTCTGAAAGGACTGAAGAAAAAAATACTAAGAATGCATGTACATGTAAACACACATCTGTTCTCACAATCTTCTGCTTAATATAAGAAAAAGCAAAATGTTTTTTTTCTCTATTTCCTGAGGTACATAATACCTGTAAGAGAAACTTGCAGAAACAGGGATGCTTTTGACTGGAGGCTGCTGACAATCACACTAAGAATACACTCCACTTGATTAGACTGAGACCTCTGACAGACATCAGTGAATTAAAATCAAACAGCTGAAATTGTTGCTGCCCTTAGAATACTTCCTTGCCTTCCTGACCACTGCATGTCCCTTGGGGTGAAAGCATCTCATTTGTTTGTGAATAATTATTATTGCCATTCCCCTACCTTAAGTTAAACTGACTACAGTTTTGTCTAACTTCAGTATAACAGTCTAGAATCTAAGGTGATCCTGGAGCTGATTCACAAGTGGATCAGATGTAGTTTTCAGGTCAACTGCATCATTAGGATGGGTAGTTTGAGAGCTGCAGCTAATTGATGTACATCTGCTGTATTATGTCCGTCAAGAACGCTTAAACAGGGAATATCTTTCCTGTAGACCTTCCTTCCTTCAATCTTTCCCCATCCCTGCTCTTCATTTCTTTATTTACCACTCAAAATGTCCTAGTTTCTATTCAGTCTGAAACAGAAGTTTGCTTTCAGAATATCTTATGTCTTATGGTGACGTATCTGACACAGTCTAGTTGCACAAAAGAATTAAAACATAAAATAACTGGAAAATAATAATGTATCTGTGGATGCAGACCTAATTCTAATTCATGTTAACAGCAAAAAAAATGTTGGATTAAATTGGATTAAAATTCAGTAAATCATTCTGAACTGTGTAATTTTGTAGTGAGAAAAGGCTGTGAATACACGCTGTTTTCATGCAATACCTAGTATATGTTACAACACTAGACCGACTCAAATACACATACTATACTTTTATGCTTACACAAATGTTATATGATTTTAGTATCATATACAAGACATTCAACTGAGTTTCCAGGACTTCATGCAATATTAGTAACATTTTCAATGTAGAACTTTTATTTATGAAAACACGGGAGAACAGAATTTTCCTGATTCTCAAACTATGGATAGCATTTCTAAAATGTGACATAATTTCTATTCAGGGCCACTTGTGAATAATAAAGGTGATTTAGTTATTTAATAATAACTGGGAAATGAAATGGAAATGAAAGCTTAGATTGCTTTGTGGCATGCAATTTGGCAAGTATGGAAAAAAGTTAGACTTCTATCCCCAATTATTTATAACTTAAGGGCAATGTGGTAATGTTCATTCATAAGAAGGGTGTAGATTTTCCTTTTTCAAAGTACCACATTTAAGCAGAAATAACTTGTAGTCTGCATACAGGTAGGAAGACCATCTAAATAGATGTTCTATTGCAAAGTAATCTAAACATTGTTATAGATATGTTGGAAATAAGTTAATAAAATGCTGTTTTTATTTATATAGGAAGTAAAACAATCTTTCTGTTCTATTCATCATTAGTAACACATCATTATATTAGGTTCATAGTAGACACAATATTCCAACATCCATTAAAAAATAGCACAAGTGTCAGTTAAAAAGGATGGAGGCAAGCAGAACAGAGATTACATTTATAGGTGTTTCGCAGGTTACTTGATCCTTAATTCTATGTTATAGGCTTTGTATTATACCGGAAACTAGCAAATAAGATGCTTAACTTTTTGTTTTTCCCCATCTTTCAGTTGAAGACTCAGGGAAAAATACCAAACTATCTTTGGCTTGGTTACAGAAATAGAAGTCTATAGTTTTTACATACAGAAATGTATGTAACAGATTACATACTTAATGTAAATTCTTAAGGGATAACGGAATACTTTGGCATATTTGTCTCTATACATTAAAGTCATCTAAAATACAAGTTATAAATGATTAACTGACTTGCCCTCCAGTCACAATAGACAGAAGCACGATTCAGCTTTGTTGCCTGAAAGATGATAGCTGATGGCTCTTAAATTTTCTCTACTACTTTCTTTTTCTGTATTGCTTTCTTAATTGCTGGATTTATCTTTCTCTTTAGCAGCATGAAAACAATGTTCTTATTGAAGTTGACAGACACAGCTATTTCCACTCTTGTAGATATAAATACTGCAGCTTATACAGAAATAAAATAATATTTATCACTACTATTGATTCATTAGACTTCTTTTCAAAAAGTGATGCTGATTTAATGAATATCTTTAATGATTTTAAACATGACAGTTATTTCTTTTAAGTTGCTTTAAGCTGCTAAGCTATTTTGCAACCACCACAATCAATAAATGTTGAGAAACTATGCCATATATTTAGAAGTACAATTATCAGGATTATACTCAGATTGTTTTCCTTTTTTTTAAATGTCAAAGTTTTTCCCCCAAATTACTAAGAAATAAAAATTATCAACAAAATATTATACCAATGGAATTGAAGGATTACAATGCTTTTGGAAAAGGTATAATTTCAAGATCTCTCAGGGCCATCTTTGTTAGTTGTTGTAGAGACAGTAAGTTGGCATCACTCAGCATGAATTTTTGAAATAATTGTTATGCATGATTGACTATTTTGATCCCTTACTGCACAATTGGAGAGTGTCCAGTGAAAGACTGCCAACATGATTAGACGGTTGAATGCCTTGGCACAGGAAAAAAGTTTGAAGAAACTGGATTTATTCAGACTAGAGAAGAGAAAGCTTGAAAAGAAACTATTAATGGTGTGCTTTGAGTACCTAAAAGTGAGTTAGAGAGAACTTAGAAAGTAGAATCCTCACAAGGCTGCAACATGACAGAGCAAGAAGCAATGGGCAGTTTCAGGAGTAATTCTGTTTTAAAACAACAACTCCATTATAGCACAGTTATACATCAGATCAGGGTGCTCAAAGTAGGGGGTTGTATCTGAAAGACTCCTTATGATCTAAGCTTTCTGCATGATTTTCTGTCTAATTTGATGATGAGAAAGTTGTCCTTGCATCAATGTGTAAACAGCTCTTTTAAAGATTTTATGGACTGATATAGCATTTGTATAGATTTTTTTCCCCTCACTGCTGGAAAAATTAAATATTTGTCATCACACTTCTTTAGCACATCTCAGTACTGAAAAAAGATGTGAATACAGTACACAGCAAGAATAATTTTACTAATGTGGGGAGATTGTTTTGTACTTATTGAGCTGGTATGGAAGGAAACAAGAAATCTTTGTGATGTTCCAGGGTGTCATTGAAGTTGTACTGCAGAATTCTCACATTTCTGTTAGGGATGCTCTTTCACAAGCTCACGGCACGAAGGGATCCAATTATTACAAGAGAAAACAAGAATATTTTTTAGTAGAAATGGAAAGTCTAAGCAACACATAAGCAAAAGGATGAACTTTTTCCTGCTCACTATGTTTACTATTTAGGTATTTTTGATGGCTTGGGAAGCTCTGTTTTAGACGACATGCAGGGAACCTGAATTTCAGAAACTTAGTGATTAATACTTACTAGAAATCTTGATTCCATTTGCCCTACTCTGCTGAACTCAGAATCATATTCTAAAGTCACATAAACATGAGTAAGTATCTGGATGGATTTTGGAGGAGTCAAAGACAGAGTCACTTTCAAAAAGGTTCATTGGAGTTTTGTATCTTTAAATATACCAATCTTCTAGAATTAGCATGGAAATTTAGAAACAGTATGTAAGTATGAGGTATCCACTTTATTTTTACCTGCCTGGAATCTGTTTACCTATTTATCCACCCAGAATAATGCCATTACAGCCTAACTATTAAAAACATATACATGTGGACTATGTCTGGAATTTGAATCCAGCTTCAAGTATCTGTAAAGTATTTTAGTCATTTTTTCAATGTGTTATTTTCTGCAACATTAAATGTTGCCTATGTTTCCCCTGTACAAATAATGTGATTATGCAAGTTACATGTTCACAGATAGTGCCTTCCATCTCTATAATTCGTTTTTCAGTAGCGTTCAAAAGATTAACTTCTGAAGACTTAATGGAAGCAAAAGCTAGTTTCCCCTCAGAAAGCACTGAATACACTTAAGCTATTACAGTAACATCCTTAGTTGCTCTGAAAAATTAAAAGGTGTGTCTAACCCACAAGGACTGTTTAAAATAAATGGCTGGTAGACAGTAGCTAACAGGCAGTGTTGTTCTCTCACTAATATATGAAGATGACATTTACAAGGAAATCTGAGCAATGTGAAATTGAAACTAACAATTAAATACTTAAATTACAATTAGATTCTGTATATGTTTACTTCAAAGATGCCCACATTCAGAAGATCATTAATACACCTTGCTAAAGTTTTTGTGGTTAATTCCTCTAACAGAGCAGCCTTTCTTTACTAAAACATGGTAAACAGACAAAAAGTCAAGCAGGCAAATATAAAAAAGCACAAGCTCGATAAACAGTAGAGTGATCAGAAATAATTCAAACTGTTCATTTTATAATAATACTCAGAATTAATGTGTTCCTCATAAGGATCTGCTAAGATCATCAGTATTTCTTAGATTGTGCAACAGACCAAAATATTTTTTTTAAATAATACATCAGTAATAAAAAGATGTATGAGTGCTACTTAATGTTTCATGACTTTGTTGACCGGAGCTATACTGATTTATGCCAACTGAGGATCCATCCCTTACACTTGGAATATACTTTAAAAAGTACAGAACTGTTTTCTTGTGCTGGAAAAGCACTGAACATACTTGGTATGACCTGGATTTTCACCTTACACTTTTCACAGAAGTATTTGAATGTCAGGTAGTTCATAAGTAACCTTGAAAAAGATTAACATAAAGTTTTAACTTAGGAACCTGGGGAGGGAAATAGAATTTGATACCAAGGGGGTGGAATAAACAGTTACTGGGGGTTGATCACAGCCAGCAGCCAAATATCCATAATGCTGCTTGCTTGCTTACTTCCCCATGGCAAGATGAGTGAGACAATTGGAAAAGAATGCATGGGTTGAGCTAGAGGCAGGTTAATATATAAAGCAAAAGCTGTGTAAGCAAAACAAAATATGATTTTTTTTCCCACCTACTCCCCATAGGCAGGCAGATGTTCAGCTGCTTCCTAGAGAACAGGACTTCACATGTATGAAGATAAATACCATAATCTCAAATGCCTTCCCTTCATTCCCTAAGACTTTTTTGGTGAACACAGTGTCATATGCTGCAGAAAATCCCTGAAGCCAGCTTGAGTCAGTTATTCCAGCTATGTCCTTTTCAGCTTCTTATGCATCCCCAGCCCACTTGCTGTTGAGGCAGTGTGAGAAATACAGACTTTGACTCAGCAACAACTAAAACATTTGTGTATGTTATTAGCACTGTTTCAGCCACAAAGGGAAAAAAGTAATGATTTTAGTGAAGCTATCTTTGAAATACTTCTACAAAGGTAGATTCTTGCCAACTCAGATTGGGTTTTAATGTGAAAACCTAATAAAAAAGCAGTTTTCTTCCCTGTTGTTGCTTCCATTTGCTGTAAGTGATCCTGCTTAAGCAGGAACCACATGGAAAATAACCTTCAGCTGTCCCTTCCAACTTCATCCATTCTTAATTCCATTACTCTAGGATTTGAGGCAAAAGAGATTAGAAGTATTGATTTGGAAAAGATTACTAAATGTTTAGGAATCTCTTTGTTTTAATGAAAATTAAATAGGCTTCAAGCTAGCAGGAATTCTATAAGGTCTTAGGGGTGGAAGTGCTCAAGTAATTTGAAGATGTGCAGGAAAAATTTTGCTTATTCAGGCTTACATGAATCACAGACTTAGAAAGAGAAGTTCTAGTCACATTTAATTTTGTATTATATAATAGTTCTATGTCCATCTTGAAGAAAAGAAAAATGACTAAGAAATACTATGACAAAATATATTACATAATTATGGCATAATATCTATTCTGTATAAAGAAACTTCAAGCACGAAGCTGCACAATATTGCAATGCCATTGTCAGCAATAGTCCATAAGCTTAGTTCCAGTGTTGCAAGGCCTCAAGTCTGAGGCTTATCAAGCTTTCTCTGTCTGAACTTTACTTGATCTATTTATGATCGCTTAGCTTTATCAGCAATTTCTTTAATAGATCAGTTGCTTATAAGTAATTTGTTCTAGTTTTTTGACTTTTTTGTCTCATGTGATACAGTCATACCTTTATCTATGTAGTATGAGAAGCAGATATTTTAGATCAAGTGAGATATTTAGGACTAACAGAACAACATTAAGAAATACAGGCCTGGTACACTAGCAGATTCTATCAGAAATGAAGATATCAGATGGAGTATAGATAATCACAGTATGAGATAAGAGGCATGTGTCAGGCCGCACACTGAAGGCTGGTTATAAACAGCAAATGTGTGGCTTATTAAAAAAAACAGTAAACCTGAGATAGATAAAATTGATTTTGAAACAGTACACACATGAGAAGGGCACCATATGTAGTAAACTTGGATTTAACATGCAGCTATAGAGCAATAGAGAAAGGGAAGGGTATAAAATCATGTTAGTAACTACATAAAATGACTCAAGTGAAACCTGGAGGGATGAAGAAACTACAAGCACGAACAGCAAATTCCTCCCAAAAGACAACAGAAGCTAGAAATTTATGCTGTTACTCTCTCCAGCAGCCTGATTTCAAGATCTAGAGTAGACGGAGAAACAACCAGAAGACAAACAAATATGTTATTATTTTAATTCTATTATTGAAATTGAGACTATTTTTCTTCCTTGCAAGTACTCTAGCTGCATTATCTAATTGCATTCTTTCTTTTTCGTCAGTATTTTGATGTAGACTAATGAATCTTCAATTAATGTTTCCTTTACTTTTTATGGAATAATCCTGTATTTATTTAAAATAACATTCCTAATTCAGGAAAACATTTATCTTCACAGTTGATACAGTGGTATCATTCAACAAATTATACCTTTCAATATTAAATTCTGGATATCAGTATGACACAAACTTACCCTCTCAGAGAAACACCACTTCTATCTACCTAGAAAATCTACCTAAAAACAACTTTAAGAATCTTCATTTTTCAAAACACTATTATCTCAAACATAAACAAATGAAAATTTCTTACATAAACCAAATAATTTATAGGCGATCTACAGATAATGCTAAAAAGAACAGGCTGAAAAGATAGTTTCATAATGTGAAGTTATCTGTTCTCCAAGATTTACAATTGAAGCCCGAAATATGAAGAACGATATAAAATCTTTAGTTCCCTAGATCCAGACATAATTGTCTCAATGATTTTTTTAGTCAAAAGCAATCTTCAAAAACGATGTATCACATATCTTTTCATATCGACATTTTAAATAAAGAAAACGTTAGATCTCTTGGAATATGTTTTATACTGTAAAGGCTGCTAGAGCGAAATTTTTTCTGCTACAGATTCTAATATAAAAAAATTCTTATTTTATAGATATATTAATTTTATATACATATTAGTTTAACCTTAATGGTCTGATTTTCAAGGTGACTGTCAATAGTCATTTATTTATGTAAAAGGAGAAGTACAGTAGGATTTTATAATGCTACAGGAGGAAAGGAACCCAGACTGCAACTTGCTTACAATTGTTCAGTCGCATTTCAAATGTTTGTAAGGTGTTTTAGGCTCTCTAAGTAATTTGTTCTGTATTGACAGTAATGAGACACCACATTAACTCTTGGACAAGCAACCACGGAATTGCTAACTTTCTTACCCATTACATAGGTACATTCCAGAGGAAGGGGAAAGAAAGACTCAATATTCCAAGTATATAAATGCTTTACAGTTTCGCAGAAATATAAAGCAATTCTAAACTTAGGCATACTCAAGCACAGTATATTTCAAAGACAATATTAGATACAGCAAAGGAATAAGCTTCTCTCCACCTACACAGGTAGAAAAATTCCTCTAATTAACAATCACCCATTCTTGTATATTTCTAATGCTTTTTTTTTTTTTTTTTCCTGTGTCTCATCCTTTTCTCAGGTGACAAGTAATAGGAAGTGAAGAAACAATCTCAAGTCCCACCAGGGGAAGATTAGAATAGATGTAAGGATGACTTCCTCACAGAAAGAGGTAAGTTATTAGAACAGATTGTCCTGTGAGTGATGGACTTACTGCTTCAAGAAAGATGTAGTCCAGAGAGGCTGCGGGCGATACAGCAACAAGTGCCATTTCTCCGTGAGTGTAGAATCTTCCCTGATGTTCAGGAAATACCAACAGTATTCCAGTTTTTGTCTTTCGTCCTGTCCCCAAGCAACACTAAATACAGCCTGACTCCATCCTCTTTGCCATCTCCATTTATGTGTGTATACATACTGAGCGTTTGAAGCTTGAAAGATAGTAGATATTTTTATGATTTCCTAGTATTATGGTCTAAATTAATGCAATTTCTACCAGGAACATGAAATGTGCATTTTTATTTTTATCCTACCCAGACTCTTTCTCCCCTAGTGTCATGTATCCATTTCTAGAGATAGCTAATATCAGTAATTCATGGTTTAGTTAATCATAATTTCTTTAGGCATCAGAACCAAAAAGGAAATGCAAAGAATTGCATAAATGCAAATAGACATCTTATCCTGGAACAGTAGTCCATATGTAAGGCTCTTTCTAACCCAAAATTTTTACTCAAGGACAAAAAAAAACTTTCACTTCTGTTTCAAGTGTTCAAAGGATATTAAAATTTAAGTATATAAAGAAGTCAGTTTGGTTAGACAGCTTAGAAACTTAAGTGATCTTCACCTTGCTTGAAATAGCTTTCTACAAACTGTAAATAAAAACCAAAATTACTAATAATGAATTTATAGAAATACTTACAACAGATAAATGAGAGTCCATAAGGAGATTGCAGAACATTCTAGAAAATTTCTTGTATTAATATGAAAAATAAACATATCCATAGTAATTTTTAAGCATAAATATAATAGATTCAATTCTTTAATAACTGGACAACATTATTGTATAATGAATTCAGTCTAAGCCAGATATATGTATTTCCAGATATAACTGAAAATTGTGACTATTCATTAAAAATACTTTGGCATTTTATTTTAAAGAGTAATAGAGGTCCTAATTCCTCATTCATGAAAAATAACTTTTGCTTCAGATTATTAGAAGCTTTATGACTTAAATTTTTCCCCACAGCTCTTTTCACTGTTACCTCAAGATCACTTCAGAGCACAAATCTCATAACTCAGGGCATTTCTAACAATGCTTTTGAAATTAATACTGCTAATACATACTCTTCATATGAAGACACACAAATGGGAAAGTTCACATTCTAAAGAGTTCTCCTTTCACAACAAACTGGTACTATTTTGAACTTTGAAATTATGCATTTTTGGAACTAAACTTGATGAAGACTCAGAATTATGGACACTTCCTGGCTTATTTTACTTTACTTCCTCATTTATTTCAACACTTCAAATGTTTTGATTTTCAGTATCCAAGTCCTGTGATCAATGTTGACTTTACTTTTAACTCTGTAAATTTTACTTTAGGTGTCATTATAGCAAAACAGTTAAATATGGAATTATCGGGACAAGGGCAGAAAACACAGATGTACATATTAGAACTAAGAGTTCAGAAGAAATGAAATCAAATAGCAAACTTTGAAATGTAGCAGTGTAGTGTAATACAAAATTACATCAATATATTGAGCTTATTGAAATAAATTAAGGCCATATGAAAATTATGTGAAGATAATAACAAGTAGTCCAACATAAGTTATTCATATTTAAATATTTCATCCCCTCAGCAAAAACATTTATAGAATCATAGAAAATACTAGGTTGAAAAGGACCACAATAACCACCTAGTTTCAACCCCCCTGCTATGTGCAGGGTCACCAACCACTAGACCAGGCTTTCCAGAACCACTAGCCCAGCCAAGTCTTCAATGCCTCAAGGGATGGGGCATCCACAACCTCCCTTAGCAACCCTTTCCAGTTCATCACCACTCTGTGTGAAAAACTTCCTCCTAAAATCTAACCTAAACCTCCCTATCTTAGTTTAAAACCATTCCCCCTTGTCCTATCACTATCCATCCTTACAAACAGTCATTTTTAATGTTTATCTTTTGTTTAGCAGATTCCAAGTCAAATTTAATGTGAATAAAGGAATCTAATACAAAATACCTTTCTGCAATGTTTCTCAGATATAATCTGTGTAAGTAGCATTTTCACTGTAGGAAAAAATAGGAAAAAGGTTTGGTAGGAATACACATGATTAAAAATTATGTTGTTACCACCTATTGTTAAATGGCATTCCTACAAAAATTAAAGCATACATCAGAAAAAGCATTCTTAATAAATTCTAGTTATTGTGTCTTTATGATGAAGTCAAGCCAAGATCTTCCAGCTACATCTGAAAGTTTTATTAGCTGTTTGTTTTTTCTGTAAAATAGATCTCTTCTTCCTGTACCTCTCTTCAACTTCCTTCACTTAAGTGAATTAAGTGAAATATTTTGTAGATTTTTCATGCAGTAGTAACATC
Organism: Centrocercus urophasianus; assembly: GCF_019232065.1. Classification (NCBI taxonomy): domain Eukaryota; kingdom Metazoa; phylum Chordata; class Aves; order Galliformes; family Phasianidae; genus Centrocercus; species Centrocercus urophasianus. Next base: position 19,101,893 of record NW_024884475.1, on the reverse strand, counting down.
CATCAGCTGGCAAAGTAAGCAGCAGGAGATATCCATGGCATTTGGGAAGCCAGGTCACACTCCCCCCCCTTTGGCTCACAGAGAGAAAAGGAATTTCTTAGAACTGATGTTGAGGTCCCATATCCCTGGAGATTATGCTTGTGTAAGTGATCTCTCAAAGGAACAGTTCAGATGCTTCCAGAATTGTATTATGCTAGAACTTCTTTAATGCAGGCAGAAAGGGTCCCAGATTTGGATCCATTTAACTTCAAAGACTAAGCCATTACAATGCACCTATATCCTCATACAATCTCGTTACAGATGCATATAAAAGGAAAATTTATTTGCCCCAAGCTCCACTTCAATCTCATTTTAATTTATAGCCACTGTTTGTATTAAATAAATGTACACCAGTAATGATATTATAGCCATGAAAGTCCCTGATGGAGCCACATTAAAACATAAATTGGACTTACAATTATCAAGGTCCTTTAATTTGTCTGGAGAACTAATAAATAGTCTTCAGAAATAAGTTCAGCCCATCTCATAAAGTTGTACAGAGATTCAATAAGCATTGGAGTGTATGTTGGGTAAGTGTTTCAGCCACTAGTCTAGTGGAGATTGTTTTAATTTACTGTAAATAAGAATTAAGGTAGATTCTAATCATAAATCTCTACTGTAATGATAAACATTATCATGCAGTCAAGTGGAAGATACATCAATACACAAAGTGAGATTTGGTCTGGATGGGAGGAGCTGCAACCTGGCTGCTTAAAAAAAGTGAAAAAAATCCATTAAGACTCTTAATTATTGGTCACTGTAAGGATTAAACACACAGTCACTCTAAATAACGGTTACAGATTTCATCCTACACTCACAAGTTTGGAGTTTGATCTGTAAACCCTTGAATATTCTTTGCCTCAACCCTTTATCTTTGGGTCAGCACACTGAATACATGCATTTCACTGACTCATCAACATTTTATATTAGACGAACATCCTAGATTGTATAAAATGGAGTGAGAAGTAGATAAAAGGATCCATTAGTAATAACAAATTGCTATTAGGTTCTCAGCCTTCACAGGTACTTTAGTATACTATAAGTACGGTGCTGATCAGAGATGGAATATATCATTAGACAAGCTTAAGATGCAGAAATACTGAGTGAACCTGACTTTTGTTTTTGAAAAGTAGGAAATAAGAATACTTATTTTTTTCATTGAATAAGGGATATATTTAAATTTGTCTGGAATAAGAAATATTCATGAAAATATTTTCCACTCAGTCCTTACTTTGCTCCACGCATCCTTCCTCTCTCAAGCTTTTTCTGATAGACATTAAAGTGAATTTTTTAAATAACCATTTTTGTCTTCAAAGCATACTGAATTCCACATGGCTGATAATAAGAAAAATAACAAAGTGACTGTAAAGTATTTGCAACTATTTGCACTGCTTTATTTATATGCATATCATGCTACAACTTTAAAGAAATCAACTGTGAGGTGTTTTTCCAGACAACTTTAATTCTGTCACATTACTCACACTATTTTTATTGAAATCTTAACACTTAACATTGTCTTCCAGTAATTGTAATGAAACCTTATTAGGGAATTACATGAATTATATTTTTCATATGCTCAAAACATCTTAGCATGAAGAAACTTTAAAAACACTTTAGCAACTGCCATTTTCTTCCAAATAACTATAAAGCTCAGAAATTCAGACTTTTCATAATCTTTAACAGCAGGAAAGGTAGAAGACTCCTAGGAAGTTTCTGTAAAGCAGATTGTTGCATGTGTTTTGTTACCTGTGCTATCCCATCTGTTTCATGAGGCCCAAGGAATTTTGAAACTCAGCAATAAGGTAGAATAAATGTTGCACAAGTTTGCTAATGATTGGAAAGAATTAGACATTTTTGAAAATCAAAAAATATCTTTGACAAAGAAGAAATATTTTTGCATACTTTTTCCTTCTTAAATCAAAGAAGTTCCCTATTATCTCTTTTAAGACTCTTGTACTTCAAGTCATCAATTTTCTGCTCAAGTTACTCTCGATTACTACTAGAAACCTTAACCAACATACAAAAGATTTTATCAGTGACAAGATACTGACATTATTAATGGCATTAGTAAACACTTTGTAAAAGTTTCTAAAGACGCTTCCAGCTTTCAAATGCACTTATATTTCTGTAAAAACAGCTGTTGCTGTACTAAGACTGCCTGATGTAATACTGCTTTGGGAGTCTGGGGGCAAGGTGTTGGCACTAGGGGGCTGCATGGATTGCTTTTGTGAGAAGACACAGTCGGTTCTACTTAAGCCTACCAATCAAATCAGTGGTACCTCTGTGGAAACACATTTAAGGAAGTGCAGAAACTGCTAAATGCGTAATGAGAAGAAGTGTCAAAAATCTAATGATCACAAAATCAGAGAAGGGATTCCAGGTGTTACAGAGCAGATATTCCCAAGTACTCTGTGGAGGCCACAATATGTGCAGCAAGTATTTCACATTTCTGATGTAAGATTCCATGTTTGATAAGCTAGATATTCCCTGACAGGAGCTACAACCCATGAAGTAAGCTCTGTGTATGTGTGACACACACACCCACCAGTTAGATCAATCACACTTTTGGATACAGTGAGATGACTGACAACATTGATTGTAAGAGATTAGCATTCATAAAGATGCATATTTATTAAGTTACGTAACTTCTGTATTAAATCAGTTCTGTCTTCTTAGACTGGTATTTTGCCTGTCTAGTCCTAAGAAGCTTCCATTTCCCTTAAGTCTTCATCTTCACCTTAATTTCTCAGACTAAAGAGAGGAAACATCAATCTACAGATCTCTGTATGTACGGACCTGATAAAACAGCAGAGCAGAAACCTACCAATGAAAACCAGCTTGTGAATATGATGTTATTAGTAAACATTTAAACAAATATTTAAACTTAACTGTCATTGTTACTGGGCAGAGAAGACCGACCCGACATTAGTTTCTTCAGCCAATTTGTATTAATTCTTCTGACACAAACCAAACTGAAGAAGCACAACAACAACATACTCTTTTTCTTAACTGAAAAGTTGAGTACACAAGAGCACTTCTGGACAGTTGGTTCAATTTTAATATTACAGTTTCAGGAAACAATAAGTATATTGAAAATGATAGAATAAATGAAATAATGCCTTATTACATTCATTTATATTTTTACTTCTTTGAATAAAAAAGGCCTACCCTTATAGATAACGGATTAGCTATTGAATAAATTTACATTAATTCAATAAGATTAACTGCATTTTCTTTGCAGGTGAGTACTTTTATATTACCATTAAAAATAAAAGCATATTTTGTAAATGTATTGCTACTTAAATTGAGAAGAATTTTATCCAAATGACATTTCCATAGCTGTTAAGAAAAATAATATAAATTAAACAAAGATGAATTAAGCATTGAGGTTATTTTTCTGTTTGTGCATTTTTGCCTTCCCCAGTCTTTAACAGTTCATTAGCTAAGAGAAAGGGTATTGATTTAATTGTAATATTTTCAGTATTTTTTCATATAATTGTAATGCAGTAGTCACATAGAAAAATCAACTCACGGCTTACCTTTCAGAAAAGAAAAGCAGGCTCCCACATTCAGGCATTCCATATTTTTTTTTTGTGCTTGTTACTTTAAAAAAAAAAAATCAGAAAAAACAGTTGTGTTACTGTAATGCTATAATGTGATGGAAAGCACAACAAGAGTAGGGTGGCAAAGTCCTAGACTACAGCAAGTAAGGATGTGGTCTGTAGGAGCAGAAACAAAGCGGGGAAAAGACAACAGAAAAGCCTTCTCACTCCTAGAAGGCCTCAAGTACACAGGGACCTTCTACAAGATACCCTTACCTTTACTGCCAGCCCTTAAATGAGATCTAGGAAGAGGTGGATCCTATCTCCACCTCTTCTGGTCACACAGCTGCACTGCGTGCACCTGAGCTCCCGAGTTGGTCCTGCCTTTCTACCAGGTATTAAATCACTGTTTCAGGCCGTGACTTCGTATTTCTGTTACTGTCAAACGCTTGATATCTAATTTGTCACATCATTACTGTTTGAAATAGTTTGAATATTTCCATTGTTGACAGAAAACAAGCATAATTTTGAGGTTATAGCTTTGAACTGATCACCAAAAATCACCAATTCTGCTTTGCAAAACTTTGTCTTTTAGCAGTATTTATTATTAAAATAAAATTTAATACTTAAATCATTCTGTCTGAAAAACAATGTAACACCTGTTTCTCTGTTAATCCATGAGCTTTTTACATAGTACATAAAATCAAAGTACCTAAAATCAAAGTGTTAATTGATTTTGCTTTTTCTTCTTTTTTTAAACATGGGGGTGGATGTATGGAGGACTGAATTAAAGATCTTTTAAAGAAAGACTAAGACATTCTATCGCCTTTCATCTGAATTCAAGAACAGAGACAGTTTACCCAAAATTAACTGGAACTAGATCTCTAACATCCAAATATGATTATATAAAAACAAGCTATCCTTTATCTCAGCCTCATGTAGAGAACATGTTTCTCAATTGCAAAACACATTTAGTTCTTGCAGTCTTCAATAGTAATACTGTAAGATCAATTAGTATACAGATGTTGTAAAGCATTGGATGATTGATAAGTATACAAAGAAGTTAGGGTAGTAAGATTATCATGTTGGAAATGATAATCAGAGATAAGTGGAAACTACTCACCAGGCTGTAAGCTCACAAGAAACTCCACAAGAAACAACCTCTAGAGAGAGATCCTTTCTCAGTGGCAGTCAGCCCTTAAATGGGGTCTAGGAGAGGTGGAGCCAGGCTCCACCCCTTCCGATCACACAGGTGAATTGCCTTCACCTGTGCTCCCGTGGCTGATTCAGTGCTTGCCTCCAGTGGTCAATCAGAGGTTCAGGCTGTGATCCAGCAGTTCCCCTACACATACCTTGTACCAATCTCTTATGCTGTCTACAGATCTAATCAGACAGAGATTAAGAAGCTGAAGTTATGAATTTCACGTCTTTGTTACCACTATACTGATTCAGGTATACTTCCTAATGTATCCCTTCATTTTTCCAGAACTACATAAGACTCTATCTCATGAAAACAAAGCAGCTATTACTCATTTAAGGAGTTGTTTTAGAGAACTAATACAGTCAGTCTCTATCTTTATTCATGTGAGCGTTAATGAGAATCTGGCATCAATTTAAGAATTAATACTTAATCAAGCAAGACACCTGAGGCTGAGTAACTAGCAGATGTTTCTTGAATTGGAACCTTAATAGCTCACCAATCAATACAGTAGCAGAAGAATATTTCTTTCACAATTCCCTTGAAAGCGAATGTGTTTAAACAGAAACATGTGTGTGTGATAATTAACTAATTCAGTGTGACTAGCAACAGTTATCAGTTCAAAGGACAGAGAATAAAAAAAATAGGTAAGCATTCATAGAACGTACAAGTTCTAATCACCGTTCTTGAGTTAAATATTGACTCTATGATGAAAATATATCTAATTTAACATCTATTTACCGTGTATAGAGTGGGGGTTTTTTTGTGTTTATTCACTGGCCAAAGAACTAATTACTTTGCTTTGTAAACTCTGTATTTAATATCTATATCTTAAGAAAAACAGAAATAGCATGTTATGAAAGAAAGATGACAGCAGTGATCAGATGATGTTAAGAGATCACACTTTTCTGTTTGGAGGAGTGCAATTGAATTACTTTTCTGTTGTAAAAATAATCAGTTAATCTCAAATCAAAGAGGACCTGGGAAAGTTATTAAAAAAAGCTTTACCAGAAAAGAAAGACAATGAAATACGTTTCAAAAAAGAGAATGTAAATTGGAAAAAATAAACTAGAATTTTGTATAAGGGAAGAGACAATTTATGGAAAGTGCACAAGGATCCAAAGTTATTCCAGGTAGTGAAATGTCAGAAAAAACAGTGATTTTACAATGATCGTGAATATTTACTTAATAAAAATATTTACAAGATTTAGGAGGCATTACTTTTTGGGCTACATATGTATATCCTCTAAACAAAAGTGGGAAAAATTAAGGAGCAACTACACGTAAATCTAGAGAGTAAAAGTAAGTGACACTGAATTTTAATTATTATCATATTATTCTTGAAGTAAAGAAAGGAAACAAAACTGATAAGATTTATGGATCTTGTGGACCTGGAGCACAAGTGAATGTCATATTTACTATTCTAAGAAAATAGTCATCCTGGAAAAGTACCTAAGGTTTATAACTAGCATGAGATCTAAAACATAAAAGAACCAACCAACGAACAACAAAAAAAAGCAACACATTCAAATCTATTTTTAGAAACTTTGCTTGGGTAAAAATAATTTTTTGGGTTTAATGGCAGGATTTTTGGTTGAAATTCAGAATCGTGTAAGATACACAAAATGAGCCTGAGTCTCTTGTACACCAAGTATTTGGCTGACCAAGGAAATGACTAGATGCATAAAAAAGGCTGGACACAAAAACAAAAATGGGAATGGAATTCCTGACTATTTTAGTGGAAGAAATTGTCCAAGAAAGAAGCTAGCATCACAGAATCATAGAATGGCTTGTGTTGGCAGGGGCCCCGAGAATCATCAAATTCCAATTAGTTAACATCAACTGTTGACTAACCTCCAAATCTGGTAGTAGACCAGGTTTCCCAGGGCCCCACCCAACCTGGCCTTGAACAGCTCCAGAGACAGGGCATCCATAACATCTCTGGGCAGCCTGTTCCAGCACCTCACCACTCTTTCCACAAAGAACTTCCCCCAACATCCAATCTAAACCTTCCCTCCTCGAGTGTATAACCATTCCCCCTTGTCCTATCACTGTCTACAGCTTACTCATACAATTTCTTATCTAGGCTCTGATTTGTCAAAACAGTTCATAGGAATGGAATATTAGTACTAGTCAAGGTAGAACAAGAGTGTCCTTTCAAAACAAAAACAACTGTTTGCAAGCATAGAATTTTTAGTTTAAAAGGGAATTGCATTGTAATAACTGTGTAGGTTTTCAAGAATTTCAGGGGAAAAAAATAAGCACTTGAAATTCTGTCATCTCTGAATAATAATTAATTAATAATTTAGTTGCTTAAAAATAAGCATCTAGTTTCATTTGAGATGCCTCAATATGAGAGATCCTCACTGCTTTGATAGGCCATTGGAAACCTTGGAGTGGTACCTGATGGTAATGCAGAATATCCTCAGTGCCTCTTTTAAGCAACTAAATCCACCTCTTCTTATGATTAGTCACTTCTTCCGATCAGAAACTGTTCAATATAATTGCTCTGGCCTGCTCATAGAAAACAAGGAACTTGAACAGAAGAGGAAGGGCAAAACGGAAAATACAGTGAGTAAACGGAATGGAGAGGAAACTAAGATTCATAAGAGAAATAAATGAATAAAAAGACATTTGGTCAATCTGTATTCTCAAGTGCTCAGTGTACTAAATGAAACAAGTTCATGATTAGAACTATGATAAAATCGTGTATGTATTTTCTTTTTAAGTAAAACTAGTCACTTAGGAAATAATACTTCTTCCTTAAATTTAATAAGAAAAAATCTAAAATTGCACTTAAATTGTTATATGTAAATGAGTTAATCAACATATTATCACCTTATCTGTCAGTTATTAAATTACTACTAAATAATGAATTGACAATTTATTTGCTACATTTGTTAGGAATGTTAGCAAAGAGAGCAATAAAAATGTATTACTGGAAAAGAGACACATCTATGATGCCACCTATCTTTGCAGATAACCATCAACTACATCAACTGCAAAATTTGTCAGTGAAGAAGCAATGCATTCATTATTGCATCAGAAAATTCAGTTTTATTTCCCTAATGAACAGAATGGTATTTCCTTTTTAAATTGATACTGTTGCACTCAATCATAGTTTTTTAAGATCTACGTGCATTCTTGATATAATACTTTCAAAGCTTCCTTTAAGTAAGGCAAAATATAAATATCTGCAAAGGAAAGAGTTTTCAATATTCCTGTGACCAGCAACTGTTTTTTACTTTACAAAATCACTCACAATTATTTACCTAGCAAAAATACACAATAATGTAGATAAAAATGAATAATATTTTGCCTCATTATAACTAATAAATCATGCTGTCCAAAATAACAATTGCAATTTTTTATTACAGTTATACCTTTAAAATATTAATAGTTTTGATACTATAATTTATAAATAAAAGATGGTAAAACTGTAAGTATTTTGCACGTCCTTAGAAGGACAGAGAGGTTGTCTTTGTGCCTTATCTCTTGTGTATTTTGTACTTACTTTATCACAGAAATATGACAACATTCTGTGATTCTGAGATTTTTATTTTATTCACTATCACCTACTAAATAACCTATCAAATCTATGATATTTTAAGTACATTTTTCAGCCCATAAACGATTGACAGTTAATCACAAACTTATTTCCCTCAGTTTATGCGTTAAATCTTTGTTTATATTATTTGAAAATAGTATGGTGTTAAAATACATTATAAGTGATCTGTTTCTCTTGATGATTTTTAAATCTTGTTCTTCACAGTCCAAAATTCTTGCATAGAATATGAAACAAATCTTAGCTTAAAATATGCAGTCAAAAAAAAAAAAAAAAAAAAGTAAAAGAAAAAAATGTCAGAGGAGAAAATAATATTAATCTCTTTTGGTTATGGAAATATATGCTCTCAGTTCTGCTTTTTCCATAGCTCTTCAGAGTATTCATTTTCTACTTTCTATGTTCTTTTAGAGTGATATTAGTGCTTCATTCCAAAACCGCTACTGAATATTCTTTCTTGCTGCCTTACAGAGAAAGCAGCAAGTGCAATATGGTAATTATAATAAGAATTGTCAAGAATACTACAATGATTTATGCCTGTGAAGAATAATTTAGCCTTCTTTCCACAAAGATCTTATGATTGCCTCTTGTTCAGGAAACACTCTACTAACTATCATTGCTCATTTTGCTAATCATATTGACCCCACTATAATAATTCATATTCTAAGAAGCTTTCAAGGCTCTTCCTCCTTGACCTTCATTGTCCTTCCTTGACATGGATTAACATGATGCCTAGAAACACTTCCTTAATTCATGGTGAATATATAATGACATACATCTCTCAATAATTTATTCCAGAGCAATCCTCACTTTTGCAATATGCCTTCACAAAATGTTAGAGACTGTGTACAATTTAATCACAATTACTAGCTCTCTAAGTTTTAGCAGACCACATGGAAATTATTAAAAAAGATAATGCTTATTCAGCTTCTGTCTTCTATCAAGTGTGAAGATTGTCATAAGAGAATGTAAATGACTTAATCATTTATGTAAAACTTTTCAAAAATTTGTATGAATGGGTTTCAGTTATATAAGGGGATGGGTGAATATTTGCTTAGAACATCAATCATGAAATCAAAACACAGTGTCTCTATCATACAGGAATAACTTAGGCTTTTGTAATAGATTTGAACCTGAGACATGCTTCTGATAAGGGTTGTTACAAGACCTCCAACTCCATAAGAATCTGGGGCCCTGGATTGCTCTATCCCAGACACTGCAGGTCAGCTTCATTCTCAGGAGGCTCTATCAAGGCTGACAGATGCAGCAGCTACTTTACTGGTCGGAGGTTTAGCTATTAGAAAGGCAGTACATGTATCCCAGAATCACACACAGGCAGAGGACACTGACATGGCTGTCTAAAAGGACAGTCACAGCCAGGACACTGACTTTAATAATCCTCATATATAGCAGCACAGAAAATGTAAGTATAGAGAGCCAAGTTCCCTTTCTCTTCTCCAGCTTATCATAATTGAAGCTCACAAGTGAAAATATGCACACATATGCTCTCTAGATTCACAAGCACACCCACGCATGTGGACACCTGAGTTACCAGCAGTCCCGCTGTTTGACTGGATACTGCGTTTCCTTACTCATTTCATCAGTCTACTACACACTGGCCCAATAGCAAACAAATTCAACCATACACGTGTTTGCACACCCACAAAAACACTTCATGTTTGCACAGCTCCGCAGGTGCCATTATCCATTCTTTCCCAGCTGACACACTTGCTCAGAATAGGGACCTCCTATGTCAGCTGTGGGAAAATAGAGGTCACAGCCTGAGTGAGCTACTGGCATGTGAGGAATGGCTTTGGGAAGACTGCTCCACAGATGAACCAAAGGTCCTCAATTTACATGAATGACCTTGCTTATTTTGGTACGCAGTGCTTTATTGTCTCTTGATGCTACTTAAATAGACATGGCACTGTGGGTGTAGTGTGGATAATCTAGTGGCTGGCCTCCCCTGTTAACGTGAGTACCTCTCTATTAAATAGATGAGTATTAACTTGCCTCAAAGTACTTTCTTCAGGATTGATAGACCATTTACAGAAGCACTGGTACTTCTGCACAAGACTTATCCAGCTTGAATTTGCTAGAAAATTAGACACACGCGTCTGGGAAAAATATGCGCTTCTCTCACTGACCTGCTAGTACCCAGGCACGTGTATTCTTTGATCTGTCCAGTTACTGGCACCAGGGATGCACAGATTGTCATCTCTGGCCTCCTTCCTTTTATTAGCCCCAAATTCACTTACCACAGTCTCTCCAATTTCTGTGTGAGCACTCAAATAGTACAAACAATCATATTACCACAAAGAGAGTTAATAAAGAATCTAATATGAAACATACCATCTGGCCTTTGCACACACTTGTCCCCTGTACCAGTCTCTCCTCCCTCAATAGTCAGTCACCTCTTTTTAATTCTCTCTTTCACCCATTTCCTAAACACTACTCAAGAAGATTGCACAGTCCCATAGACTCCCTCCAATATCCTTAATATTTGTGCTCTTCCTTCTTGCCAATTATATACTCCAGGTTGATTCTTTCCTAGAGTTGCCTAGAGTTTCTTAAGGGACCAGCAATTACCATTTCAAAAGTTTTGGCATTTATAGTTTTCCCACTCATTGCTTATCTCTCTTATTTGTGTCTGTGTCTTTCATTTATCACTTTGCATCCATTTGAAATAGAAAAATACTTGATCTGCTAACCTAAATGAAGCAGACGCCCACATTCCACATTACCTTGCAGTTCACTAATGCATAATCTTGTATATCTCTTTAATAACACCTACATCTAGGTATATCTGCAGAAGTGATGGGGTTACATTTACAATCAGTTATTAAATTTGTTGCCTAGCAGTAGCTTTACTTATTGAAGGATAATTTTCTTTAAAAACTGACAGAACAACAAGAAAAACAATTTTAGCAGACATTGAAATTCCAGATGCACAAAGATGATGTACTTAGTTTTTATAAAAGACTAGAATATTCTCCTACTATTTAGGGAAGAAAATTTTGTACATGGTCTTTGAATTGAAGTGCAACTGAAAACCCTTACTGGCATTTTCTAATATCTAATATAATTTTACATAGTATCCCTACTATGCTTCACATGCTTATTTTCTTTTGTTTAGATAGAAATCTTAATGCATAATTTATCTTTCCTATCTATGGTCATTAATTAGTACAGGGCAAATTGCTCCCTGGATGTTCCTACTTTTTTTTTTTTCTGTCTCCATTTATTCAAGTTAGGAACTGAAAACTAACTGAGATAAATTCTATGTACCTCATGACACTTAGTGAAAATCATAGATGTTCATATTTGAGCCAAAAAAATAAACCATGTATTTAACACTAGCTGAGGTTTAAATCCTTTAGAGTACCCTCCATACATGACAGAAAATTAAATAATAATTAACTGGAAAAATACTAGACAAAAATAAATCAAAAAAGAATAATTTGAAATAAGTAATTCAGGCACAACTGAGTAATTGAGAAAGAGGCAGGTGTTTGCCAACATGTGTCATTAATTAGCAACTTGAAAGAAAACAAAACAAAATCATCATTATGTAATATTTATCTCACTAGAAACAAAAGATAGTTGTTCAAGAGAAATTAAAAAAAAACATGATTGAGAAAGAAGATATAGCACCAAATAGAAAATCTGTTCTTTGAAACAAAGAGCCATTTCTATTTAGTACCTTTGGGATTTTAAAATTTTACTGAAATGGTTGGATTCTATGTATATTGTGTATATGTATATACATTATATACATTATATATAATATTATCTATATATACAGTATATATTATATATATATTATATATATTATATATATTATATATATTATACATTACATTATATATAATATGTAATATTATTATTACATATATATATTATATATATATTGTCTATATATAAATGGTATAGAAAAAAGTTTAGCTACGATCTCGTAGGGCAGGATTTTCAATCTCTAAATATGGAATGTGGGAACCTAAATGTCCATCATTTATAGTACTTGTATGTTATGGAATGTGGGGTACTTTAAAAGTAGTATGAAATTCTGTCAGTCATAAAATCTCAGTCTGTGCATGAGCATTTTTTTCTAAATCTCAGTGCCTCCAACTGTGTTGGTGTTCCTCAAGAATTGGCGCTGGAACCAGTGCTATTTAACATCTCTGTAGGCAAAATGGACAGTGGGATTGAGTGCACCCTCAGCAAGTTTGCAGACAACATCAAGCTGAGTGGTACAGATGACATTCCAGAGAGAAGAGATGCCACACATATTTTTTTCTCTTTAACAAATACTTTATTTGTAATTGACTAAAAACTTCATTAACTTCTTTTCCTATTAGCAAAGAGTTCTGATACATTAAACTTCAATAACACACGAACATTGAAAATGGTATGAGAATATTGTAATTGCATAAGCTAGTGAATCTTGCAGGAGAAAAGATGAATCATATCTATTTCTTCACCACTGTACATTTTGAATGATGTTAGATAAATAAAAGCTTTTCAGCTAAGATAAAAATATTTTATCTTAAAGGAAGGACATAGCAGTAAAAGCACACCTACCTTTTCTTCCTGGTTCCTTCAGAACTAGACTAGCTAAGCAAAGAGCAAATATGCTTGTGCAGTGTAGTAGTTTAGTAGTTTCATGACCCTCTAGAGGAAAGAAAAAAAAAAAAGCCTTGGGCTCACAGCCATTAAGTACTTCACCATTTCAGTGATTTTACTAATATGAAAAAATATGTGCAGATGGCTAACACACTGACCTTGAAATAGATTAAAGTCGTCAAAGTTCAAGAAGATTGAGAATTGTTAAGTGATGCAGTGTAATTTATAATTCACAGGCCATTACTGCCCTCTACATTACTTTAGGAATCAGCCTCAAACCTTCATTTTGATGCCTCCATAGATATTTATTTTGAATTTTTCTGATGTAAATTTCCATGTTTAATTTCTTAATGCTTTTTTTTCACTAGATAAAATTAATGCCTATTCTGCTCTGAAGTGTAACTTTTTCGCTTTAGTCTTCTCACCAAATTTTTACACTCTGTAATTTTCTCTTTCATCACTCATTTAAATCTGGAATAAAGGGAACTGCCTCAAAAGTTTAAGGATGCATTCACTGTTCATTAAGAGAAGCATGATATCTCTCTCTGTGACATTCTCCATGATGCCTCTGTCATCTTACCTATATTTCAGAAAGTTCTAACTTGAATCAAATCACAACATCTGTAAGAATTTACCTCTATCCTAAAACACTAGAGTTTCATGATAATATTTGTTGTGAGATTGAAAGAAAGAGGGGCTGCATTTTCGTGTTGCTCTGATCTTGCCAATATCTTCCTTCTGTTTTTTTTTTTTGTTTGTTTGTTTGTTTTTTAGGGGGAATGAAAAGCAAACACTATCATGTATGAATGAGGATTTTTGTTCATGGCAGATATTTGCCTAGGATGAAAATCTGAAGTATACAAAAACATTTTTTACATTTATTTAATACACTTCTTCCTATTTTATAAAAATTTATGATTCATTTTAATTTCAAGGATCAATTAACACAAAAATAGTGAATAGCTTTTTTCCTCCGTGAAATTATGTTCTCCTTTTTTTTTTTTATTGTCATTCTTGTATTTCTCAAAATTATTTAACTAGAATCTTTGCAAAACATAAAACTATGCATTTCATTGTTTTTCCTTCTAAAACATATCAGTACTGAAATAAATTCCAAAAATTCTGCACAGCCACAATAAGCAGAAATAGTGTTTCTGGAAAAATTAAGCATGCTGTTTGATTTACTATTACATTATTTTTATGACATGCAAAATCAATGTGTGCCTAATAATTAAATCTTTTAAATGAGAACATCCTAGACTCATAGAATGGCTTAGGTTGGAAAGGTCCTGAAAGATCATCTAGTTCCATTCCCCCTGCCACAAAAGGTTGACAACCACTAAATTATGCAATAGATCAGGTCACCCAGGGCCCATTCAGTCTTGAAAGGGTCCAGGACTGGGACATCCACAGTTTCCCTGGGCAGCCTGTTTCCACATCTCACTGCCCTCTTAAAAAAATTTCCTCAACATGTGATCTAAATTTTCCCTTGGTTTATAACAGTTCCCCCTTACCTATCATTATTTATCCATGTAAAAAGGTTGATTTCCCTTCTGTTTTCACCAGTGCCCTCAAGTTCTTTTTGATAGGCCTGTGATCTATCCTTTCATCTCCCAGCTAATATTAATAGTGGGGGTGTCTGTGACCCAGGTGCAATAACTGTCTGGATCTCTCTGGGTAGCATCTCATCCCTCAGGTGTGCCAACTACACCACACAGCTTTGTGTCATCCACAAACTTGCAGAGGGCGCATTTGATCCCACTGCTGGTGTCATTGATGAAAATAATTGAATCTTGAGCATGAAGATGTTCTTGATGAAGAACTTGAACCAACACAGCCACAAAAAGACTGAAAGAATAGCTCGGTCAATAGAAATGAATACTACACAGTTCTCCCAGCTACTGTAATTCTCTCTTATGCTGTCACACTTACAATTTGGTCTCAAATGGCATGCTCATTTGTGATATTTTATCCTTTTTTACTTTGGATACTATGGATTCTAGAAGAAAAGTCAAGTTATACTTCAAGACTTAAATCAGTCTGTATCCCTGACCCAACATGTTTAACTAGATTAGATGTAAGAATTGTCATAGCACTTTATTCTCTTAAGCAATGCTCATAAACAAAGATTATAAATGAACATTCTATAGCATGCTAACCTGTCCATACTATAACATATTTGATTGAGAAAAACTATATTTTGAGTTTAATACAGAGACTAAGATAATAATAAAAACATAGATAAGTAATTACTGTTTTCAGTATAGTTTATAATTAATGTCTAAACCCGATGTCACTTCTGTGGATTCTGAAAACAGGAAAACCATTTTTTCTTAATATTAAAAATATATCACAGAATCACAGAATCAGAGAACCACAGAATGGCCAGGGTTGGAAGGGACCTCAAGGATCATGAATCTCCAACCCCCCTGCCACATGCAGGGCCACCAACCTCCCCATTTAATACTAGTCCAGGCTGCCCAGTGCCCCATCCAATCTGGCCTGGAACACTCCAGGGGCATCCACAACTTCTCTGGGCAGCCTGTTCCAGTACCTCATCACTCTGTCTGTAATGTATGTCTTACCTTTTTGCTGTTGAATGCACTTTTTTCCTTAGATTAACTTCTTTAAAAAATTAAAGCAGCTGAAATCACTGAATTTCCACAATGAATTTGGTCATGTGTGTTTCACTGTGCAGTCAGGGATTAGTCAGGCACAGGAAAAGTGACTTACTCTGGATACTTCAAGAAGACCGAATAACATCTGCTCATTTACACTGAATGGGAACATTAACGTTTACATCAAGTTTGATTTTGATTCTTCATAAAAAGTTGCCTACAGTTATTTTGCTTTTTTCAATTTCACTGCATTTTTTGGAAGCAAATTTGCAACACTTCAATAATTCTACTTTTGAGAACCAGTAGTCACTGCTGTTAGAGTGGTTCTAGTTCTTTTCTCTCTTCCTCTTAATTTAACATTAAACATAGTTCATGAGAAAATAAGATAAAATCAGTAGTGACTTTATGTTACGTGCAATTTACTTGAAAGTTTTATTACGCTGATCTGCAAGTTAACTATAAATTACTATGAATGTGAAAATTCACACAGACATCCAATGGGCTGTGAAGATACAAATTAATTTTTTCCTCTCAAAGGTCGTTCTCATAACAAAATGCAGTATGTATGTGTGTGTGTGTGTGTGTGTAAACTGCATTTTGTTGAATTTTGTGTTAACTCTCACAATTCGAGAGCTAAAAAAACACAAAATAAGTCAAAATATGCATATTAAAAATTATTTTTAAAATTGAATAGTCCATCTATTTAACAGTATTTTATATTATTAGATTAGATTATATTTTATTAGATTATATTTACATCTTTATACCAAGAAATATATTCACCAATGTTTTGCTGTCAAAATACCTTTTTCTTTCTGTATAAAAAGATTTTATTTCAATAAACCCTTAAATATTGCTTTGCCCATAGCTCTTTAGGAGTGGCATAGCATAGTTTTGCTTTCTGGACAGCTGACAGGGTGCTTGCACTTCCCTAGTAATAAGAAAAAATATAATGCAAATTCAGTCCAATTGAAAAAAGACAATATCTATTTTGTACAGATGCAGATACATCAGAAAACAGAAAAAAAAATTGCTTTCTGCCTTGAAAACCTTCTAGCAGGTAAATGTGCAACTGAGCTGGTTGCTCAGAATCATGTCTTGAACCTGTGTATACCAATGGATTTCAGAGAATAAATATCTTTGATTTAGGCTAAATAAGAAAGCAATTAAATGGCATTTTATTTGATTATAGTTGAAACAATATACGCAGTAGTAATATATGGAAATTTCTATTTTCATAAGATTATCTGACTCAGGACCTTGTCAAGCAGTAAGAGACAATGATAGGACATCAGCCTAGTTAATCACACTAACTGTTGGGCTGTCAAGAAACTGCAGGCATCAATTTAGGGAGTAGATATGTAGATATGTAGATTTAGCAAGTGATGAGTATGTGAGTTTCAGGTTCTTGTATATTGGGTGTGTGGGGTGGAGGATTAGTTTTGTTGTGTCTTAGAGTTACATAAACTAATAGAAGAATGTTCAGGAAGATTCAGGAAGGAAAAAAGGAGGAATGGACAGAAAGAGGTATAAAAGGGATCAGTTACATCTAAAATGGGGACTATTCAGCACACTTGTCTGAGCCTTGTGCTTGATCAGATCAGTCTGTTTTTATTTTAATTCTCTCCTATGACTTCACTCCCTATACTATGTGAGTGCTATATATTTTTAATTCATATGTGCTTTTTAAGTTAAAACTGAGCTGTGTGCATTCATAATCCAATTTCTCCTGGCTCTATAATCTTAATATTTGAGATATAAGGCTATAGTTCTACTGAGTAAAATATACTTGTTTTAGACAATCTGGTGTCTAATATGAAATATCCATGCCAGCAGAATTCTCTGCTTGATTTCTTTCAGTATGAAATGCATTCAGGGCATGGAATCATTCTGTACAATCAAAAGACATTCCTACTAAACAGTGTATTTGGATTCTGTAGATACTGGATTACAGCAATGGTTATATATATATATCCATTTCCATAGGACTTAAGATTTGCAGTCATTAACTGCTTTGGTACTTCTGGAGCAGTCCTTTTAAGAGTATTCTATTTCTGTGTTAAAACATGCAGTACTTCTAATCCACAAGATACAGTGTTTTTAGTTTGGTTGGCTTTTATCAGTTTTGAGGGGGTTTTTTGTGTCTGCATGGAATAGACAATAAATTTATTTGTTGTACTCAATGAAATCTTTAATGCCATTTTTACCACTAATATTTATAAAATTAGTAAACAATCTTATTTAAAAGAGAGATCTGTGGAGATTCCACACCACCTATATGTACTCAACTACTGAGATAACAGCTATAGAATCATAAGTTAGATAAGAAAGACACATGTTGTCAATTTTTTTTTTTTTTTCCATTATCTGGATTGAATGTATTTACCTGATATGTAATAAAGTTAATATAATGTGCAGCATACCTAAGTTGCACTAAGAGTATCTCTATCAGTTAATGTCTTCATCTGATTAAAGTAATTAACTATGACTACACAGTCTCAATGCTGGTGAAGTGCAAAGTGTGCAATTCACTTCTCTGTGACTTGGCTTTACCCGAATAGCAACAGCAGCAAATTCTTCTAATGTAAGTATCTCTGATGAAAACTTAACGATTACTCTTAATTCTCATCCTCTAAAGTAAAAAAGATAATTGAAATAAATTACAAAAAGAAAGTACAGATATCTTATCAAATGTATGTCAAAATATTAATTTAAACAAAAATGCTTATTACCAGCTCAAGAATACAATTACATTATAGAATACTGTGTCAAATAAATAGAAACCAAAATACAGGAAAATGTTTCTGTAAGCAGTATAATCATGAGAAAATGATGAAAATAATCACAGAAATATACAGCCTAGCAAGAAAAATATGACACAGCTGACAAGAGAGCAGAATAAACGTGTTTCTGTCTCCAAAAATAATGCTCAAGGACAGATGACAACAGCAGCAACAAAGTAACCTGCTTCAGCCTCTCTTGAGAGATACCACTATCTTTTAGATAACAAGAAATACAGTCTTAGACTACATTTTTGGAAGTAGGAATTTACAGTATGTTATTCTCAAAATCTTGCTTACAAGCTAAGGGTGAGCCAGCACCGTCACATGCAAAATCAAAAATTTATTGTTATTATAATTGAAGTTTTAAGAGCCTAATAACAAAATCATTAATAATGCATATCTAATTATTACAGAAAGAGAAAATGTTTATGTAGAAAAAAAGTTTTGGTAGTAGTATGATAACTAAAATTATTATACATACATTTCTTTGTCTCTTCTCCTTTTGTTATCCTCATGCTTCTGCTCTTCTAGATCCTGAGGCTGGTGTCTTCATTCTGCTGTCACAAAAATTCGTCAGCATCTGAAGTCCTGAAGTCCTCTGCTAGAAGGAATATGATGTTCATGTTGATGGTTTCTTTTTCCTCAAGCTAGGGTCTACTTGAGGTCACTATTTATGTTTCCTAGAAAAATGTTACAAATTTATGTATTGCCCTTGAATTCCATATTATGTCCATACTTACTATATTCCATTCCTTCCACAATTTGTGGATAGTTTTTCTTAGTTTTTGCTTGTAAAACCAACTCTGCATTCCCTTAAGAGACCATATGTGCGTTTTTGCTGGCTATGTGGTTTCCAGCATCAGGCTTATTCCCCAGCCCTTATCATCCAAGGCATGAACCATTTGCAACAGTCTCTTCCTCTCTAGGCCTCTGCTGCCATACCAGGTACATATTTTTCCACATCATGTCATTTTGTTAGAGTTGCAAACCCATAGTTGTACCGTAAAAAGATGAGCAAAGGTAAAAATATTCACCATAAAGATGTGGACAACTTAAAAAAAAAAAAAAAAAAACTTCTTCTAGAAGTAATCCATGTAAAACATAACTAGAGGCAACTAGGAATTTTAGATAGAGGAAGCTTTAGAAGTCCTACTCTTGGAGCTTTGTAAAATGAGTACAGAGCTAATTACTTGTTACTAGCAACAGTAATACTGCACTGCAGAGCTATTCAGCTACTATTATTAGTCTATGTGCTCAGGAACAAGATGGGCAAATCAAAATACATTTGAAATATATTTGCAGCTCTTGCAAAGCAAAGGAGAGTCTATACATGCCTGTATTATTCTGCAAATATGTGATAAACAAATAAAAATTAAAAACTGTTAAAATAATTTCTGAGAGTATATTACCCCATATCAGAGGTCTGTAGTCAGCAAAAATGATAACTGACATGAGAATGTTTAGCATGAATTGGAAACGAAAATGATTATTGTACGTCAGGTATGCAGGGGTGATAGGTGTTAATTGTACAGTTATAAAGAGGTGTTGTCAGGAAACACAGGTTATCACACAGTTTACATTTTCTGCAATGGAGTCTTTTTGTCTTTTCCTGGCTTCATCAAGGAACTAAATGACCAGAAAGCTGTAATCCTAACAGAATACTTATTTCTGAGTATTTAACAAAAATATGCTTGAAAACCTCCCTTACGTACGAGGAGGTATAAGGGAGAACAAGTAGTTCTCCCTCAAATTTTGTGTGGCTTTTTGATTTTCCACTTACCCTCACAAAATAATCCCTAGACTGAATACTCAAAATATGGCTTGGAAAACTATATAAATAATTACTTACGAAATATGGAAATTGGCAATGACATATATATCATATTACTATGCATTTTCTTTCAAAGGTAGTTAAATACACTGGAGTTCATGTGTGCCTTTCATTGCTGGTTTAAATATATATTATTTTGTTGCATTTTTTCTAAACTTGTACTAAAAATGCAGTGGTTTTTTGTTTCTTTCTTTAGTTTGTGCTTTTGTTTTGTTTTGTGTTCTGAATCAAAGATGCAAGAAGCAATTGTACCAAAATAACCTGCTACTACCTTATCAGATTATCACAATCTATGTATCCCATAATTTGAAAATTCAGAGCTGTGCCAGGAAATGTATTTCTGTATACTTTAATTCAGCCCCCGTGTTTATATTATTAAATACTATTATTATTTTTAATTACGTTTATCTCAACAAATTCCTGACTCTTATGGAACAAATAAATCTTTTTAAGAAAATAACATCCCATTTTTGAAATCAGATTTTCATCTCATACCACATACACAGGTCTAGAATATTCTACTGTCCTGATATTTACAAGATAAGAGATAATTGCTTAAGAGGAGATGCTCAGAACTCAGGAGGGTGAAGGTTTTTGCAGAAGGTTCCTCATGCGAGAGGAAACAAGAACTTGAAAGTTGATTTGAGATAAAGATCTATCTCAACATATTTAAGGATAATACTGCTGCCTTTTGCTCTCTTTCTACATAAACGATTCTCATTCTGACTTCATTCCTCGCTTTACCAACACCAAGATATGAATTAGTCAGGGGACTTCATAAAAGTCTGCTCATGCCCAGAGCTGCCGATCTTCACTTTCTGCAGTTCAGCGGCTATTTAATTTTAATTGCTCCCCAAGCTTAGGCCAATTCTAGATGGCAAAAGCAGGGCAAAAATCATTCACTGCTCCTTTGAAGTTTGAAAAGACTGTATTCAGATAGCCTCAGGCTCTCATTCTTACATTTATGTGGAAATGTAAGCGGCTGAA
Organism: Centrocercus urophasianus; assembly: GCF_019232065.1. Taxonomy (NCBI): domain Eukaryota; kingdom Metazoa; phylum Chordata; class Aves; order Galliformes; family Phasianidae; genus Centrocercus; species Centrocercus urophasianus. The sequence goes on along the minus strand of NW_024884475.1, from coordinate 19,080,710 downwards.
CACTTCTGTTGAACATCTACAACACTAACTTAACAGGAATGTCTTGTAGAGTGTAGTTTGATTTTTTTTTTATTTTTTTTTTTTTGCTGTGGGCTTCGTGCTAAGGATCTTATTAAAAATAATTGCAATATGTAATAAAAAATTAAGAAAATCCATGCTAATGAGTTCACATAGGTGTAGATTTCAGATAGTATTGCACATATTCCCTTCATTAAACCTCTGGGAAGACTATTATATCTTTGTATAGCCGCAAAGCATACTAGAAGTAAATCGTGACTTTTCTTACACTGTATGCAGAAGTTTCACACCAAACAAAAGCAGTGTTGCCCTACTAATGGCTATGTAAAAAGGTGGAAGATTTTTTTTCCTGTCTCTTCATTCCTCTTTTTCTCGCCAATAGCAAAATTCAGGCTTCATGAGGGAAATCACTTTGAGCTCAGATAAAATTGGAAGAGTGAATCACTGCAGGAGATAACTGAATCTGATGGTGGTGCAGAAAATAACATATTCCCTTGTGGCTTTTTCTTCATGGGTAATGCCATTCAACTGGCAAAAAAGAAGGACGTAGCAATACCAAGAACTATCTTCTCTTAGAAGAAGAAAGAGATGCTTCAAAATACACTTTTATGTATGCATTAGTACTAAATTAAAAGTAGAAGATGTAGTAAGGCTGCAGTTGTATCAATGCTAAGCTAAGTCTTTGGTGATATTAATGTAATTCTGGACTTGAGACAAAATGGTATTGGTAAATGATATTTTTGTGTTCTTCTTGCACAATTATATGATTTTTTATTTATTTATTTATTTTGTAAAATACTGATTTGACTTGAGAAGACTACAGACAAAAGAAGAGTAGAGATGAGAGGATCAGAAAAATTAAACATTGGGGTACCTTAAAAAATGGGTTTATTTACTAAAGCTATTATAGAAGCTTGAGAATGAAATCAGGCAAGCAAGCAACTAACCAACCAATCAAAAAACAACTGCAAACTTCACCGCTCTCTTCCCAATGCAGGCACTAGCTCCTCAGTAACTAAATTCTAATTCAGCTTAACCATAATGGAGTCTTTTGCTGATTCCAAGGTGGTTTTTATTCTGTTATGTTCATTTTAAAAATAATTTCTATTGTTTCTATTGTTTAACAGTTAAAAATTTCTGTATTATCTAATTTAAAAATCAAGGGTCATATAAATCCATACTGAGTTTTAGAACTATTAAAATATCATCAATCCTTCTTGCTTTGCAGGTGGCCTTGTTCCAGAAGCTAGTGGCCACCTTGCTTCTTTGTGCCAAGATACCAAGAACTCAGTATGATCCCAAAGTGTCTTTCTGTTGAAGCTGTTATCAATTTCAGTTTTAGCATACTTCACATCATACCTTAAGGAAGCCAGACACTAAACTCAAAAAAACAAGCCCAAATTTGTCAATGAAACCTTAATTTGCATTATGTAATATGAAACATATTATGAATATTTCTGAGTGAATATGGTTTATATTGAAATTATGATTTAGGTTTCGGATTTTTGACTGTTAGTAGGTATAGAAGAAAATGTCTAAAAACATGACATGTTATAGAAAAAGCAACTTTTCACCATTTGAATAGTTATCAGAAAGAGCTACATGCTCCATTTATATATCAGAATTCTGAAAGACATATGAATAAGTATCCCATTATAAAAATGAGGAAAAACTGGATAACAGCGCCTTTTGTTTTTGTTCTCACTTAACTTACTACAAATTTAGTTCTCAGTGTGATTCAGGATAATTTCCAAGTTTTAGGAAATGCCATAGTGCTTCTCAAGGTTTATTGTTGTGCCATAAAAGAAATCTTTTGTTTTGGTATTGTTTCTGTGAGAATAGAGTCATATCTCAATTTTTCCAAGAAAAAAGTACTCAGAATTTAATATTACAGGAGTCCCGGAGACCTGTTATTAGATGATTTTCTTATGCATTTTTTACTTCCTTCTTTTTTTTTTTTCTTTTTTTTTTCCTTTTCTTTTTCCTCCTTTGACTTCATTTTAGGATTTTTTAACTCTGAAGAGAATGAAAAGAATCTTTTTTCTCTTATTTCCCTCTTCTCCTTTATTATATAAAAAAAGAGTATATTAAATTATCTTATATGTTTAATTGTTTGCCACCTGCTGAGGCTTCTGTTCAAATTATACAGAGATTTGGTCATTAGTCCATGAGGTTATTTCACGCATGAGAAATATCATTTTTAATTTGGCAGAAGTGAACTAGTACCCCAGCATGTGTCCACAACATCTACCTCAAAAGAGCTATAAAATGAGTTGACTAAGTTGATTAAGACAATAAAACTGTCAGGATAGCTTTGGGGCTAGCGAAAAGGCTTACTGAATCCCATTTAGTGTTTATAGTTGTTTGTACTGTTTTTTTAATGTCACTAATGTAGACCACTATTTCAAATAGTAAATTAAAATGTCCATGAAGTAGTAATGAGTCCTATAAATTTACGAAATTACCCCTTAGAATACTAATTATGGAAATATTTCAGTGTAATATGTAACATACAGAACTGTGCTTATTTGGTTAAAGTAATCATCTTCTCAATGTAGGAAGCTTTCCTGAGTCTTCCAGGAATTAAAGTGTAAATAAGTTGCTCACAAAATACATAAAGCTTCATAACAGACTCTTCATTTTCCACTGCTATTTATCAAATAGAAAAACTTAGAAATATACTGTTTGAAGTCTAAAATAATACCTCACAAGAATAGACTTATTCTTGTGAATCTGTAATCTGTAATCACATGGTTATAAAATGGATTTACAGGGTTGCATTTTTGGGGTAAGTGCTAAGAACTTACTCTTTCCAAGTATTAAGTATATTATAGATCCAGTAGTTTTTTATTATCACCGATCCAGTTTTTCATGTACAAAGTAAGGAAAATCTGAGTCACAGGTAATAAGTTAATTTAACTGACCTTCATTACAGAAGAAATTCACAAATAGTAAATCCGTGGAAGACATTTTTTCAAATTCTTTATAAAAAATCTTCAGTACAAAAAAAAAAAAACCTTCTAAAACTCAGTTAAGCAACTATGCAAACAGTTAAACACTTTTCAAAAAACAAAATATTTTCACTAACATCCTTCTCTACCATTTCATAGAGTGCATTTCTTTTCCTACTAACAGTGAAGGGGAAGCACAAATGACGATAGTTCTGTTTATTACGATATTACTTATTTGTCACCTTATGATAGAGCCTTTTCTAAACATGGTCATATTTTCTGACTTTTCTTCTGTTTGTCTATGTATTCTTTTACATCAGATACCAAAGGAAGGACACAGTACTCACTGAGGTTTTACAAATATAATTACTGTAATTACTTTCTATTAGTAAATCACACATGAGACTCTCCTTTGTACTTCAACAGCATTGTACTGAGCTGGTATTCAATTATTCATTCATTAACTCCTCTGCCTTTTTATAAATACAATTTTACAACAATACCTCTCATTCCAAACTTACATAACTGTATTTAATTTATTCTTTCATAAACAGAATATTTCACAATTGAGGCTCCGGGGAGTCCTGACAGTCACATTTCAATATCTAAGAGTGGGTTGACAGAAAGAAGAGTACAATCTCATTAGTAGGGTCTGTTGTGACAGGACAACGAAAAATGGTTTCAAACTAAAGGAGGTGAGATTTATATTGGACATAAAGAAGAAGTTTTATACAATAAGAGTGGTGAGGAAGTGGAAGAGGTCGCCCAGAGAGGTAGTGGGTACCCTGTCTTTGGAGTCATTCAAGGTCAGGCTGGACCAAGCTCTGAGCCACCTGATCTAGCTATAGAACTCCCTTTTCACAGTAGGGGAGTTGGACTAAGTGTCCTTTAAATGTCCCTTCCAACACAGATAATTCTATGATTGTATATTCAAAACTTGCCTGAATGCTTTAGCCTTTAATTTGAAGAAAATAGAAATACAGAACATACGCTCTTTAAATATATTAAAACTTCTAACAAACCAGAAATGCTGACCTTTTCTTATTCTCTCATTATGCAGAATATACATTGCCAAAAGTAGTGAAATATACAATCAGAGTTCATGAGAGTGTTTTGATTACTGGGTATTTCAAACTTTTGAGAGATATCTTAAGAGACTGCAAATGATAAAATTTGTAATTGTGTTATTCACCATTGTCTGAATAACTTTTTTTTTTCATTTACCTTTCCTGTGAATAAATATACAATATGTCAGTTCTTTTACATGTATTTTATTTTGGTGACTATAATATTTATTGAGATTTGATCTTAAATTACTTTTTAGAAGATTCACTACGTGACCTTAGCTGTCCTTCTCAGTCCCAGTTCTCTATAGCAAAAAGAACTACAATAGTATTTTTTCAGTTATGTCTCTTGTGTACAGTCTCTAAGGACACTACAAATCTTATCAAGATGAATGTCTAGAAATTGACTTTACCTTAAAAAATTCCAGAAGAACACAAAACAACCTGTGTGACCCTTTTTCTTACACACATTATAAAGTAAACAGCCTTCTGAGTTCTTTCACTTAGTAAACTCCATTTTATTTGCCTTTTCTGTACAACTACCTCTTTTTTTTTTAGGCTGATCTAAATATTGAATGTATAAAATATTTGCTTTGATCGCAGTGACCATAATTGCTTTTTGGTTTTTGTTTTCATTAAATTAAATGCAATTTTTCACTCTTTTTCAGAAGAAAAAAATCTCTTAATGCAAATTATCAAAATCAAATTTGAAGCTCAATGAAAATAACTGATGTAAAGTGCATAAACATTTAAAGATCTGTGGTACATGTGTTTTTAGTGTTATCTTTAACACTATGATCTGTGGAATCTAACAGTTTTTTAAATAATTTAACTGTAAGGAATTTACTATCATTTCTAAATGTATCTCTCAAATAAGCAAGCCATAATATACATCTGAAAATATCTTCAAATATACACAAGATGTAGTCTATAATTGCATGCATTACCTGCTACTTTAGTTTAATTAACTTTATTTGTCATGTCAGTGAAGAATATCTTTCAATATTGCTGAGGTTTTTTCCTTTTAACTTTGATGAGGTCATAAGACAATGTATATGGCTCTGAATTAGGCACTAGAATGGGCTGCCCAGGGATGTAGTCGAGTCAGCATCCCTGGAGATGTTCAAGAAACTTTTAGATATTCCACTAAGGGACCTTCCTGGAAGTGGTATACCTGTAGTTTGATAGCTCATCAACTCAGTGACTGAAAGGTCATTTTTCTTTCATTGTCTCTACATTTGCTTTGTCTGGTCTGTGTCTTGGTATATTTTTTTTTCTTGTTTGCCCCTTTTTCCTTAGTTCCCCAATCTCCTAAATATTTACACAGCCCCTTATAACATCATCAGTTACCGAGACTGACCAGGTTGGGTTCACATCACTTCCTGTTGTCACTTGTCTGTCAGATTTATGTCCCTATATGTTCTTTGCTCCTATCCCTTGTTGTATCAATAAAAGTCTTCAACCAGATACTTCCAAAGCAGCAGACATCTTTCTTCCACATACCATACTTAGAAACTGAAGTCCATCTTAATATGATCAAAGGAGTGTGATCGCTGATTGTTATAAATAAAGCAGCAATTGTTCAGAATTTATTCATGAAAGTAAAAGAGGGTGGAGGATGCTCATCTCCATGTCTGGTAATTGGAAAAAGGAGGACAATGGTTATGATGATTATATCTTTTCTATCATAACTGTGCCAAGTGATCTCAGTCAAAGATTTGATTGAATTCACTGTAAATACAAAGGAAAAAGATAATCCACGCAACTCACAAGCATAGCGTACAAAATCAATACATAACCATAGATAACAAACAAGCAAGCAAGGAACTAGGACTGTCTTAGCATGAAAACAGCAGTCCCAGTTTACTGATGTGTTAATCACTTCTGCAAGCATCCCAGAAAAGGAGAATTACCAGAGCTTCTCTGGTATAGAAACACACCCTGAAGAAACATATAAAAGAAACATAAAAAAAAGTATTAACAAAAATCAATGATAGGGGTAGAGCAGAGGTTTCAATCAACAGCGTAACAGTGCCAGAGGAGCAAACAAATCATGAAAGATTTCAATATGAAAAACAAAATATTGAGGTTTGATCATTTTAAAAAAAATTAGTGATAAGGATGACTGGAATACCAAACAGATATTCTAGGAACACTGTTCTGATTTAATATTAGTATGTAATATAAACAGTAAAGACAGAAGTTGCTATAGTCAAATAGTGGGATAATGAGAGACAGAAAACAATGTAGCTGAGGAGGTATGTAAAAAGACTGAATCTAACATGATGTGAAGATATAGTTAAAGTGCCAAACTGAGCATATAATTTAACTGAAGATAAAATCAGAAAGGCAGTATTTTTTGTAGTAATGGGAGTAAATTGGATATTGTAGAAAACACAAATAGTCCTATTTTGAAGTCAAGGCTTTCAACAAAATGTTCAATGTCAAAAGCTACTTGAAAATTCTTGAATTTTTCAGTTCTTCTACAGCATGATTGTGTTTTTCTGGCTAGTGCTTGTTATAAGAAAACTTCCCTGCCATGCAAATCTTTTCTATTCCAGACCTCAAAGTGACCTCTGAAGTTCAGTGACTGATGCTGTTATTCATTAAATAACCTGAATCCATGTGTTAGAGTATTCCAGTATGCTATTTGTAGAAAAACATCAGGGGAGGATAGCCTGATTTAAGTGAGTGGCTTAAAAAAAAAAAAATCCGTTTTTTTTTTTTTTTTTTTTTTTGCCAAGCTCAGTCAAAGGTAAGATTATTTTAACAAAATCTAAAGTGGATTACACAGCTCCGAAAGCATATAAAGTTAAATAAGTGTACATTAAAATGATAGCAATGATGTATATAGCTATCTAGCGCAAAATCTGTTGCAAAGGTTTCTTTGACAGACTGTCAGACATTCCACAACTACCAGTCTAAACATGCAATTTTACATTCTCAGGTTGCTTTGTCAGAACAGGAATTAGCATTGTAAATCCTCAATCAGTCATGGTCCTTGGAAATCATTCATATACAAAACTCTCCCCAGCCTTTAGATCAGGAAAAAATTCTGTTTTCTCTTTCACTGAATCAGTAACCTCCCTCCATGTTTAAAATAATAATCAAGTTCATTGAATATAAAAGCTTTAAATCTTAGTGTGTGATTGAATACAATTCCAATATATAAATCAGGTTATTTTCAGTAAAGGAAGACAGATGTATCAAGAACAATACATTACATTATTATCCATGGTATAATAATACAGTCCATGACTGGTTGAAGTGAAAAGAAGACAAGAACATAAATACCACCATAAAAATGGACAGAGACTATAAACCAAGATCATCCTTGGTGATAAAGGGAGGTTTAAATACTGTACTTATTTCTGGAAAACAAGAATTCAGTAAATCATAAACACAGAAAAATACTCAGTTCCATATGATGCTGGAAAAATAGCCTAATTACTGAAGCTGGACAACAGCTGAAACCAGTTTTGTGATTCAGGAGACACCATGTTTTAACTTCTAACTCAGAAGTCTCATATAAGTCCTTGCAATTAGGTGGAATGAAAATGGAATGAAGGGGGTTAGCTCTAGGGAATAGTAAAACACTATTTACTATTTCTTGGCAATCCTCAGCCCCAGGCCAATTAATGTATTTAAACAATCCATAACTGCTTAGAACAGAATAAGTTTACAGAGATATGCAGCAAAATTTATTTCACAAAACAGCATATAATTACTATCTTTTTATTATTTTTATAGAATTGTTGAGCATTCTTCTGAGAAGTCAGCTATTAAAAGGAATTCATTTTACAAGGAGTGGTTCTATATGTTGCAACAGTGAGATGATTACAGTCAATTACAAGATGAAAGTACATAATGTCATATTGTTGTAGAAGCCCAAAATCGTTGCAGATGAATGTATAAAGAGGATTTTGACATGGAAAATATTTTAAATTATCTACATTCTTTACTTGAGACTTTTAAGTTGGAACTTATGTCAGTTCTGTGCATAGATGTGGAGTAAATGAATCAGAGTTCTGCGCACAGAAATGTTACAACAAAGCAAGATGAGACAAATGAAAACTGAGAACAGCTTTCATTAAGTAACATTAAAATAGCCCTCTTGTACTGCAGTAAGGGAAGAGTAAACAGCACCAGCAGTAATAGAATAATGAAATAATGTACCATAGCTTCAGATGTTTCCAAACAGTTTGGAAAAAATGAAAATTAAAATCTGTTAGGTATAAATTTAAAAACAACAACAACAACAACAACAACTGAGAAATAAGTGATAAAACACATTAGAAAGCTTACCTGGCCTCTTGTTCCTCTTTTTTTACTGTAAATGTATAATTTGAGACTTGGGCACTAAAAAAGGAGAAAACTCAGACGTGAAATGTTAAATCAATTTTTATAATTCTTTAAGCCACAATACAGTGCTTGTGGCACCAATTCTTTGTGTTAATCTTTTTTCCAAAATGAGACAAAAAAAATCCTAACAATTCCTAACAGTTATTTGAATGCGAACATCCAAAGAGAAGTGATTTTGTTATGTGTGATGTCTGTTACTTATCTTCAAAGCATGCATAACCGAGTGTGTATTTTAAGTGGTTTTTTTTTTTTCAGTTAGCTGATAAAGACTGAAAAGCAATTTCTCCATAACATTTTTAAATTCTTTGTGAGCAAAAAAATTTCAAGTTGTTAATATTTGCTTTTCAGCATTGATCACGTGTGAAGAAAACAACTGACTAAGTTTGGAAGTATTACAGAAAATACTCAATAAGGAGTTAACATTTTGCCACTTGCATAGGGGTCGTATTTTATCCAATAAAAAAAAAATAGAGGTCAACAGCATTCTTCCAGAAATGCCTAGTTCACTACATTTTCATTAAGATTCCATGGCAATACTGTTCTTTTTAAAAATCATTTCTCTTTTGATTCTGCAAGGAGCAAAAATAAATAAATAAATACATTAATAAATAAATAGAACGTCATTCTAAGTCACAAATAATTAGTTGAATATCATTTTTAATCTCAAATTCTGAACATGATGAGACTCAGAGGAAGAAAGGATGTTTATCCATAACTGAACAAAAGTAATAGCATGCTGGCCTCTTTGGAGACAGCTACAGATAAAAGTGCTTAATCATAACTTTCTGGGGAAAGCTGAACAACTAATTTCTATTGCCAAATTTTGCAAAAAGACAAGTGAGAAATTGAACATATCAGTACAAGCCTCAAGGATAAGAAAGTAAGGAATATAAGGCTTAGTAAGTACTTATTTTCTCTTTTTCCCTTTTAGAAATACGTCTTGCTCTAAACACAACTTTGAAACACAGGTAGAAAAAAGTATTTAAAAAAAAAATCAAATTAATGGAAAATAATAAAAAGCTGTGATACAGACTGTTAAAAGAGAAGGACCTTGGCATAGTGTAACAGGTATTTGGGAAATCAGATGACTCAAAGAGGATATCTGATTGCTATGTAAGTATGTAATGAGGGTGAATTGCATGGATCCTTGCAACAGCAACTTAACTTGGATCAAGTCCCTCCAAAAATTGTTCTGCTGAATTCTGCAATTTGGATCACTTCTCCACCACAAGTGTGATCTACCCCTCTCTATCCTAGCCTCTGTGTATTCAAGAATCGTTTCCACTACTTAAAGCACCCTGCTATTTCCCCAGAATAAAATTAGCATACTAAGGAAAAAAATAAAACAAAAACAAACAATAGCAACAACAACAAAAACACTAATCTACATAGATACAGCAGGAGGAACGTGGAAGAGTCTTCAAGACAGCCTAAAATGTCTTTTCAGAATGCTCCTGCATCAATTTATCAGATATTTAATTGTGAAGGGGGTTGACTTCAGTTTCCTTGTTTCACACCCCTCCATTGTTTCAAATGAGTCCATGAGAACATGGGACTGTGGAAATAGGTATCTGAGATTTTAGTTCAATATTTAGCAATTGTTGAGTATAATTACTCGTCATGATGTCTACGTGGCACTAGTAAATCATGCAAGGCTGCTATCTCATATCTCAGTATAACAGTAACCTATGCCACTGCACAATTTATTTCTCAGCAGAGAAAATTTACCTTATCCATGAGAAAGCTATGCTGGTCCCAATTCTGGATATACCTTGTTCAGGGCTAGGTATGGAATCTATGTTTCGTGTGCCACTGCATTATGTATACATTCCCTATGCAGAGAATTTGCAAGCCAAGTAATTGTTCTGCATTTCAGTTCCCTATCTGTAAGTGGGAGATAACAACATTCCTTTTGTCTTTCTCATTTAGACAGAATTTCCAAGACTCCGGGACTCTCTTATTGCTATGTTTGTTTGGTGGTTAATTCAACATTATTATTGCAGTTAAACAAATCATTGTTAAAAATGGATAGAAGTACTTATCTAAAGATACAAATATAGTTTGTATCTACAACTGAAATTACAAACAAGTTACAAATATAACCTGTATGATACAAATTTAGCCCTGATTTATCTTGTAAAATGTGAAGAAATCAATTTTTTAAAAATATCAAATACTTTGCTTTATCTAGGCTGTTAGCTGGGGGAAAATATGCCCCATGTATTTTGGTCCACAGACATGTACAACTAGCCAGTACAGCTTGTGCTACTTCTCTCCAAATCTCAGACTAGCCTCCAACTTATTTTTCAGAAAGAGCAGCCAGCTTTTCTTCAACACTCTGCAGACAAGCAAAGATGACATATTCATCTGAAGTCTGGAAAATATAAACTTAAAGAATTCATGAGCCAGAAACTTTGCTTTTAGTGACAACACAGAATTATCTTCTGGCCATAAACAATCATATTTTAGTCTTTTGTGTTTAACTTCCTTGCTTGTTAAAAAAAAAATAAATAAATAAATTTATTGGTGTGCTGACCACGCATCCTCTACACTGCATTTTCTGCTCAAGAGGAAAAATGTTAGTTGCAAAACTGGACCTTGATTTCACGCTTTTTGGAGAAATTCAACGTACTACAACTTACAGTTAACTTATATAAAAGTTTAAAGTAGTAAAAGTAGTTTAAAACATAGTGCTATTGATGTAATGAAGACTGAAAAGGATCCAAATGTTTTCCTGCCTTACATACACATTTTCCCCTTCTTTCATGGTTGTATGATTTTTGGTTATTGGTATTCCACAACGTAACATCATGTAGTGCACTGGAAGTTAAAGAGTTAATGGTCCAGTTCCAGGCACCTGTCCAGAAGACCAATAACCAAAAATCATAAAACCATGAAACCTTCAATTAGAAGAAATTATTTCAAAAAAGGCAAATTCCTTCAAAGAATAATATGATAACATTGCAAATGAACTACATCACGCATTGCCAAATTACATTAAAGCTATTATGACTACACTAGAGTTTCAGCTATTCTGTACAAGGAAGATATTATGACATCAGAAACATTATCAGTACCATGAATTAATAGTTTTGCTTTCAAAATACAGAAGTTTCCAGTAACTAACTTTAAAGTCTGTAATTTTTACATTTCCCTTATATATTGGACAATAATGCTTTCTGACTCTTGCAGGTATTTTGAACTGAAAGTGAGGCTTTGAGTAATCTGTGCAATTAGTTTGCATTTCAAAGAATGCGAGATAAAAAGAACAGCGAGATGACAGATACTTTTAAAATTGTAGAATAAAACAATTGATCTGAAAAATAAGTCCTCTTGTTATTTTTCTGTTGTACCTGGGAGAAAACAGGTTAAGTGCATAATTATGGATATATCTTTAAATTGGACTTCCAGAATTAAAAAAGAAAAAAAGAAAAAAAAAAAAAAAAAAGCCATTGATATAGTATTCTCTAGTTCTACTTTGACCAGTTTACTGACCAGTTTACTCTTACAGTCTACTGATTGCTTTACTAAACACTAAGATAATTGACTGTGATAAGCTAGGTAGATGAAGGGAGATTTTATGGTTTTATTTTTTGTCATCTAGTTCAGATCATTTACCCAAGTAGAGTCAGCCACAGGAGGTTGCCCAGGGCTGTGTCAAGGTAGGTTTTGAATATCTCCAAGGACAGCGCAGCTTGTTTTGGCATTTGACTGTCCTCTCACTCCTCATAACACACTGTAAAAAAAAAAAAAAAAAAAAAAAAAAAAATTATTCCAATGGCAAGTTCAGATGTTAGTTTCAAAGAAATTGAATTAAATTGTATATAATTCATCCTCTCTTTTCTCCCTCAAAGTGGAATGGAAGATTCCATATCACAGCCTTTATGAAACATGAAACTTGAGAACGGCTAAGAATACTTTAACATCTTGTCTGTACTACAGACTGATGTAGTGAAAAGGAGTAGGTTTTCCTTTACTGCTCATTGCATAGCTCTAGGGCTATACATCTACATCACATCTCCACAGGAAATGAAATCAGAATGAGTTCCTTCTACTAGATGCACACTTTGTCTACAGGTGACACAAAAGCAGTCAATTCTGATTGATTTTCTGTCATCTTTTTGCTTTTGTTCTAACAGGATAGAAATGGGTATACTTGAGAATGAATTGAAAGACCCAAAACAGTGAAACAAATCAAATTCACATTGCAAAAAAGAGAAAAGAAAGAAAGAAAGAGACACTCCCCTGCACTAAACTGATCATTTATATATACCCATATCTATGGGCATCACATAACTATTAAGAAGGATGTAGAAGATTTCAGACACATCAAAATTTTAAACAAAAGGGAACAACATATTTTATAGTATTTTTGAGGTACCTGCCTGCCCAACTCTCCAGTTTGCCCAGGTCTTGTTGAATGGTAGCACAGCCTTCCAGTCTGTCACCCACTTCTCCCAGATGTCATCAACATTTCAGGGTTGATATCAATATTTCAGAGTAATTATTTCTATTGGTACACAAATATGATAAGGAGAATGATTGATAACAAAAACATAAAAATAACTGATACTGTGTAATCAAAGCACTTTGAAAAGCAAGCTAAAGATTCCTGACAGAAGAATCAACTCATTCAGCATTGAAAGGCAGCTACTGCTCAGTTTGAAAGTAAAAGGCTTTTTAAAATGCACCAGGACATTTGAAATGAAATAAAGGATAAATCCAGCTCAAAATATATTACACCTGTGTGAGGCAAACAATTGAAAGCTGCCAATGAAAAATATTGCTTCCTTCTTCTTAAATCTTCCAGAATTACAATGAACTATCAAGAAAAGTGTAAGACAATAGTAGCATTCATTAAAGTTCCCAAGTTGAAATAGCATTCATTTCACATCTGCAAGACAAAATAACATTCTTTTATTGTACAGATGATGGAGCACAGGAAAGCTGAACATTGAAATCTCCTTTGTAGAGCCATGAGATCATAGAATCCTAACAGTTGAAAGGGATCCCTGAGAACAATCTAGTTCAACTCCCCTGCAACGAACAGGGACATGCACAGCTGGATCATGTTGCACAGGACCTGGTCCAGCCTCAACTTGGAAGTCTCCAGGGTTTACCATCTACCATTCCTGAGCCTGAAACCATTTCCTCTTGTTCTACCACCGCAGACCCTGCTAAAGAGTCTGTACCCTTCTTTCTTGTAGCTGCCCTTTTAATACTGAAAGGCTGCTATCAGGCTACTTCACAGCCTGCTCTTCTGCAGGCGGGAGAGCCCCAGTTCTGTTAGCCTGTTCTCATAAAAGAAGAGCTCCATTCTACTGATCATTTTTGTGGCCCTTCTCTGGGCATCGACTTTGGTCTGTGTCTCCCCTGTACTGAAGATTCCACATCTAGACACAGTCCTCCAGGTGAGACCTCACCAGTGCAGAGAGGAACAGCAGGATCACCTCCCTTGACCTGCTGGCTACACTTCTTTTGATGCAGCTCAGAATACAATTGGCTCCCTAGGTTGCAAGGGCACACTATTAGCCCACATCCACCTTTACACCCAAGTCTGTTTCATCAGGGCTGCTGAAATCCTTCATCCCCCACTTTGTATTGATAGTGTGAGCTGCTTTGACTCCAGGTGCAAGATGTTACACTTGATTTGTTGACTCTCAGCAAGATTCACCTGGGCCCATTGCTCAAGCCTGTCTAGGTCCCTCTGAATGGCATCCTGTTCCTCTGGTGTGTCAATCACAGCCCACAGGTTGATATCATCTGCAAAATTGCTGAGTGTGCACTCAAGCAAGTTTACTGATGACAAGTTTATTCCTTGGTGATCTTCAAAATCCAAATAGTTCTTGAAAATTCGCCTTAGGCAAACTATGTTTGAGCAATGGACTTTAGCCAGATGACCTTCAGAGGTCCTTCCAAACCTACCCATTCTGTCATTCAAAAACTCAGAGAGATATTGATACTGGTACAGACTAGATCATCCCCAAGACATGAAAAGTAGATTATGTAAAACAAAAAGCACGTAATTTTGCCAGAATTGATATAAAAATCAGAGGAGAGTGACTTTTGAAATTCTGAAAAAGTACAAAGGATAGAAAACAATTTGTACACAGCTGATGTAATTTAAGAAACAAAAGTAATGATGTAATTCTGCTAGTTAAGTCTTGAGTTAATCCTCAAAACTTGTTTTTCCATTATTGTCAATCTCCCACTTTCATTTTTTCTCTGTTGTCTGCAGAATTGGAAAGTGTTTCTATTTAATTAGGTTGTAGAATCCTATCTGCAGAGCTGCTTGGTGTCATTGGGACTTAGGCCTTCCTGATGGAGAAATGACATAATTTCATTCTCCTTAAGATTTATGAACCATAAATTGCCCAGGACTTTTAAAGCTCTTTAAAACATTTCTTCTTCATAATAAGACTATGAAGTGATCTACATGCTCGTACAAGACATCACATGGGAATGTAGATAAAATGCATTTTGCAATGTAGAGCAATTTCTGACAAATCACACGGAGTTTGAAACTGGTGCCATATACTTTACATGGTGTTCATATAGTAAGATCATAAATAGAATTAAAATCAAATCATTTTCTTCATTCCTGGATTAAAATTAAATATAGACTGATAGAATTGTCTAATAAACCTTTGTTACAACCTAACTCTGATCTACACTGGCTAATGTAGAGGCTGCAAGGTTCAAGATCTCCTTGGGGTAAATGAAGGTGAAACAGCACTAAATGACTGGTTAAAGATTTAATTCAAACAAGAAATAGTTTCAAAATTGCCTGGGGAGAAGAATTATTGATGAAATGCCTTATTAGCTATAAGCTATGATGATACATCTTGCAATATGTTCTAATATAACTTAAAAAGAGAGGTAAATAGAGGAAGAGAGAGAGAAAATTAGAAAACAGAGAGTGCATACACCCAAACAGGCACTCCATTACATTTTATGTGCCCCCTTCCCAAGAAGGAACTCAGTCCTTCTGTAGAATGTTCCAGAAATTTGTATGGAGTCTCGGGTGATCATCAGGTCTCCCCCAATACTGTGATTGAAATATGGCACAAGTGTAGCTCAAACTATACAATACTCTGGACATGAGTCAGTAGATCAGAGGAGCTTCAGGAGGATTCATTCTTCACTTGCTGAAATGCAGGCTTAGTTTGCAAGATCTCTCCCTTCTCCACTAAGTTTGCCTGTTGGAATTTAACTGCTCAGCACAGTTTTCACAAGATAAGAAAATCAGCCGGGAGGAATACCTTGCCTTTTTGAGGAACCTTCCTCCAATTGCTCATTATCTTGTTATTGTGGTGGTCTCTTCTTATACTTTTGCTAAGTGTTTGCTTCTCATTCTCCTTCAACCTTAGTTAGAAACTTCACATTTGAATGCATAGTGGATAGAATAAACAAATAAAGTAACTCTATCCATACTGCTCACAGTATATATCTCTAAAATATTCATGTAAGCTTAAAGGTGCTAAAATATACTAAAAATAAATTTTGCTGTTAATTGCCGGGGAATTGGACAAGATGACTTTTAAGGGTCCCTTCCAAGTCACGCAATCGTATGACTCGAAATATTTCTTTTTCAGGAGAATCACGAGAAAGATAGCTCTCTTATTAGGTGGATTTGAAGTAAGTCCTGCAAATGATCTTACACAATAGAATTATAAACACAGTAGAAAGCAAGGTGCATCTGGCGTTTGAAATTAAGTTCTGTATGTCATATGTATTTAGTTTAAATCTCTGCATCTAGGCCAGGTCATTAACCGTTGTCCATCTTCTATTTCATGAATAGATCATTTTTTAGAAAAGTCTAGAGTGCACAATATAGGATGGGATAATCAAAGTTATTTAATGCTGTTAAAAAGCTCTGAAAACAGTCTGAAAAGACTGTAAAAATTAGGAGAACAAATGTAAAATCATGTGTGGCATCTGGAGATAAAATTACACAAAATTACTTTAACAGCAACAAGAGGGGGTTAAGTTTCATCTAGAAGTACATTTGTATATTTAACTTTTTAATGTCATTGTGAAACTGAATGTCTAAGCAAGGTTCTAACAGACTAGAGGTCCACAACTTCCCTGAGCAACCTTTTCCAGTGCCTCACCACCCTCACGATGAAGAATTTTGAAAACAAACCTATTCTTTTTTAGTTTGAAGCTATTGTCCTTTGTCCTAATGTCTCGCTCCAATTTATAGGAGGGAGAGGAGGTTCTTTTATTAT
>NW_024884475.1:18988360-19056706 GCF_019232065.1 Centrocercus urophasianus | reverse complement strand
GATAATAAAAGAACCTCCTCTCCCTCCTATAAATTGGAGCGAGACATAGCAAAGTGATGTTTTTGTTGCTGCTGAGTGATGAGTGCATGTCCGGAGCTGGGCCACGTCAGGCAATGAGGAAGAGCAACCTTACAGTGCAGTGGCAAGAGTTAGGACAGCTGCTTTGGACTGGCCAAGAGGTTATTCCATACTATGCAACATACCATGCATAAATCTGCAGGGAATAGGCCAAAAGCAGGGGTTGCCCACTGAACGTAGGTAGACTGCACGTTAGTTGGTGAGCTGTTGAATTACTAGTTGAGTGTTAGTTGAAGGGTGGTGAGCAGTTGCAGTGTGGATTTATATAAAGAAAGTTACCTTCCCCCTTCCCCCCCTCCCCCCCCCCCCCCCATTCCTTTTCTATCTTAGTAAATCATTTCTATCTCAATTCACAAGCTCAATTTTGTTCCCAGTTCTCCCCCAACCCCATCCTACTAGGTCATCAGATCCGGCCAGAGTGTGCTCTAAGAAATAAGCTGGCATAATTACTGGCTTATGATACCAACAGATGATAACTGCTTAACTACTTATCTGTTTATATCAGTTAGCTCCAGTACAGTTCTATTCTTTAAGAAAAGTTTTTATGAATGCAGATTTTAATGACAGTTGTACATAAACCCAACTAGGAAATTGCAGATAAACCTTGGTCTACACCTTGAGAGCATATATTACTTGCTTTTAATGTGGGGTGCTTCAGCTGACCGTGAACTTCATTCCAAAGCAACAGGTAGATTGTTTAGTGTTTTATATAGGGAATAAAGGTAAAGCTCAAATCACTCCGATGTTAGTGTAGAACAGAAAAAATAGAGAAACTATTGCCACACGGTCACAGAAAAACAGGATAATATTATTCAATGACTTCTAGAATTATGAAATAATTCTACATAATTCTACAGAAAGCAGGCGGTGGAATAGGAAGTCATCATCTTCAGGTATCTTCTGTTTCTCAGCAAATGATACAAAGGGTGAAGCATAGCTTTTTTTTTTTTTTTTTTTTTTTTTAATAAGTTCAGAAGTGTAAGGAGTTGAAGGGCCTGATCAATAAAATGGACTGCAATGAGATAAGTCAAGTGAAATTTGTCATTATTCTACAGAATCAAAGGGGACCTACGATGAAAGAAAAAAATATCATTCCACGTCTTTTTTTTGTCCCAATTACAACAGAACAGCATAAAACAAGAAAAAAGAATGGTGAAGTTTCAACTAAATATTAAATTTCCTTAATATTTCAAATCACACTACAATTCTTTTCAGCTTCTCATGTTAGTGCCTTTACTCTTCTCAGGAACTCATAAGGAGAAACAATTTTTTTATATCTTAATATAAGTTTTTTGATAACCAATATCTCTTTAATAACTCAGAGTTAATATCTTGAGTGAAATAAATATCAAAGTTGGCTTTTATTTTCCTTTTTAACTTTTATATTTACAATATACTGTGATCTCTGATTATCAGGCTGGCTAAAAAATTATCAATTTAACAAGTGGTGTTATAAACCATCATATTTATATTTAAATGAAAATTATAAGAGCAGGTGAATTGCATGAGAAATTCTCATCAAGAATCATTTTGGAGCAGAAATGAAATGCAAGCAGTATCTGTTCTCTTTTTTTTTTTTTTTAAAGTTTGTATATTAGTCATTCAGTAACAGGATTTGTTTAATCACACTTTAATTTTAACCAATTAAAAATAAAAACAAATGCTGTATTTTTCCTAGATTTGCTAACTTCTCAACATTTCAGATTTTTTTCCATTTCACAGATGGGAAACCAAACCATTACACAATCTTTTTTGTAAACATTTTAAGAATCAATGTCCCGATGATGTGATAATCTGTGATAATCTGAAAATATCCAGTTACATTTCTTTCCTTTGATTATGTGGGATTTTTTATTTAAGTGAGAACTCCTCATCAGTGTTCATACATGCCATTCATTTACTTCACAGGAAAGTATCCTGAGAGTTCTGACTATCTTTGTATTTAAAATCTCTGTAACTTTAGGTGTAAATGTTGTTTCAATAATAATGAGGAAGTGAGGAAATTGATGGGTAGCATTAGAAGAGTCATCAAGGACAACTGGAGAGAATCAAAAATAAAAATATATTTGTTTTATTCTTTTGAAAACATTCTTTTCAAAATCATTTCATGGAATACTTAAATCTTCACAGGATCATAATTCAAAGACTGATGACATATTGAATGTATAAAATCCGTCAAAAGTATCTCCAAAAGTAACTGAAAGCTTCAGGTTACAGACATATGTACATAATATAAATGGAACAACTATTTTTGTTAAGCTGCAGTTACATTCTCTTGTAAAAAATGACAAGATATATTGTTTAACTATATTTCATTTCCTTTTCTTTTGAGAACTAATACTGATTTCAAAAGAACTATTCCCAGGGACAAAATAGTAAATATAGTTCTGGCTGGTTTTGTTTGTTTGTTTGTTTTGGTCAAAATAAAGTCTAATCTGAGCATCTTAAGATGTCCCACATGCTGTCAGGCCTACAACTACTTCTCACTACTGTTGATACTTAAAAGGAGTTGTTCACTACTGTTTTCTTTTTTTTTTTTTTTTTTTTTCCCCCCCGAAGTTTAAAAGTTTTTGAGTTCTTGAGAAGCTTTATACTGCTGATATTTTTAAACGAATTAGCTGATTAAAACAGGTAAATTGCTCTCCAAATGGCATAAAAAGAAAGTGGAGGTGAAAAAATTTAAACTGCTAAAATGAGATGATGAAGGAACACATCCAAATATACGTATCATACAAATAAACTCATATTAAATATCTGTCTCCAGTAGTGTAAATATTACTCCAGGAGAACATTAAAATTTGTAACATTATTATAGGCTTCCTTGCCCCTCAGGTAAATTCCTAAAGGTAATTTTACACATCAAGTATGTGATATATAGAACTACTGTAACAGAAACATCCTTGTTTTGCAAATAAGAATTCCATCCTCACTCAGACTTTTTTCTTAAATACTGAAAAGCTCTTAGTTTTGCTATCATAAGCCAAAAGGTATCTAATAGGATTTATTCAAAGCCAGCTTACAGATATTTTAAAAATCTATATTTCATTTGCTATTAGATTATTTAAATGCCAAAAAATTCAAATCTGAATGCCTATGTACTTTTATAATTCTGTATTTTTATTTCTGTCATTAGCAGATGAAAATTAAATAAAACTGTGTTTCATTTATATAACAAACATATCTTTCATAAGCACAGTGATCACTGAAAATTTACACACGCATTTGCTAATATTAATGTATTCCTAACATCTCAAGATTTGCCTAAGGAACTTCATCTCACAGTAGACGTCTAAACTTATTCACACATATCTGAGAAAGGCTCAATTAAGAAAAGTGTCATCATAATTGTTGCAATTAGTGTTACTACAAAGGCCTGTTTATTTAAAGGAAAAGTTAGTTTTTAAAAGTAATTTAATCACTTCGTCCTGTTATACGTAAGGGGATCACACAGTGATGTTAATTCATTGAAGTAGGAGAAAGATATTGAATCAGAAATTAAAAAAAAAATACAACCAAGAGAACAACAATTTGCTCTTTGTGATTAGGATACTGTATAGGAAGAGAAAAAAAAAATGTTAAGCATTTTCAGAGATTATGGTATGCTTTCAGTCATTTTGTAATGGCTCAATTTCTAAGCAATTCTGGAATTAAAAGGAAAAAAAAAAAGGATATTCAGATTAGAGCCAAAATTAGGATGAAAAAGGTATACAGGAAAAAAAAAGGAAATCTGAAATTAAGAACAGAAACTTTGAGCATTTGTTAGCTAGACAAAAAAAAAAAAAAAACAATTTCTTGAGATATCAGGAATTATACCAATCTTCAGAAGTACTTTTGATGATCACTAGCATGAGTCATCCTATACAAATACATGTCTGTTCAAGCATATGTTTTTTGGACAAAATCTTTTACATCATAAAAGTTGTTGTTTTGTTGTATTTGTTCTTTTTTCTTTAAAGTAACAGAAACTGCAATTATCTCCAAATACATCCGGTTGAATTAGTAACCAGGCTACATTAGAATATAATCAGCACTGCTTCATAGGGATCCTTATTAATATATCTCTCAGTTCCTTAGTGCATATTCCAAGTGATTTGAATATAAATCTGTATACTAAATAGCTGTTTCAGCACAGTTCTCAAGCTGAGCTACTATCTTCTGATTTTTCTGTAGAACATACTGGAATTGTTCAAACAAGAAAGCATAGTCAGAAAATACTCAGTGAAAATAAATTTTGCACTGCATGTAACTAAATTTCTCACGTATCTCCGGTAATTTTAAAGGAACCATTTCTTGGACTCTAGACTGATTGCCCCAGAATTGGTGCCACCAAAATTCTGAAACGCTGGCCAGGAGTACTCAAGTAGCTAAGGCCCCCACAAGTGTCATTTAATAGCATAAAAAGTTTATGAGAATTGGGAGTACTGGGAACTCATCTGTAGCTGCTAAAGAAAGAGCGTGCAGGTGGTTAAGCAAGTCCACGGACAATTTGTTTTTCAGTTCAGCTGAAATCATAATTAGAAATTAAAATAACTTAATGAACTTTGGTTTTCTCATACCCTCTCCAGGTGAGGTAATATGAAAAATAAACCATTTTCTTGAGCAAAATAGGGAAAAAGGAAGCAAAACGATAACTTCAAAAATTAGAGAGTTGACAGAAACAAAACTGCATGCTATTAAGAAACAGTGTAGTATATATAAAGTGGAAACAAGAGAGGACTAATGATGAGCTGTTGATAAGGAATAAGTAATCAAGTCAGTGCACAAAATGGCGCGTTTTCCTACATCTGCTACATCCTACAATTGCTTCCTACATCCCAGAATAGGACTAAAGATTCCTGAAACTCATCATTTCTCTTCCCACAGCCAGTATCACTAAAAATTCTCAGAGAAGAGTCCATCTTCTATATTTTAGAGATAAAATAGAAGCAGATTGTTACAGTTGGTCTTACAGCTGGAAAGATTATTATGGTGAAAATAAGGCAAGAAACAAATAGGGAAGAAATACTCTGCACCCAAAGATCTAGGTTTGCAGGAAAAACTCCCTCAGAGTAGGATCTCCAAAAAGAGATCCTTCTTTAGTGGCAGTCAGCCCTTAAATGGGGTCTAGGAGGTAAATTGCCTTCACCTGTGCTCCCACAGCTGACTAAGTCCTTTTCTCAGGTGATTAATCAGTGGTTCAGGCCATGACTCAACAGTACCCATACACAGATTTAATTAATGTATTACATGCACAGAAGCAGACTCGCTCACTTTCAGTCTTTAAAATGGAAGTTAAATTTGCTAACTCAACTTCTAATTTATTAATAAATAATTCAATACATTTTAAGATATATTTGTTTATGTTTTATTGTCTTACAC
Organism: Centrocercus urophasianus; assembly: GCF_019232065.1. Lineage (NCBI taxonomy): Eukaryota > Metazoa > Chordata > Aves > Galliformes > Phasianidae > Centrocercus > Centrocercus urophasianus. Next base: position 19,051,270 of record NW_024884475.1, on the reverse strand, counting down.
AAAAATGTTATGTTTGAATGCATATAACGCATTTATTTGGGAATAAATTCATTGATTACAGAAGAGAATATTTTGTCTACACATTGTATGTTTGGGCAGAAGGCTTCCTAAGTGACAAAGAATTTTAAACAGCAACAACAACAATCAAAACAAAAACAAAAAAAAAAAAAACAAAAACAAACAAACCAAACAAACAAACTAAACCCCTCAGTATTTAAACAAAGAAAAATTGTCCTTATGAGCAGTTCTGTCCATAACTGCTGAGATACTCAACAGAATTTTCCTATGACATCAGCTATTTGATTTTCTGTTTTTCTGGGCCTCTGATTTCACATTCTGAATGCCAAATTTACAGCTGTACTAAGCAAGTAGCAGGTGCAGTGTAGCTTAATAAGCACTATGCTTTGAAGTTATGAAACACTTTAGTTCCATACATTCCAAATTCAGTATCCAACATAAGAAGATATGCTTTAGATATTTACTTGTCTATGATTCAGATATCCTCTGCAAAGCGTGTAATATTACCTCTTCCATGCTATGGCAGAGAAAATTCTTCTGTTACTGTTTCAAAACAATTAGATATTAGATTAGATACACTGATATTGAATGCTATAGAACGTCTTTAGAGAAAAAGTAAATAAGATCCAGGGCTATACACTGAATAACACATTTGAATTATTCAAGTACAGGTTATTAGGTGATCATCATAAATCCTATGCATAAATAAGGTGAAGATATGTGGAAAAATTTAAATAAACATAAAGGAATTCAATCACACACCTTTTCTTCACACATACTTCTATGCCATGTTGCCTGTCTCTAGACATTATAGAGTTGCATAATACAACAAGATATATGTAACTGAGGTAATTTATTTTACCTGACAACTCAGTCTTTTTTCATATTTCACTTGTACCACTGAAACCACTGAACATAAATTTTAGTGGCCTTGAGCACTGGCAACAGAAACTAGACCTCAAAGACAAATGCATTATTGTTATTAGAAATATTTTAGGTTTATATTTGGCATGTGACACTCCTGATAAAATCTGGAATCCACATTAAACACATTATCGAACCACTGCTGAAAAAAAAAAAAACAACTGAAAAAATATATATAATTGAAGAGGTTTTCATTACATGACTTAACAAATAGTGAAAATCACTGAGTTAGAGCTAACTAGTGTTAGAACATCATGTATTACAGAACAACCAATTGCCCTAATAATTGAGATTTGTTGCAAAAAGAACTGGGAAGCAGTGTATAGATCACAAAAATTGAAGTCAACACTTAAAATAGCTATTTCTCTTTATGTACTTGCTATATTATCAAAATGTGGAAGATACAGTAAATCAAACTACTTCTTAAACAGAGAAGTTGCACCTGTCAGTAGATCATGACAATGGAAGACTACCTAGTCAAGCATGATAATAGAAATACACTGTAGCAATCAAGTAGCTACAAGTGCTACATATGCTACTCCATATATACCTTTTAATTCAGTAAATTCAGTCTTAATAATGCTAAACTCTATGTTACATTAAAAAATACTAACAAAATTAAACAAATCTGTCACTTTCTGTGCTTATCATTCCACATTAATATGCAAATCTAATATGATTATGATTATTACATAGCTGCTTGGGTTGTTCCTTTTTTCATGTGTCTTTCAGGGTACCTGTGAAAATGTGCAGTAAATATCACTAAAAAAAAAATTCAAATCTTGCTTCTTTGAAGGGTTCTGGCACTAATGTAAGGCAATAAAAACATCTAAGTAAGTCTGCCAATTACTCTGTATTTCAGTAATGCTTTCTGACACTGTTCATATTAATGTCATCTGTGCCAGGTCCTAAGTCCCTCTGGCTTCCATCTAGTTACAACCACCCTGCTATAAGCATGGACACCTCCCAGTTACTGAAAGCTCCATCCAGCCTGGCCCTGAATGCCCGTAGGGAGTAACATCCTCTCTGAGAAATCTGTTCCACTGTCTTACTATCCTCACAGTAAAGAAATTATTCCCAATATCTAGTCTAAATCTACCCTCTTCCAGTTTAGATCCATTTCCCTTCATCCTGTCACTACATGGCCTTATAAAAAAATCCCTTCCTAGTTTTCTATAGGCCTCCTTCACGTACAGGAAGGCTGCTATAAATAAATAAAAAGGACTACGTTTTCAGGTAAAAAACTCGAGAAAATTTTGGATTCTTTACATCTGGTTAGGAGCAAAACCAATTAGATTATTAGATAGATGAGAATTCTCACAATAATTGATACTTTATCTCTGGTCCCTAAAAATGTATTTATCTGAAAGTACTAAAAACAGGACAGAAGTAATCCCCAACAGCACATTATTAAAACAAAAACAAAAATTGAACACCTGCTTGCTTTTTTCGTCAACAGTGCCAAAGGAAATAATTTAATAGTAAAACTGATGACAGGAAAATATGTTTTATTCAGTTTGCTGATTCTACACTGATCTGTGGAGAGCCATATTCCCAGGATACTAGAACTGGCTAAGCCTATCTCTGTATTACAAGTAATACATAGCAAAAAAGCATAGTCTTCATTAAGTGAAATACTCGTTCTGAGAATGAAGAAAATTTTACTTTGGACTAATTCTACTTTGGTCCCTTGAACACAATATCCAACAGCAGTCAGAGCACATTGTGCTCCTAGAGAGCATCTTCATGTTTAGTTTCATTCAAAAGAAACCCAGTAAGAGAACTGAAACTACCCCATGATGGAATCAAAGTTTTATAAGTAGAAATGATCAGAAAAGTCACTTCAAAAGCACACTTCTCAACAAAACTAAGACACTAATACAGAGGCACCCTTCAGTTTCCCCAGGAGACACAGCATCTCTTCAAAGAAGCAAACCTTTAAAGAGTCCTCAGTGCTCCCTGTGTAACATCACAGACTCCTTCATAAGTTCACAGCTGTGTCAGAGATGTTCCACAAGCTTGACTGTGAGCAGACACAAACCTACTGTGCTCTGAGTTAAAGAAACATAGACTGTCTTTGAACAGAAGCCATACATATATATCATAGTTCTTCTCACTGAACTGGATTTGTATCTTTTCCAAGCAGAATGACCAGTAACAGATACTGTAACCAGGCCAGAACTATACATATAGTTTTGTTTTAGTGATAAAACAAAATCTTTTTACCAGCTCTTGATACTGTTTTGAGTTTAGGACTATAATGATGCAAAGCTGTGTTTATACATTTATATGCATTTTTTACATATATAAAATATATGTATATATATTATTTATTTATATTATGTATGTGTATGTATTTAACATTTTTCATGCATCCATAAGTCACACAAAAAAGAGATTTTTTTTTTTTTTTTTTTTTTTCTTTTTGCTATATACCATTATATCATTAGGCAGTGGAGTGTTCAGGAAAGAAAGGAATAATCTAAACCCAGTCTATTTCTTCCACAGAAGAAATTTCTATTGATTTTACCTCATAAATTGGACCAGAGTTCACAAATTTTGTAATTATGATCATCACTTTTCAATGCAAATTTTTCTGAATATCTGAAAAAAATTATTTATAACTGTTATCACAGGAAACAACAAATATATTTCAGTCAGTTATGTTATGTAGCAAATTAAGATTTATTGATAGAATTAAGTAGATCAAAATATTCAATTCTAACAGCTCTTAATCATTAACCAATTTGGTATTATTATCGCGATTTAGTTAAATGTGTGATAATTAAACAAGTTCATTACAGATTCATGGGTGACAAGATTCACACTAGCTTACTAGCAGGAGGTACAGATGCAAAATATATTCTCAAATACACAAACATACCACATAGATAAACCAAAATACATGGATTCAGTAAAATATCTCACAAATAAAAGTAGCATACATACATACATACATATATATATATATATATATATACACAATGTTTCTTACACGCTTTTTACATGTTTTTCAAATGCATTGTAGCAATATTATAATTATAGGAAATGTTTTTCTTGAAAATTACATGCCAGGCCATGAATGAATCTTCCCTTCACCCTGAGAGTTTAGTGGCCTGGACTCACAGCCAAGGTACAGCTGATGCCTGTGGGGGGAGGCTGCCAGACAGCTACATTGGAAGGCCTCAGAGAATGGTGACCCTTCATTCTCTTGGGATGTGATATTAAGCTGTGGCTCTCATCCTGAGCCACTGCTTGATCTGTAATCAACAGTACCAGAGTTGTGCTTGCACTTGGCCCATTTATCCATGTCCAGGCACAACTGATGTCCTAACCCAACCACATTCAATTCTGTTTCCATGGCCCTGTCAAGCCATACTAGGGCTATATCTGGCCTTGGTACCAGGTCTCATCCTGTCCTCCACCCATGGGTTAATGGCCCTGGATGATGGCCCAGCACAGCTCTGTCCCCTGAGAGGTGCATGATGCCCAGAGTTGTCCCAGCTGTTCCTTAGCCTACTCCACTTCCCATTCAGGGTAGTGGGACAGACCTGGTTGCCAGTTCCTGCCTTGGTATCCTGGGGTCAGGCCCTGCTGTTCCCAATGTTCCAGCTCCAGGGAACTTGCAGTCCAACTATGCCCTGACACTGAGAATGAATTGCCATCACTCTTCAAAGATTTCTGCAATCACATGAAAGACTTTTTTCCAGTAACTGTTTTCACACGTGCTAAAAGAACAAGTACCTGTTCTTTAATTTTTGGTTAAAAGTGAAGCCAAATTCTCTACTATTACTATAGGGGATTTGGGAATCCTGAAAGAAAAAAAGTAAACTCAACCATAATCTTCCCCAGTCATAAAGTCACTTTAATCTTTTTGTAGCTATTGCTACTTGTATTACCTCTCATGAAGATTACCACATAATCTACTGCAGAAATCACTGGAATAGGGGAATTTTCTTTTAATCAGCATCTCCATGAAGATATTAACAAGCAGTGATGAATTATGTATATACCTAGCTTTTAGCAAAGAAAAGATAAAAAGTTTGTGTTAAAGTATATCTTTAAATCTCCTTACATCTTGCAGAATTTTTCTGTTTCTGTTTTCAGAATTTTTCTGAATCCAACTGCTCTTTTAACCCATTTTCACACTAATAGTTTATCCCTCTTGAAGATCCACAAATCTTCACTGGACTGAAAACAATATCAGCAATCCGTACTGGCTGCCTCCCTAACCACTTCAGTTTCAGTGGCTCTTCACAGTCAGCATGGCACTTTGAGCTCTGTCAGGGATGTTATGTCACAGCACTGCTGTCAGAACCAATACATGCTCTGACAACAGAATAAAAGATCTTAGTACGCTTAACACTTTTATACAAGACCCACCACAAAAGTAAAACTACCTTTCCACTGAAAGTCATATTGCTATTACAGTACAGTTATTGTATGGATTTAGAGATTAAGGGAAGATAGACCTTCCTCACCAAAACATATACCTGCACTAATCCAGAAAGTCTTAACTGAAGACATTTTGTTTTAAAGTAACTTAAAGATAAGTTATTCATTAAACATGAAGAGAAAAAATCATGAAAAAGTATTAATTTGTACCACAAGTAGAATTAATATATATTTCATAATTTCATTTCTTTACTAATAAGCATCAACTATCTAAAATCTTATTTCTTTAATTCTGCATAATCAGAATGTAACTGTTTGTTCACATAGCATTACACCAAAGTCCATCAAAATGGCTAAAGAAAGGTAACTCTATTGAGTTCATAGGATCTTTGTGGAAAAAGCCTTTAAACTCAAGGAAATGAACCTATTTTAAAATTGCTTTCTTAATTTGTTCTCTTTTGGAATTTGCTTTAGTTCATTTTCATGCATGAGACAAAATACTGTGTCTCGCCCAGTGATGAGAAGAAGAAAGATTTTTTAACATTGGGCATTTTTAAAATGCTAAGAAATCTATTTTAGAGGATAATTCCTTCTCTTTGCTTCATAGGCTCTAGTATGGAAGCAAGTTGATGATCCCAGGAAAAGACTGACAGTAAGAAAATTGAGTACACCTTAAAATCCTAAGCGTAGCCATCACAAACATATGGTTTATTCTGCTTTTGAAATTTTGCATTAGCTTTGCTATTCTTCTGTCTGCAGTATGAATATTGTGTGTCTGAATATCTACAGGACAAAGCAAACAGCACAGCAGCATAATCAGCAGGACTGTTTCGTTTCGTATATCATTCACAGCTTGCTACTGTGATTCCAAAACTTTCCATAACTTTATTATCATTTTAGCAGGATAAGAATTTTTAATTGGTTTTTAATCTTAAGAAAGTTACACAGTTTTTGTTATATCTCTGTTTTTCCCTTGGGAAGATGAATTTTTGAAGTCTGATTTTCACATAAAAAAAGCAACTGAGATAGAAAGCTAGGATCCAAGAGTGTACTCTAATACAAATAGCATCAGTTTTCAGAAAGATTACTGCTTTACTTTGCACAACAAATAATGCTTCAGTTTTGGTTTGACTGTGGATACAGTTTCCACTTAACAGACTGTAAAAGATGTGCATGAAACAGCACGTAAGTACTTGCATAATCTATCTGTCGGTATTTGCAGGTGCCCCATTATTGGAAAAAAAAATTATCTTACAGTCTTTCCTTGGGAAATAAGGAAACCTGTAAGAATCCAGATCTACAAGTATTTAGTTATCCAATGAAAATTTGGAAGATTAAATTCTGTTTAAAAATTTAGGTACCAATCTTCCAGCATAAAGGGGAGCACTGCCACAGAAAAAAGGTAAATTATTGACATTGCTCTGGAAGTAATGGAATTTTCATGGAAATTGCAACAGATAGAAAGAGCAAGACAGCACTATTTGATGTAGAAAATTCACAGCCACAGAATGTTGTTTCTCCATATAGTCACCACCATTAGCTATGCACTTTCACCAGTGATGAGAAGGGACTGCATGCTGTGCTTTCTGCAATCTGTACCAGCAGAGGTAACCCATTGTCACTGTCATCACTGCTGAAATGTGCCACCCATCACCTCACAGTTCTCACATCCATTGTTTAATCTTCATAAATGTTCAGCAAGCATTGACAAATGTCAATGGGTGCAATCTTTTCTGCATAAAAATATTCAGTGACACAGCACTTCTATGTCAGATGCCATTTTGTCACACTGCCCATCTTCTGCCATCTGTCGCGTGGCAACAGAAGGTACTGGAATACTGGTGGGAAGTTTCCACCTCTACTGCCATCCTAAAAACATCCTGTGCTTCTGGCATCATAGGCCAAAATAAGAAAATAGGAGGCAAAAAGAGGCTTTCTGAGATACCCTAGTACATTAACATTACAATTCTGAGGTGAAAATAATGTAGTTTTTAGATGCATTGTTAGCAAATGGCTATCTTCAAAGACAACCTCCTCAGGGCATATGAATGATCCATTCTTCTCAAGCACAAGTGGGAAAAGGTCAGCAGTGGGCTCGATTCCACAGAAAAAGAAGTACACAAACGGCAGAAGTGAGTACAGACTAGATGGCAGGAGTACAGGCACAATGACTGCTTACACAGGAATAGAGTGAGGAAGGCTAAAGCTCAGCTAAAGCTGAAGCTAGCAAGAGAATTGAAGAACAGTAAAAAATGATTTCTTTACACTATCAGGAGAAAGAGGGCTGGGAATGTTGTGGGCTCAGTCTTTGGCTGAGAAAGGGACCTAGTTATAAGGTTAATGGAAAAGTCTCAGTTACTCTGCTTTTTTTTTCAGCTCTAATAAAAATCAACCTGTTAAGTACACAAAGATTAAATCAGCACAAATTTTGTGTAAGTTGACCGCAATCCATGCAAGAGTTTTCACAATTTCATTTGTACCCAGTCATGCTTAAAGTTCTTTAAAGCTTTGGAATTCTATTTGTGTCTCAAAGTTGCTCTCTGGTTTTCCGGGAAACAGCAACAGTGAAATTCCTTTCAGGATTATTTATAATTGATTACTATTAATCAAATTTATATTCTCAAAGTAAGCAAAAACTTTATCAGGGATTTTAAACTTGAAATATCCTTTTGTAGCTCTAATCCTAGATGACTTTTCAAAACTCACTGGATTCATAAAATCATGAGTCTAATATTAAAAGAGAGCTTTGATAAACATGGAAATAATATGAGATCAGTGATAAATAAGAAAGAAAACATTTCATTCATATAAACCTTTGATATCTTTCAGAATTTAATCCAATGTTTCATTCTGAAATGCATACAGTGAATTTCTGGAAAAGAACTGTGCAACCCCTATGCTCAATATCAAAATACCTTTTGCTGTATTAAAATTATCATATTTTCTTTCTCATTATATCTAAAAGATTTTGTCAAATAAATGGAGTGTTACTGTCAAGGGACACATGAAGTTTGGAGCTTCAAGTTTTGTTTTGATAAATGGAAGGTTGTTAATGCACTTTTTTAAATTATTATTTATGTTTCAACATTTTTTGTGTTAGTATCCACATATTTTTACAGCACCACAAAGATCACTAATAACAGTACCATCACATCATATATTGTGCTTGCATAAGAAGAACAGGAGGAAAGAGTTACCTTGCTTACAAATAATTACTTTTAACTTTAAAATTATGTCACTTTGGCTTTGTGTTGAAATGTCAGATCCCCAATATAAAGCTGCCTGGAGCAGAATTCAGCACTGATATTACTTATTAGATAAGCAATAACATAGAGGATGGGATTCTGAAGAATAATCCCTGCTGTGTGCCTAAAGGCACTATGGAATTGTGAAATTCAACATGGCATATGTGACAGAGGTGGGTGACTCCTTTTAATTATATGTGCTTGTGGATCAAGGCATCACATAGTACCCCTAGAGATAGAAACTGGAGTATGAAACCCACAGTCCCAGGACAGACAAAGAATTGTGTTAACACATCATGACTTTGGATAATTTACTGTAGGTATGAATTTGGGTCACAATGAAACCAAAAGGCTGATTGTCTGCTGATATTAATGTCTCAAATGACTTCAAATATTTTGTAAATTACCATTCTTTTAGCAATCACTAAGTGTAATTGCTTTAAATGCCTAATTAAAACAATAAATAAAAAGCTTTCATAATTTCAAATTATAATTTATAACTCAAATGAAATGATGTATTTTAGAAAGGTGAAGTAAATTATTTCTGAACTTGAGTCCTGGTTACAATGCTTTTTTTTTTTTTTTTTTTCCCATTTATTATGTAGCATAGTTAGAAGTCTTTTTGTCTCTCTGCTTCCTATGTGGAGTATTGTCAAAGCAGAGCCTTCTGACAACTTCATATTATAAAGATATTCAAATTAAAATGTTAATCAATGCAATGCTAATATCAGTTTGTCTTAAATGAAATTATGATACTAAATACACTAACATGGTGTAATTAACAACAGTATGAAGTAATATTTTCATGGTATTACCAAACATAGTGAAAATATGAATGTGCAAGAAATGTGTCCATTGAAAGAACAACTCCATGTGCAGCTGCACATGTGAAAAGAATAAGGAAGAAATGTTGTGAGGCAAAGGAAAACTGCAGAATAAAATCCAGGAAATGCAGGCTGAAAATTTCTCTCTAGTTTTTTCAATAAATAATCCCAAGAATTTGCAGATGTACTGCTTCCTGTACAAGTTTACTATTTAATACTTCCACTTCATGATCATAACTGAGAAAAAAAAATGATAATATTCGCTGTTTATTAGAAGGATTTTTAGTATTTTTAAATTATCTTTTTAGTATGCAAGATTACTTAAGTGACTGACAGATGAAAGATAACAGCAGGCATTTCTTATAATATGTATAACCATTTATCACAATTATGTTCTGACGGAGTTTTGAAGACCTCATTTTCTTACACCTTGTGTGGTCTGGTCAGTGACAACAAAGCACTCTGCACATAGAACAGAAAATGTGAATAGTGTATGAGCAAATAAAGAAAGAGGAACATTTAAAAAATATATAGTAACAGAAAGGTGGTTTTCTCTTCAGTAGCGCAGTCTGTTGTTGCCAGAACAAGGCTCCTAGGTAGTATGTGAGAAAGTGAAAATGGCACTTCAAAAGCACTTTGACACTTGAATGTATGATTTTATCACAGTATAATAGCTATGAAAAATCAATGTTAAAATATCTGGGAGGAAGAATTTTTAGTTTTCATAGATCATTAAGTATTAGATATTTCCATGCCAGTTTACATCTGGCATGGTTGTAATATCTATGTTTGCAACTCTCTAAAGTTTAGAAATCATTATTATTGATAATACTTTAGTTTTAATGTATGGTTTTATTAAAAATGTTCAAAGATTTGGTATATCACTTTTCTTTAAAGAAAATTCTTGTTGAGTCAAAGTCCTCCATCCTCTATATTATACGAATTTCCTGGGAAAGGTTACATTTGTCAAATTGAATTGAAAGCTTTTATTAGTTACAATTTTTATTTACTTACAATTATTATTATTTATCTACAATTATTTACAATTTTTATTTATACTATTTTTATTAGTTACAAATCCCCTTCAATATGAAAAAAGTAAATAAATATTCAGAGAGCTGAACACTTCCTTTGTTCAGAGAGTTGAACAATTTCTTTGTTACTTAGTGAAAAATTCTTCCCTGCTATATAAATGGAAGTACATCAAGAAAAAAATGCCTATCTCACAAATAAACATAGCATTTCTAAAACTGGACTTTGGTTTCTTTATTCTTAAGAAGATTACAAAACGTAGACACCCATTCTTTGAAAACAAAATTAATGAATGACTTAATCTCTCTTTCAGAGACTGCCATATGCTTCTTCAGTTTGTTCCAGAGATCTAATCAGATGTTAAAATTTAAAGTCAGCATACAAACTGCTGTGGCTAATAAACATTCTTAGTCTTTACTCTAAAATTGGGAAGATAAAGACAAATATTGCTCATATTCATTCATGAAGGAGATGTGTAAAGAAGACTTAGTTTTAACCTCCATATTCATGTACCAAATGAAAAACTGCTGTTGTTGGGTTTTGTTTGTTTGTTTGTTTTTGGTAAAACAGATGTTTTATTTTTTCACTTGTTTTTATATTCTAGAAATGTCCAAACATGATATTCATTTTAAAAAGTAGTTTACAGAATTTAACTCATACTAAGCAGATTTTTTTGTTTCACATCTGTATGGATGTGCATGTGTTTGTGCAATTATACACAATTTTTATAGGTAGAGCTTCACATTATATGACTGAATAGGCTCTACAAAAATTTAACTCTTTTCAACATCTTACAGTTCATTCTGACTGTCTGATTTTGGGGATTATGAAGACAATGCAGATGAACTGCATTTATCATAACATTTTCTCTTGCAACTTGTTTTTTTTTTGTTTTTTTTTTTTTTTTTTTTTTTTTTTTTTCTTTCTAAATATGTCAGACTTTGCAAGAAAATGCAACTGTGGTCTACTAGATAGCATCTTTTCCCAAGACGTATTTCCAACATGGTTTAAGAAGCAAGGACCTAAACATTAAGATATCCATGTAATTTATGATTCCACAGTCCTTAGATGGGATGCTTTGTGTGAGTAGTTTGTGGGCTTGGATTTGAAGGTTTGCAAAACATAAATAAATAAAATCAGGTGTTAATTTCCAGTGATAAAAAAAATAATTAAAGAAACCAAATTAGATTTTGCAAAGCCTTTAGGAGTCTAGTATGTAACATGAACCCTAAAGTTTCTTTATTCTGTGGATATAGACAATTATATTCTAAAACAAGATGGATTTAATTTCAAACTACTGTCTACTCCTACATGAGCAGTACATCCCCTCTGCATACGTAGCAATGAGAACAGTGAGACTGCAGTATTAGTATGGATGCATTGTGATTCCTTTTCAGATTAAGGCAATGTCCTGAATGTCCAGCATTTAGTAGCTGCTGCTTGAGAGTGCTCATGCCAAGAAGACAGTTGTTAAAAGAACTGATTATTCCTTAAGAACTCGTTAGGGATCAGTACGTTCTGCATAGCCCTAAAGAGAACAAACCATTCTAAAGATCAAAATCAGAATATTTATCATTCATCAGTTTTATCTGAACAGGAAAGTACTATGCTATTAGTATGTATCTAAATACAAAGTCTACTCTGTACTTCTAAAAAGAGCAACAGTATAGACAGTAAGGAAGTATTTCCTTACTTTCGAATATATCCCATTCTTGCCTACTTCTGCAGTTCCAGCAGAAGCTACCTAAATTTAAGCACCCTGTTCTCTTCTTATTTTATTATTTATACTTTCCAGAAACCCCAGAATTTTCCTACTGAAAACTTCTACTTTAAACATCATTGCATTTTGGATGTGTCCCCATTTTATGAAATAATCCTTGTAGAAATAGTAGTTTTCTTCACCTTCACAGATAGTTGTCCTCTATTCAGATTACAAGTTTAATGTCTCTCTGCACTTAGCAATCAAACAGTAAACAAAAGCAATGCATTTTGACAGGATGAATCAATTCAGGGATCCTAAATACTGTAAAATAATTTAATTTCTTCATCTTACAGGACTTTTATTGTCAATATTGTCAGAATGGAGCAATTTAGTTTTGTTGTAGTGACAGAACAGATTTCTGACTTGAGTGTGCAAAGAAACATAGCGTCATGAGCAGATGTTCTTTTAGCCATATAGAATATTCAGGGCAGAGCAGGCCTTGTAGGATCTCTTCCTCACAATTAACATTCCCAGAACTCAAGTGATGAAAATCTCTATTCTTAGCCTATCCAGTTCTTGAGCAACAGCTTTCTTATTCTCAGCATAGTTATCTTCCTGCATCCTCTTCTGAGACACTATCTCCATCAAACCAAATCACAATAGCAGTTCCATCCTTCCATCCAGGGACAGTTTACCAGGGCTGTTATTTTCTTTAGCTACACCTGTCAGTTTCTGCTGTGTGAAAAATAGCTCTGTTGATAATGACCTTCTTCCGCCATGGAAGAAAGCATGGTATACAGCAAAGAGAACTGCAATGTGAGCTTACAGAACTGGCCCTACAGTTCCCCTAATTGCAAAATATGCTGTAGATCATTCTATCCTTTAGAAAACAATCTTTAGCAACTGTGCTGCACTACAGTATTTGTTAGAAATATATACCACTATTAAAATAATACAGTGCATCTGCATTTTTGTATTCTGGCCTGCATTTTGATGCCTGCACCCTGTTTATATCTGTCGCCCTCATCCTACTCTTCTGATTGGAATGGTGGAATGAGTCCTGACTACCAACCTCTGCCTTGCTACCCAGGGGAGACCCTGGCGCAGGGAATTACCTTATCAAACATACTTTTTATTAACTATTGTTATTTAATTTTATGCAATAAATTATAAAGTGAGGTCATGTAGAAAATTTGACATAATTCATTGTGAAATATCAAAATATGTATAAAAAAAACAATCAGTAATGTGAGGCATTAGAGCTTACTTAACGTGCACCAGAATACGTCTTTTATGATCACTAACTTTTTTCTCCACAAGGGTAAACAACCTCTATGCCGATATTGCTGCATGCTTCTTCTAAGAACATTTAAAAATATAGAATTCAGACAGTACATCTGTTCTGATTCCAGAAAGAAATGAATGTAGAAAGTTTTCAATAGCAACCTTTTCCAGTTGCACTATTATTGAGATCCTGCAGCATTTAAAATGCCACTCACTAACAAAGGGGTTTAACAGGCTTCTTCCTAGCACCATTACACTTCTGTAGCAATTTGTTTATTTAAGTGTGTAAGGAAAAAATAATATGTTATTGTTTATTTGATTTTTTTGTTCTTAACATTTTTCTTTACTCTTTTCTCACTCTAAAGTGACTGTTACTTTTCTATGAATAAAAGCTTACTGCTTGAACTGAAGCTTCATTTCAGAATATCTGCCTTTGAGTTCTCCAACTGAGGGTATATTCTGTGGTCTCTAGTCACAGCCTTGAGCCACGCACAAGAAAAGCAACATGATGCTCCATCTCTCTAAAAAATACATATGTTGGCATTCAAATTTGTCTGTGTAGCTCAGCACAAGAAAATGCAAACCTTTTCTCATCAACAGTTTCTGTCAGGGAAGATAATAGCAACTCTTTGTTAGGTTCAAGGAAATAAAATGAACCCATACAAGCACTCTGATTTCATTTATTCTATTATATTACTTGATAGCGTGCGGTTTCATTTATGAGACCATTTATCATTATGTAATGTGTTATAATTCATCACAATTCATACTGTTTTTGTTGGTAGTGACTTCTAATGGTCATCTGAAAACTGTTTCTAAAACTAGCACTTTCAGAATATTCAGGGATATTTGTAAAACCTATTCAACCACTCAAAAAATAATAATAAAAAAAATGCTACTCACAGCCATGGGATTTCAAGACTGTTTTCTGCTTTAAGTTATACTGAAATTACTCTGGATATATTCTAGAATAATTGACAGGCGAATTTGCTCTTATCAGCCTCCACACTGTGGATTCTGAGAATTTTACTTAATGGTTTACAATAAAAAAAATAAAATTGCACATTGTCTGAAAAAAGAAAGAAATGTCTCCAAATTTCTCACAAGCGAATCAGCAACACTGTGATTCATGGCAATTTACTGTTAAACAGTAGTTATTGAAAAAGTACAAAGTTAAAAAATGTCAGTTTTCAGCCAGATTCTGTTTTCTGCCTATCTTCTGTTTTTGTATCCTTTTACAACAATGTATTCCATTCAGCAGTAGTCCTGCGGAGAAGGACCTGGGGGTCTTGATAGACAAAAAGCTTAACAAGAGCCAGCAGTGTGCTCTTGCAGCTCAGAATGCAAATGGTATCCTGGGCTCCATCAGAAGAGGAGTGACCAGCAGGGACAGGGAGATGATTGTCCCTGTCTGCTCTTGTGAGGCCCCATCTGGAGTACTCTGTTCAGGTCTGGAGCCCTCAGTAAAAGAAAGACAGAGAGGTGTTGGTGAGGGTCCAGAGGAGAGCCATGAAGATGATTAGAGGGCTGGAGCATCCCCCTATGAAGAGAGGCTGAGGGAGCTGGGCTTGGAGGAAAGCAGGCTGCGGGGTGACCTTATTGCAGCCTTCCAGTACCTAAAGGGAGCCTACAAACAGGAGGGGAATCAACTCTTTGAAAGGGTAGATAACTGTAGGACAAGGGTGTGAGAATCCTTCTTAGTTTTTTTTTGGCTCAAAGCTTGTTTCCTGAGGCTTTTCTTGTGATAAGACTCGGAGTGACTTGTCAAGGAGGCAACTGATGGGTGCTAACTGTGTGACAATCGATATCGCTTTGGGAACATTTGAAAGCCCCTTCCCCCAGAGCTGCTTGCTCTGTAGAAGAGCAGAAGAGAGTGCTCAGCAGTGTTCACTGGCGGAAGATCTGGCCTGTGGCCAAACCGCTCCAGCTAAGAATGGAAGGCTGGGGGATGATACCATTGTATCTTGCAAAGGCAAGATGCAAGTTGGTGCCTCCCTGCTTCCTCTTATCTGCTGGCAAGGCCAGAAAGATAAGAACAAAGGAGGTTCCTGCTGAGATCCCAGAGCCAGAAGCTGCCACCACAAGGAGAACTGACTCAACCACCTTGGGTTTGAGCTGTCACTCAAAGGAGAGCTGATTCGACCACTTTGGATTTGAGCTGTCACTCCAAAAACAGCTGACTCAACCACTTTGAAGCACTGAAAAAGGGCCATCATCACCATGGTCATGGTCGTCCTTCATCGTCAATAGAACAACAATGCCCGACGACCCACCACTACTGAGGATCAAAGATGGAACCACGAACCATGCTGGATCCATGGTGGCGACTATGTCCCTCTTGCTTCCTATAAAGACTCCTTGCTTCTTCTTTTCTATCTTTTCTATCGCCCTCCTTCCCTTCCCCCATTACCCTAATTCATAATAGTGTCCGTTCTCCCCTTCCCCATTTCCCCTGATTAAGATTTGTAATAAACTGGTTGGACCAACATTTGAACCGTTGCTTCTTAATCTCACGCCGGGTATATAGATAATAAAAGAACCTCCTCTCCCTCCTATAAATTGGAGCGAGATAAAGGGAAAATGATTTGAAGTTGAGGGAGGAAAGATTTAGGTGGGATGTCAGGGGGAAGTTCTTTACCAAGAGAGTGGCGAGGTGGTGAACAGGCTGCCCAGAGAGGTTGTGGATGCCCCATCCCTAGAGGTGTTCAAGGAGAGGTTGGATGGGGCCCTGGGCAGCCTGGTCTAGTATTAAATGTGGAGGTTGGTGGCTCTGCTTGTGGCAAGGGGGTTGGAGATTCATGATCCTTGAGGTCCCTTCAAACCCTGCCCATTCCATGATTCTCTGATCCTGTGATTCGACAATGGTCTTCTCTTCCAAGTGTTTGAGACAGTTCCAGGCATACCACAGATGAAGTGTTTTTCATTGTCTGCTACAATAGTTTATACATATAGACAAAATTATATGTATTTTTCCTTATGAGTTGCTGATTTTAAATTTAAATACAGCACAAAATTCAAGTCACAGGAGGATGTGATCAGTTTATACTGTATACCATACTATTTATATTATGAATTTTCTCAATTTATTAAATGAGAGAACAGAATGATTCATCTTCTGATGCTTATACCATTCGTTTCAGCAGGACTGTTCAGAGAAAACTCCCCTCTGGCTTGTCATCTTTAATTTCTGACAGCCCACATTCTCAATCCAGCTTTGAGAGCAGAGATTAGGGCTTTTCTTTCTTCTGCTGGCAAAAAGCATCAAGAGAATAGAGCTTAAACTTGGCAGAAGTTCAGAAGTTTCAAGCTTTAAAAATGGCTGGATTAATAGGCCAACAATCAAACAAGTTTTGCAATCCAAGGAGAAAACAAGTGCAGAGACAGATAATCAGCATGGGGTAGAAGCAAAGATCTGCTGCTGATTTGAAGCATATGGAATAATTGTACAGAAATAAGATTGAAATAAATTCTGCATATTTTGCAGACCCCCAAATGAGACACGGTGAATATTTCATATAAATTATTTTCTTACAGTTTCATGACCAAATTCCCACTAGTATGATTACTGCCATGCCTCAAATCCAATATCGTCTGAGATGTCTCTTACTTATCTGAATCTGGTCAGAAAGATAGTCTGCTCACACACAATAGCTGTCCCTTGGCAAACAAAATGAATTTGAACAAGGAATCTCTAGGAGTAAAAACATTCTCCGTGGAACTAGAAAGAGGCAAAGCTCTTCACCTCAATGCTTTAAACCCAAATCCATGGTAGATTATTATACAGAGGGCATTTCACAGTATAGAATATTAAAACTGTATCTATAAGTGAATTCAAAAGAACTTACAACAGAAAAATACTATAGGAAGACATATAGAATGTATGTCCTGAATGTCACATTTCTGCATGTAAAGTAGATATGGAAACTGTATTAATTGTTTATCAGTTCTTCTCTGAGCTGAGAAATTCTGAATAGGTATGATCCGTATAGTCCAACAGGTCCTCCTGGAAGCTTCTCATTGGGATTTTTCTTTTAAATAGCATTAAATTGGACATATATGCCAAGAGGCAACAATGAGAATAGAGACAGCTTAAAAGTATAGTACTTCTTAGAAATTACTCTTATGTTCTGAAAAAAAGAAACAAAACAGTATAATGTTGGTTCTGCAGATAAGTCTTTGGTGAGAGAACCACTTATGTTTGTACAACAATTATTTTTCAAATGAAACTGTATTTGACTAAACCTCACTTCTATCACCAGTATCGCCAGGACTTTGCTCATATTGATTGTTCTAAAGATGTAAAATAAGGGTTAGCAGCACTATTATATATTTCAAATATTTTCTATTTTTTAATGTAGTCTTTTTTTTTTTTTTTTTTTTTTCCTGTATGGAAATACTGTGAAAGAGCATTAGGATTATATAAAAGTACACACTTGTTTTAAGCAACAATAGATTACCAATACTATCAATTATATTAACCCTATAAAGTGAGACATTTTTTTGCTCCTGATGTCAGTTAAAAATACTTATACAGTAAGAAATACTGCCCAGGGCATATCCTGGAGATTAATGAACCAATCACCACTTGGGAGAGTTAGTTGCTTGAGGCAAAGCTGCTCATTAATTTCTTACAAAATATGCAGGGTTATTGGTGTTATACAATTGGAAGATTTTTTTAAATTCATCCACAGAGTAAACTCTTGCAACTATGGCTAGGAGCAGCTTCATTCTTCCACTGTGCCCTAAGTATAGTGAGTTTGAAGGGTGGTACTCCTATACTGGGTACTCATGCAATGTTTACAACTAGCACACCAGTATGAGGATTTTTTTTATTTTAATTCATAATATTCTGACAGGAATTTTAATGCAAATAGATAATGTTCCCTATGGGTCCTTCCCACAGCATTTATAGCACATTAATTGTTACCAACGCAGAATAATTTTTCTGAATTCTCTGAGGAACGGAACAAGTCTATATAATAAGACTAAATAGAGTGGAGTGGATTCTAGGACAAAAAAAGAAAAAAAAGAACAAAAAAAAAAAAAAAAAAAAAAAACCACCACAAACCCAAACCAACAAATATATATCTGAGAAGACGACAAGGGGTTAAGAATTACACTGGTTATTTTATGAAAATTAGAGCTTTGTTGCTGAAACTGAGTCCAAAATATTTGTAACAGCGATTTCATGGAGCAGAATTGTATTACTCAGATACTCAGAAATGTAGATAACACGAGAAATGGTATTCAGCAGAAGCTAAAAAAATTAAATCTCAATCCTGAAAAATTCTTTTGTTTTCAGAAAAAATAAAAAATCAGAGTGAATGAGATTGGATTTGTCATCCAAATAAAATTAAATGGAAAGTCGTAATAGCTTTATTATTAATTACATATCTCAATAGATATGTTAGCTTTCTTGCAAGCACAATAATATAAATCAAATAATATTTATATAATACGATCAAATGAATGAATATGAATTTCTTATGATGCAAAGTTCTTATTGATTATTAAGTGGCTGTATTGCAGCATATGAAGATGAGAAAAAACAGTCTCAGTAAATTTTGTCTTTCAGTGGGGACATGTATTCATGTTTCAGCGTTCGCTCAACCTGTCTATAGTGTTTGTAGTTTTATTATGCATTACTGTAAATTACACACAATTCTAGTGAAACTGTACTGGTTTGATCTGCCCTGAGAAAATGTGAACATAGAAAATTTTGGGAGAAAATAGAAGTGAAATTGTACTCATGCAGATCAGATTCAATCTGATTCAATCTTCCAGCTAATAAATTATCACCCAGCTATTTCAATACCATCTTCTGTTTCACGGCTTTGCTCACAAGTTATTTTAGGCGTGGTGAGGCGGGAACAAAAGCAATTCCTAAAAAAAATGATTTGAAGGCAGAGAGGAATCATCATAGTGCAATATCCATTATTTTAAGAATATACTGAAAAAATACTTTTGTAGCTGAGTAGTTTTGGGTTTATTTAATATGCTTTCTTCTATTTGCTACTTCGTAACTGTAATCACTAGACTGTTACAAGGGTATATTCTAACCTTTACAGACTTATTTGCCAATTTTTCAAGCTAAAGACTTTGAATTACTAAATTAATCTTTGATACAGTTCAACGCACTAAAAATGCTAACCCTTAAAAAAAAAAAAAATCAATAAAAATTCCTTGTTTACACTTAACTTTAAAAAAAAAAAAAAAAAAAAAAAAAAAAAAAAAAAGACAAAATATACTGTTCACAAACAAACTATATGTATTGCAGGCTTTGAAGACCAAATTCCAGGTCTCTGACCAGGTGGAGACGACCTGTATCTGTAATGCAATTCTCACTTGTAAAAAACTGACTAGAGTCTAATAGTAAATATACTAGTAGATACTAAATTTTAATATATTTCAACTGAGTGCAATGGTGATGTTGAAATGATATCTTGTTCATGTCCAGACATTTGTTGGTATATTCGGAGAACAAATACATCCAGACATATTAAGAAAGAATTAGAAATGGTGAAAGTGACTAACTTTTGTAATTCTGTGAGAGAAATAGAAACCTAAATTCACAGTCCCCTTTATATGCATCTCTAAAAGACAAGATTTAGTAGAATGATAATTTGTCAAGAACACTGATGCAACGTCATTAGAAAATGTTCCCTTTGTTTATGTGGAATATTTTTATAAGATATTTAGGCTAATGAGCCATTTGAGAGTTTAAATTAAACCACTGGCAAAAAGAAAACTAATATCTAGTGATAAATTTGAGCGTTCAAAAGCTTTAACCAAAAACAGTACATTTGCTACTAGAAACACTGTATAGAGATTTTTTTTAATGATGAAATCAATTGGAAACCAGAGAAACTGAAAGAAACTCAAAAAAACATTTACAAGAACTGTAAGGAGGATCTGAGGAACTTCAAGCCTATCAGCATGACTTGGTGCCAGAAAATGTTACGGAGCAAATCTTGAGAAAGATCATACAGTGTGTGCAGGACAGCTGGAGGGGATCAGACCTAGCCAGCATGTATTCATGAAAGCCAGATTCTGCTTAACCAACATGATCTCTTTCTATGATCGAGTGACCCACTTGCTGGATAAGGGAAAGACCGTAAACATACTTCACCTAGATTTCAGCAAATTCTTTAGTACTGTCTCCCTCAATATCATCCTAGGGAAACTGGTAGCCCATGGCTTAGATAGATGCAGTCTTTGCTAGGTAAAGGACTGGATGGCTGGGCCCAGAGTGGTGGTAAATGGAGTTATATCCACCTAGTTACGAGTGGCATTTCCCAGCTGTCAGTATTGGGTTCCATCCTGTTCAATTTTTTTATTGATGACCTGGATGAGAGCATTTAGCGTACCCACAGTAAGTTTGCTGGGTTGAGCCCAGTGGGACAAAGTTCAACGAGACCAGTTGCCAGGTCTGGCACTTTATCCATAGCACCACAGGAAATATTACAGGCTTGGGGCAGAGTGGCAGGAGGACCATACGGAAAAAACAGATCTGGGGGTGTTGCTTGACACTTGGCTGACCATGAGCCACAAGTGTACCCACACAGCTAAGAGGGCAAATGGTATGCTGGCTTATACCAGAAGTAGCATAGTCGGCAGGAGCAAGGAAATTACCATCTCTCTAAACTCAGCACTGGTAAAGCCAAACTCCAAGCACTGCATTCAGTTTTGGGCTCCTCACTACAAGACAGACAGTGAGGCCCTGGAGCATGTTCAGAGAATGACAGAGAAGCTGGTGAGGGTTCAAGAGCACAAGTCTCATGAGGAACTGCTGAGGGAACTGGGATTAAGTAGCTCGGAGAAGAGAAAGACCAGAGGAGATCTTATAACTCTCTACAACTACTTGAAAGGAGGCTGTGGCAAGGTGGGATTTGGCCTCTTCTTTCATGTAACAAGCAATAGACTACAGAGAATGGCCTTACATCATACCAGGGGAAGTTCAGGTTAGTTGCTGGGAAAAACTTCTCAGAAAGAGTGGTCATGCACTAGAATGGGCTGCCCAGGGAGATGGTGAAGTCATTGCTGCTGGAGACATTCAAGAAATATTTACATGTTGTACTAAGGAACATGGTTTAGTGGGTAGTATTAGTGATAGGCAGACAGTAGAACTGTATGATCTTGGAGGTCTTCTCCAAGCCTGAATCTTTGAAATATGTTTGAGAGAGAGAATATAGGAATTACTCTAAACTCCAGCAAAAAAAAAAAAAAAAAAAAAAAAAGTGAAAACATCAGCTTTTCTGAACTTTTTACTGATTTATCCTGTAGAATTACATATAAAGATAGTAACTTTCTGAAGTTAGTCATGCCAAGTGAATTGTATGTCCAAAAGGATCACTCACCAGCTGTTAGTACAGTATGTTCTGTACAGAAATGACATTACTGTATTAGAATTGGTTAAAAGTTCTTAAAATGGCACTTGTGAAATCGACAGTTACTACTTCTCTATCAAATTAAATTCAATGAAATCCTGCCTCTATAATTGATTTACTTGGTGAACGCTTCATTTCTCATTTTTCATAAAAAGAAATTAGAAGCCACTGTATTTTGTATGCTTTTGTCACAATAATATCAGTTATTATCTTTGTTTGATCTTGACTTTTTACTGTGTGAATGAGTACTGGAACTGTTTGCCCAAGGAGGTTGTGGAGTCTCCTTCCTTGGAGATCTTTGAAAATGTGTGGACATAGTCCTGAGCATTTTTCTCTAGGTGACATTTCTTGACCAAGAAGGCTAGTTTTATCAATGTCTTTTTAAAACTTTCCCAGATAGTTAGAATTTAGGGAACTATCTGTCCAAGCTTGCTCTACAGTGAAAATCTAGTCTGAAGAACTAACTGCTCAAAACATATATGTTACCTGAAAACCTCAGAAAATATAAGTTTAAGTAGTCTATCTAATGGATTAGAAATCAGTGAATCCTGTTAAATAACTCTGATATATTTCTTTGGGTTTCAAGAGAGCATTAGATAACTGCATCACCTCTGGGTGATATAACAGTATGCTCTCCACTGCCTGCAACCTCCTCCTTGGGCTTGACAGTTATGCCTAAGGCCTTGTTCAGGACTGATAACACAGTCTTGCCAAATATTATAACTGTATCCATCTTCTTACTTCATAAATAGTAAGCAGCGCAAAAGCCATCTGAGTTCCTAAGAAGACTGCATGTAACCTCTCCAATTCCTTTTAAATATAGTGAAGCTTCAGTGACTATAGTCTCAGTGTGCATTATGAGTCTATTTACTGGAGGTGACTTATGGAAACATTCATCTCTCAAGAGAAGGTAAACCTCTATGATGGAATGCAGTGGATATCTATTTCATTATAGTTCCCTAAGCAACTTACATGACTTGTTATCTTAGCAAACACCAGGGGAGCCTAGTATGCTGTCTCTAAGTAAAAACAAACAAACCAGTATAAGGAGTGGAGCTGTTTGGGGGTGGACATGCCAAATTCTGTGATTAACCTACAGGGATGGGGACTTGATGATATTATCAGAATAGATAACATACCTTGCTTTTCTGAGGCAGTCCTGAGACACTGAGACAGCAGTTTTCTGTCAAAAACTTGTTCTCTGAGTAAACTTTGCACAACAAGTATATATTGTACTGGGGTCACTCAAGCTCCACCTGAGAGTAAGGCAATAGCATAAAAATAGCCTAATAAAGAAGAAATTTTGGGGAAGATACAATTGAAGACAAATTGGGAAAACAGCACTGGCTTCTGGGACTAGTTGATGAGCTGTGCCTCTTTTCTTCCCCCATAGGGGTGTCTACTGGGTGAGATTCACACACTTGGTAATACCTAGTGCTTCCCCCAGAAAACTTAGAAATCTCTATAGAATTATTTCATGATTTAATGGTTTGTGGTTGGCCATATTACTCACATTCTTGGTTAAGTCCACATACTTTACAGACAACGTATTTATGATCAGCAATCCAAAATAATCTGTAATGTGTTGCTTTGATAAACTGTGCTAATCTAACGAAGAGAGTTTTCACTGGCTGCAGCCACATTCCTTAATATTGGTCATGAGTGCCCATTCAAAGCAATTAGACTAATTGGGCAGAATGCTATTTGTGAATCTATAATTACGGTAGTTTATATACTGAATACAACTATAGCTCCAAATTGGGCATCACTCAGAATCTAAGTGTGGCTGCTGCCAGCCCCTCTGATATCTGAGGACAAGGTTGAAAGTAAAGGAATTTCTTCTCTACTGAACTTCTCTGCCCTTTTCACACAACAGATTAATATAAATTTTCAGGTATACTCTAGGCAATCTATAGCAGATGCACAGCTGGCTCACTAACAGTACAAACAGTTGACTTCCATTCAAAGTGCATTTCCCAGACAGAACTCATCCTCATTTGCAGTGAGTTTTAGGCATTTATTTCAAATGTTTGAATTGATACAGCTTTGCATGTCAGTTTTGTGTACTCTTTGTTCCGACTGAAACAAGAGTGAGCGAGTCCTATTTTGTGTCAGTAACATTAATATTAATTGCTTTGTTAAGCCCCTTTTGGGGTTTTGCCACATCAAAAAGTACGTGAAACACCAGTGCTGGAATGCAGTCACTTTTTTCTCAGAATATTTCAACCCCTCTACGGTTTATCAAATTCAGCACAGGGAGTTAGTAATGTAAAAGATGAACTGCAGTGCTGTGTCTACTAGTGCCATAATAATGATCAACAATGGGAGCAGAGGAAATTTCTTTTCACACTGCACTTTCTTTACTATATGAATGTGGTAAAATACATACACATATATTGGGATGCTCCCCACTGTGAAGCTAGGAAAGACCTTATATAGATAGGAATCTTACGGAATCTTCTGACAGGAACAAACATAGCTGTCCACTACAGAAGAGTAAGAACTCAACAGGAATATTTTACCTAAAGATCTTAGACAAAATACATCACAATATCAGGTTGAGGTGAAGAAAGAAAAGTCTCATACTATGTATGGTGACAAAGCTGACAGTGAAAGAGAGAGAATGATGTTCAGGATGAAAAAGCAAGCGTAACATGAGGCTGCTCCGCAGGCTTCAGCAAATGCAGAGGCTTCATGCTGATTCATATCCTGCCAGGAGATGTCAGTTTTTAGTTGAATCAGTAACAGGACATATGTGTATGTTATGTTCAGCTGATTTCTGATTTTGGTTCAGCAAGGACTTCAAAACAGCTTTTACCTTCCTTTTTGATTCAAGAAAAACAGCTATTCAAGAAGATTTACAGTTGATGAGCATATTTTTTCAAACCCCTTTTCCTTCAAGCAGTATTCTTTCTAACCTCTGACCTGAGAAGAGACAGGCAGTAAAAAGACACAAAGAACTAGATTAATGTGTAATTAATGGTAGAACTATTTAAAAGTTCAGTAAACCTGCTTTCATTTTTTTTTTTGCTTCCTTTCCTTAACATCTCACTCCTACATCTTTCTTATACTAAAACAATATTTTTACATGTAAAAAACATTGCTGTCTCAGTTAATACAAATGTATCCCTTTTAGAATAATCAACAGCTGCACCCAGACAATTTCAGAAATTTCAAGAAAAAGAAATTTTTTTAGTGGCTAATACCAATGTCATGGTTTTATGATTTCTGGTTATTGGTATTCCACATCATAACATCGTGTAGTGCACTGGGAGTTCAGCTGTTAATGCTCCAGTTCTGGGCACCTGCCCGGAAGAGAAGAACTACGTATCCCGGGGGGCTTTGCATTCAAAGAGAAGATATAACCCCTGGCAAGGTCACCCGATGCGCTCTTCTTCATCAGGCTCTCCTCCCTGCTGCTCAACCAGACTGAGCATCTCACCTCAGCATTATGGTGAGGCCTATCCACCGTTCAGACACTCTCATTGTATTTGATTTATTAGCTTCAATTCTAATTATATTGTATTATAGTGTGTTACCTTGCATTCCAATACCATATTTAGTAAATTAGTTTGTTTCTCCTCAGTTTGTTGCTGCTGTTTTTTAATTATTTTGGAGTCCCCTGTTTCCCTTTTCCAGAGGCTTGGATTTTGCAAAATCCCTCTGCCCTGACCAGCTCACGAACCATTAACAACCAAGCATTTTCTTTAATTTGAATTTAGTCCAATAAAGAGTTGATATATTCTATATCATACTGATTAAAAGCCTTTTAATGGAAAACTCAGATATTTCAGATGGGCCTTCCAGGTATGCTACCACTTATTCTTAACAATTAATTTGGTGCAGTGTTTTCAGCTACTAGGTACTAAGACTATAGCATTAATTACCATATTATATCATAAAGCTGTAGTATATTCAGCACATGGAAACTTAACTATGTTAACATTTAGTATTTCTGTAAAATAGAATGTCGAGTTTATTTCTTTTCATGTGTAATCTGTGAACTAAATTAAAATGCTTTCACTATTGCAGGGATGTTGTTTTCTTGACTTCAGAATTAAAAAGCATTAGACATTTTACTATTATCCATTCCTTTTATATGTTGATATTTCTAAAGTAAAAAATAAAAATAGAAAAGGACAGCAATATATGTATCAAGATTTAAATTTTAAGATATATTTCCTTCACCTTAAAATCATTCGATCTCAGAAAATTTCAGCTGAAGAAAAAAATACAATGTTCACTGCAACATGAATGATATTCTCATATGTATGAAAATTTTGCAATTTCCTTTCATGAGTTTCTTAAAAAAAAATTAAACTCCATAGTTGAATACTTTAATCGGTAGTTTTAAAATTCTAAATATTCGCTTATCATTCTCTTTTCTTTACTTCTTACCAAGCTGATGCTGAAATCTTTGCTCATACAACCTTACCTGAATCAACATTCCCACATCTTGCCTGAGTAGGATTTTCTGGTCAAAAAACAACCAGTTGCAAAAGGTCTTAGAAATCATGGACATTAAAGCTACCTTTTCTTTTTTGAAATTATGTATTGAGAAAGAATAGTAACTGAATCATTACACTGCAACATGTATTTATGCAAATAACACATTACAGATCTACCTAGAGAGTAACATTTTAACTTTAATTGGCATTTCCAACAAATACTGAGTTCAATTCGAGATTACTTTTTAGGATATCTGTAACATAGTAATGTTTCTTTTTGTTCACAAATTTACTCTTGCTGTGAAACTAGATCAGAGGCACATGCCTTGATCCGATACATGACATTTATCCTAAGAATCCTAGGGCATGAACTTCAAGTTTGGACATTTCAGATACTGATATTCCTTTAAATAAAAACAAAAAAAATCAGTAAAAAAAAAAAAAAAGTAAAAATATAGCTAGTGAATTTAAAAGAAAAGATTTACAAGGTATATAAAATTAAACTGTCAGTCTTACCACCATTATGAAGAAATGACTCTGCAAAAGTCAGTACTAACACAGTAATGTATGTGCAGCAATTCATAACAAAGGTCATATAAGTACATAATCAGATATCAGATTGTCCAGGCATCAGCAAAACTCATTACATGCATCTTTCATGCAGTGAAAGAAAAAGAATTAAAAAAAGACAGAATCCCAGGGAAAAAAAAAAAAAAAAAAAAAAGATTAACCAGGTGCTGTGAAGGATTTAAATTCACTTTCACATTCAGCTTTTAAATCCTAGGGATTATATTGAATAATTTAACATTAGCTCTTCCATAGTATTATTTTTAATATTGGTGTTCGCTCTTAACCTAGTGTCCTTTTCAAACTTAGTGTGTCAACATCTGACATCTTGTCTTCCAGAGACTTGCACTTTCACATGACAGTCTATAATGATTTTAATACACAGGTTATTCCAAAAACAAGGCCCCCTATTTAAAAAGTATTTAAAGATGCTTCAACATGGAAGACTTTCTGTTCATAAAAATATTATTTTCCTTTCTTTTAGATGCCTGGGAGTCTTTAAAATAATGAGATTACAATATTAATAAGGTTCAGACAGGAAATCTCCAGCTACAGATAGGAATTCGCCTACCACTTAGGATGGCCATATTTTGAACACTGTTCAATTTCTCCCTCATGAGCAACATTAGTGATGCAAGTTAATCTAGGTGTAGTCAATTAAAGATATCTGCACATCAGGTCTGAACAAAAGTAAAAATAACTTAAAGCCATGAGACACTGGTGTACCAACTTCGGCAGAAGCCCCTTTTCCATACTTTCTACAGACATAGGAAAAAACACTGTATTTTTAAAGATAGAATATGTGCTGACAACAATGCTTGATCCATGTTTCTGGGGAATAACTGAAATTATATTCCCTTCCTAACACACCAAGTGTAAGCAAATAAATACCAAATAAAACACCACAGGCTAGGCTACTCTCTCTTATTTCTTCTCAGAAAGTTAAGTACACATAATGAAACAGATTGCAAATGGCTTAGAATGCTCCAAAATACAAAAGACTGGTATAACAGTAACTATATCGGCACCATTTCTAGAGGCAATAACTGTAAAATCTTTACCTTTTTTTTTTCCCCCCCATCAACTACAGTGGTAACTTATATAATTACTGAAGTTGCCAAAATGGTTTGCAAAAATTGCTTTTTATGTGCTTCCATCAGGAAACATTGACCCCCAAAACCCCAAAATTTCTGGTTCTAATGATTTTCATTTCTAAAATTATGCAATTATAGCAGTACATATACAGTCCCAGGTTTCCTATAACAACGAAATGAAAATATTATTCCTAACCAGTTCAACAGGAATTCTGCCCTATTCAGATTTATTTACTTTAAAATTGTAAATGTATTGGGAATAACCAATATCTTTAAATTACCCTATGTCAGACAAAAAATTCATATGAACACTAATGCTAAATTCTAGTAACTGAAGCGATTTCCCTAAAACTCTTGCTTCTTTTATGTATTTGCAGAATTCTTCGAGAAAAAAAAAAAAAAAAAAAAAAAAAAAAAAAAAAAAAAGGCAGTCATAAAGGAGGGAATTGTTTTCACTTGAGCCTCCTCAATTCTGCCAACTTTTTCAACCCATGGTAATACGTGAAGCCTCATTATCTCGAACAAGTTCTCTCCTTAGTCAAGATCTCTTTTTTTAATTATTTTCATAGTGAGTCCTCTTATAAATAGAATATTTTATCAAGTAGGACTAGCAAGTCAAAACTCTTCCAATAAAAGAAAGTGGGCATTGAACTAGTGAAACACTTCAGTGAAAATCATGGCTATTTTTTATTTTTTATTGAGATTCATATATTTTTTTGTGAAGCACAGTGAGAACAGCATTAATATACAAGTGATTTAGAGGAACTGAAAGACATTCAGAAAAGAACAAAAATTTGAGACAAAATAAAGGAAGATTAAATTGTTTGAATACATTTACACATGATATATGTAATTTAATGGTAAATATCTACTTGTACTTAAACATGGTAAAAAAGAAAAGAAAAGAAAAGAAAAGTAGTACTTACGCTCACAAAATAAAATGCATTTAAAGTAACTGAGTATAGAAATGGCCCTTCTACTATTTTTGAGTTGGGTCTGGCATTGGGAGGACTTGTTCTTGCTAGGGCATGGAGGTTGTAAATTTATTAAGGACCAATAATACAGCTGAAATGTGTTTTGTTGTTCTGTGGTTTTTGTTTTGGATTCTTGTTTGTTTTGTTTTAACACTATTTTTAACACACTTCTAATACTATAAGACAGTATAATAACTATAATTTATTATAAATAATATAATAATAAAACACAGTAACTATTTTGTTTTCCTTTGTGGTACTAGAAATCATAGAATTGTCTGGGCTAGAGGGAACTTTTGTATGTAATCTGATTGAAGTATCTATTGAAAGGACATTCCTAGGCCACAATACACAGAGCCTTACCACTGCTGAGTCTTTCACATTTCCACCACATCTATGGACAGACTTTTCCAATGTTTGGTTGTTCCTATAGTAAAAAGTTCGTATCCAAGCAGATTTGCTCTTGAAGCAACTTCTGTCCATTGCCTCTTGACCTCTCAGCTACAGTACTGTGAAGACAGTGCCTTCTTCTTGAATGGATTTTAGATACCTGAATACTGCAATTAGTTCCCATTATTCCCTCGAATTGAACAAATACATTTCCCTCACTAGCCAAAAACAGTACTCGGTATCCAAGACAAGCAAGAAGTTGTTTGTTCTAGGAAAACTACAGAATCTTCAGGATAGGACACTACTTTTAATGTAACTTAAATATTAAGAAATAATTCTGATTGAAACTGCATAATCGCTGCCACCTGCATTATGTATTTTCAGCAGCAATGACCTGGAATGAATGCTGTGCATATGATCACAGAAATTATGCATTTGCTACACTAATATTGAGCAAAAATTGGTTAAATAATTCTGGACAGAAAAAATACTGGAAGGAAACCCTTGACACATTCTGAAAGCTCTTCCTTTGAGCAATAAATAAATTTAGAGGCAAGACCTCCAGCTATTTGCCATTTCAGAGTTATGTATTTGTCTGCCTATGCATTATCTGACATTTAATTCATTGGATTATTCAAAAAGATCATGCTTTTATTCTTCTGCAGTTATGTAAGCTTTATGTGGGACTCCAACCTACCAGTTTTCCACTCTTATTTACCACCTCTTTGGGATGCAAGACAGTTGATAAATATAATTGGGAACAACACTGTTGAAGGATTTATGTCAGGAAGAAACTATTGCATATTTAAGAACAAACAGTTACTAGCTACTGAAATAATTTAAAAATTACTCTTGCTATAATTAGCTTACTTAGCAATCGCAGTCTGAAAATTCCTCCAAAACTGACAAAAATTCCATACTTCTGTTATTTTAAGACATTCTGTGCTTGCTTTTCATAATAGACTGCTGGAATGAGCACTTCTACCTGGTTCAAAATCTAGTCTTCCAAAATCTGCTAAATACTTTGTCCCAATTAAAAGGGGACATTATTATCCATGAGTAAAAACAGAACTTCATTAACCCTCCCCAATGTTCATAAGATATAAAAATGAATTCTTTATCTGAGTATGTTTCACACCTAATTTAACTAGCTTTGCTTATGTATAAATCATTACATATGTACAATAAAGTTCAAAGCAAAAATCTTTTAAATTTAATTGTCAGAAGCTATCTATATTTATCATTTTTAGACAAAGTGGAAATAATATCAAGACAGCCTTTGATCCAGATTCTCAATTTGTGAAGACATTGATCATTAATTACCCATTAAAAATAAATAAATAAAAACCTAAATAGAGCAGCACAATTCTAAATCAATTTAAAAAAACAAACAAACAAACAACAAAAAAAAACAGAATAAAAATAAGAGGAAAGCAGATAAGAGATCAAATCTTTAAATTTTCTTTGACCAGTCTTCCATCCCTGGGTCCTACAAGAGTCCTGAACTGGAAAGGTTATAAGTGGGGTGGGTATATAAATGGCTTGGGGGGGGGGGGGGGGAGGGGGGCAGGGGAGAATGGGCACAAAATGCTGTAAATGTAACAGCAGAAGTCTTGATTCTGTCAGAGCTAGGTTGTTTGAAAAATCTGGCTGTATATCTTTGTATATTTCATAGGCAAGTATCAATGAAAAAAAAAAAAAAGATCTATTTCTTCGAATTACTGGCACTGGTTATAATATACTTCAATGAAATTGATTTGGTTCCTTGTTATATAGGACAATTCCTGATTTATTTTCAGTGTGATAAACTGGCAAGTTTGCTTGAATTTTGCACATCCTTGTTAATCATCACCGGTTTTTTTTTTTTTTTTTTTTTTTTTTTTTTGCTGTAATCATAAAACTACTCTACAAATTAAGAAGTATATAAATACTTTTCATTTGACTGCTTTAATTAAGCAAAATTGTTGAGTTGTATCTATAAGTCTATCTTTAAAGCGGTTTCAGAATTAACAGAGAACATATTACTTACAAAGTTGCATAAAACTTATAAAACCAAGAAGATTAGAGAAGACTGAAAATTGTTGCTTTTTTTGAAGAGGTCACAAAATCGTTTGGTCTGTAGTATGGAAAAAGCAAAAACAGTACAGCTTGAGAAATTAAGACAACGTGTGAGATAAGGAGAGACAATTAGGAAAAAATCAATTTTCTAAATCACTTACAAAAAAAAAGTCTAAGACCTGTAATACAGTTTCACATACTGTACTATACCCTGCAGAGGGCCTGATTGTTTGGAATACAACAGAAAATGAATTTGTTCTTGGATTTAGTTCAGAGGGAATCAGGGGAGCAATTTGCTTCTGATGCAGTTCCAATAAAAAGCTATTACGGTGATTGCCTTAAAGTTCATAAGTTTAAATACATAACTTTTATTCCCAAGTCATCATTTAGATAAAAATCCTCATTCACTATGACAGAAATGTCAAAAATAAAGGTAACAATTTTATGAGGATTGTTAATTTATACATGCCTTATGTAGGATGTGCAGTAAAGCTCATAGAATCCAGTATCTCTTAAAATGAGACTGGGTTCAGGACTTCTTGCCAACAGTCAAACTGTCTGATTTCATAAATACAACTGGTGCTTTCTCAGTCTTCTTCCCAGTTATCTCCATCTTATGTCTTAATTTTTTTTTTTTTCTGATATTGTGTCCTATTATTCAGCCAGTGACTACAATCAGAGTAGAAATAAGATCTTATTACAATATTTCATTTAACCAAAAGTAGATGAAAATCGCAGAAGAATCTGCTGATAAAATCATCATGTTTCTAGGTGGCAATATTATTAGGACATCTTATTTATTCCCTACAAAACGTTTCCTGGAAGTTAAAAGACCTACTGGAAGAAAAGAAACAACATTTGTGATAGTTCAATATCTTTCAATTGCACTTCAGTGTCAGCACTGGAACAGAGCTGTTCTCTAAAACATATCATAAATTACACCTTCGTATAAAGTACACACTTCCAGTGTTACTGAAATGTTATTTTGCTCAAATGTAGCCATTCAGATCTTTTGGTAAAGGGAATAAAAAATACCAAAATGCCAATATAGAATTTGTCTCTCAGTCTCTCATTTTCCACAGTTGGTAATTTTATTCATGTCACTGCCCTAAATGAGAAAAGTCATGGCAATATTTGTCAGGGTGTCCTTAAGTGTGCAGAGAACAACTGATCTTTCAAACAATTAATGAGTCTGTTTTAGAAGTTACCTAGACCTCCTCCATCATATGTCCTTTTTCTTATCTGACCTGCTTAGTTAGATATTTAGATCTTTTTGGATAATTAGTTCTTTACTTACCTATACCCTCCCCTGCTCCCACATGATGCCCTTAAAAAAAAAAAAAAAAAAAAAAAAAAAAAAAAAAATCACACCAACAGCCTCTGACATAGTCATGTCTAATAGACTGAAACAGTATATTAAAAAGACAACTTCACACTTCACAGGACTCTACTATATCAGATTCAATTGTCTTCATGAATACTTGATATATACATGATATAATATTGGCAAAGCCACTACAATTTAGCTGGCATTTCAGAACATATGACTTTTTTTGCATTTTAAGATTTACTATTGAAATGTCATTAGGATTCGGACTTTTTTCTTCCTATATCTGTATTATGTTGTTTTTGTGGTTTTTTTTTGCTTGTTTGTTTGTTTTTGTGAAATAATATTTAAATACAGAAAGTAAAAGTCACTTGATTAGTCAGTAGATCACTTTCAACAGATTTTACAGATAAAAATCAACAATAATATAGATATGTATTATTCACATCACTCCTCCTTTACTTGAGAAATCTGCTAGAACATCACAAAAAACTTTCCCAGTAAAACCAATAATTGTCTGAAGTAAACGTCCTACGAACACTGAAGAATGAACAGGCGAAGGAAGAGGCAGATAAGACTGGTTTGAAAAATGCATATAATATCCTGCGAAAACATTTACTCATTTCTTTTGTGATAGGTGCGAATTTTTAATAATATTTATTGGCACTTTATGTCGATCAGGTTATTGAGGATTTTTGAAGTAGAAACACAAGAAGATACTATACAGCGAGATTACAGGGAAGCCACAAATCCTGAAGGTGAATGTGATTCCAGTGAGATGGAGAATTCCAACTAACAAAGCTGTTGATGTTGTATAACCTGGGCCTATTGGATATGTGTAATGCAGTGCTTAGGGACTTGGTTTAGTGGCAGACTTAGTGCCAGGTTAGCAGCTGGACTCAATGATCTGATTTTTTCTAACCTAAGTGATTTTATGACCCTATTCTATAATGATAATATTTGGAAATTTTTACAAGCAACAGTCAATGACTGTGAAGAATTTAAACATATTTCCTTCATCGACTAATTAGAATGCTCAAGGAGGGAAAGAGCATCGCTAGATTTTTGGATAGATGAAAAGGTTTCTTATTGGAATAAGAATTTAGTTACTAAGGACCTATTTAGGGTGCTGAAAATGTAATAACTTAAATATTTTTAAGGCTCGCTTAGATTATTATCAGGAGAAAATATCTAAGATCTGCAAGTAGTCTACATTTACTGCTACTGTAGCACTACTGTACTACTACTGTAGCAACAACAACAACAAAAGTCATCTGATAACGTGCATTCCCAAGAATCAGAAAGAAATACACACCCCTTTCTGCAATAAGGGCTTCCCAAACATATCCTAATGATTACACCACTCTTCCCATAGTCGTATTTACTTCATTTTTTTTTTTTCTCTTTCACTCAAATCAGACTAAAGCAATACTTGCTATAGCACCCTAGCATTCCAGTTGATTCCTGCAACACATTATACGGGATTTTAAGTTTCCAGCTGCTAGCTATACACCATAGCTGCTATTACTAGTAATAAGGTAAGATAGATTATCATTTCGTGCATGTGCATATGCTCTCAATCTTACAAATCTAACACTACTTCCCATACATTCCTCACAATGTCACATTGTTAGACTGTGCTTGCTTAGACATATGTTAGCTCTTCCATTTATTGTAATGACTTACACTTAAAAAAAAAAAATCCATGTAGTACTAACATAAATTATAATTTTTTTTGTCGTTTTAAGTCACAACAGGAAGACAGAGCAATGGGACCTTTCATAGAATATTTGTTTTCAATTGCCACTTTGAATCAGATGCACTCTTAATTAACAGCTGAGGAAATGAGTTAATTGGTTTGGTATTATCACCCACATGTAGTAAAATGTTGACTGAGTATAAGATATTTAGTTGACTTAAAAATGTAATTTTCACATGATTTAGGAAATAATTCACTTGATTTAAGCAAGGAAATTAAATATACTGTGACTCTGTATATAATCAATGAACATGCATGAGAGTTTGGCTAAGAAAGTTATTACATCAAAAAAGAATAGATAGGGAACTTACCCTTGTCCTGGGCCTCACTGGAAAACTCCAAAAGGAGGGGTCTCCAAAAAAGATCCTTCCCCAACTGCAGTCAGCTCTTAAATGGCTCTAGGAGAGGTGCAGCCAGGGTCCACCCTTCTGGCAGCACAGGTGAATTGCCTTCACCTATGCTCCCAGGGCTGACTCATTGCTCACCGCAGGTGATCAGTCAGAGGTTCAAGCTGTGATTCAGCAGTTCCCATATGCTCTAAGAGATGAAATAATGTATGCCTGCAGTAATTTATAGGTAGTAATGCATGCACAAAAAAAAAAAAAAAAAAAGCAAAATAAAATCCAGAATTTCAGATTCTGATGTAAATTGATAACTTCTGAAATTTATTAAGATACCAAAATCATGTATGAGAAAGGAAAAGATTAAAAAGCAGTTCTAAAATAACTACATTTTGTAAAACAACTTGAAATTACCATGTATAAAAATCAAATTTCCTCAGAACATTAGAATTTAAATTGATGTTGACATTCAAAAATACAATAAATTTGAAGTGTATCCACTGTTTCTCAAAAATTGTCCAGATGTTCTATGTATAATTCCATCATAATTCTTCTTTAACATTAAACCACTTACATGGACATGTTAAACAATGATACAAAGAACTAAATTTTCTTGTAGGTGTTTCAAAAAGATGTTATAAACAAATACTTATATTTATTTATTATTATTTATTTACTTATAAGTATTTGTTTATAACATCTTTTTGAAATACCTACAAGAAATTTTATATATATATATAAATATTTATGATAAATAAAATTAGCTTTAAATTTAAAAAAATATTTCTTCTATTTTTCTACATCACGTCTTTTGCATCTATGTTAACTAAGTCTCCATTATTAAATGCAATCATATCTGACGTTAATCTGATCATAGTAAATAAAGTTATGCACCAGACAAATTCAAAGAATGAAATCAAGATCTTTAAGGCGCTTTTCAGTCTGAGGTGTTTTATGGTTCTGTGACACTGTGACTTAAAAACTTCTAAAGCTCTGTTGTACAGAGGTTGCTCTAAAGGTAATGCCTCCTATTTATTTTAAACTACAACAAATACAAAGAGCACAAGAACATTATTTGACAGAGAAAATTCTCAAGAATATAACACTATTTCTCATCACAGCCAGCATAAGTAGCTATGTATTTTCACCAGTGATGACCTGGGTGCTGCCCTCATAAAAATGTGCACCAGCGCACCATCCACTAACTTATTATGCTCTCATCCACTGGTATGGTTTGGTATCCATAAACAGTGAGCAAGCATTGATGAATGTGATTTTTTTTCCCACCACATTTGGAAAAAAACAAACAAACAAAAAAACCAAACCAGAAAATACTTTCAGTAGCACTAGAAGTATGTAAATTTTCTAAGCACCAGTTTTCCATATTTAAAATAAAAAACTGAATCATTCAAAGTCCTAGGAAAAAAAAAATTGGATCTCATCAAAGTGTGTCCAGGTATGTTTGTCTATTGCTTACAACATATCCTATAACAGCTGAAATTGCAATTACTTGATGTCATTAACTTAAAAATATGCCTTTTGTTCTCTAATATTCTTTGAGCATGTAGAGACAGCTGGCAAAATTGAATTTTGAATAGCATAAGGAAGATCTGGGTGGTTTTTTTTTGCACTTAAAAGGCAGCATTTTCTCTGTCTGCAGCATCAGAAAATGTTAGACCTCATATACATTTTGCACTTCATCATTATGAGTATCCTAGCTAATAGCAGGTATTTTATTAAGATTGTCTTCGCAGGTAAAGGGCCACTTATACACAATTTCCTTCATTGCACAGGTTTATTTGAGAAAATATAGACCTATTTGTTGCAAGGGGGATGATGTGTTAGGGGTACTACCAATTTAATAAGATCCCCATTTTCATCTCTAAAATGCGTAAGCATGACATTAGATCACAAGTTACTGTTAATAAACCAGCAGGATTATGAGCCAATTCGGGCCTCATCAGAAGAGCTGGGGAATAACAACTTTTCATGAAATTCAAAGTCTTCAGTTTTAGAGCGGAAATTTGACAGCTATTTGTCTGCTACCTTCTTCCTCAATTTATTACCAAAGTCTTAATTAAAATCAAAAAGTGAAACTGAGTACTGTGCAAATCTTCAGCTAGTGTAATTCAATGGAAAACATGGAGTGCTATATTCAGACATTGTGGTTGACAGAGGTTCACTGGGGACACACATACTTACTAGACCAAAGGCAATAAGAATAAGACTGTACAGAAGAACTTTCCTGTATACATGGTAGACACTAGTTGCAGAAACAAAAATGAGCAATAGGGGAGATATGCAAAACAATTACTACATAAAACTACATACAACTATGCAAAGAAAGTTAGGTACCACTTTGTAAGACCAGAATGAAAGTCATATAACATGACACTAAAGTCTATGGTAGAATTGCTATTTAGAAGGTAATATTCATTCACTCATAAAAAAAAAAAAAAAAAAAAAAAAAAAAAGAAAGAAAGAAAGAAAAAAAAGATTAAATAGGCTCTTGGAATCTAGTGGTCTCTGGTGCAAAGTACAAAAAATTTAAGCCAAAACATTTAAGACATTTCCAACTATAATAGTATTAAAGAACGTGCATTCCTAGGCAATCCTGAGATTCAGAATGTTAATTAATTCAAGATTGGACAGTGATGCTAAAGCGTTCTGGAAATCAAGTGTTCTGGAAGGATAGGCAACTACTTTATTTTGAGGAAGAAAGCTGTTAGCCTTAGTCATAGCATAGGCAAAGATGAAAAGTTCTGATAGACAGACAAAATGTTGTGGCCATAAGATAAACATAATTCAGCCTGATTGCAACTTAGTGTTGGAGGGGCATGAATATTTGCAAGGAAAAGGGTCCTCAGAGCTAAAATTGGATCTGGATTGCTGCTTTTGGAAAACACCTTTCAAGTTTTAGAGGTTGGTTACTGATGTAAATTGGCATTAAAACAGGAGAAGATCCAGGAATATGCCATCTGAGATTAAAAATGTATTTAAATATCTAGATGAAAACTATTTAGAATCTTGTGAAAAGGTTCAGTTAATCACCAGAATATAGATAAACTCAAAGTGGGAAATTCAGCATTTTAGCCACTGCAATGGAAAAATTTTGTAAAAGTATCCTAGTATCCAAGATTACTGCAGACATTACTTTCTGGTAGCATCTGTTTTGTGAAGGGGTTCATCCAGTGAGAAAGAACACAAGACTGGGTAATACTGAAAAGTGAATTGTGATTGAAAATAGTACCTACAAAAGCAAGTTTGCAGGTGACATTAAACTGGGCAGTGAGTCAAACACATCAGGTCTCTGTAAGATGGCCTACCTTTTGAACAGACGGGGAGAGTGGCAAGTAAGAACTCTATGAAGTTTAACAAAGCTAAGTGCTAGGTTCAACACCTATGACAACCAAACCAAAGAGTCCAGTGCAGCTTAGGATCTGTGACTGAGGAGCAGCATTACTGAAAGGTACCTGTAGGTGCTTGTGAACAATGAGCTGAACATGAGTCAGCTGTGCACCTGTGCAACAAATCAAATTGGATCGTAGACCCCATTCACAGAAATATCATCAGCAGAGGTAGAGATGTGATTATCCCTCTCTACTCTGTGCTCTTTAGGATGCACCTGAAGCACTGTGTGCAATTCTGATTCATGCAGTTCAAAAAAGATGAGGACAGGCTGGAGATAATAGCTGAGTGGTGTGGTTGACAAAATGGAAGGAAGGGATGGCATTCAACAGACAGGGAGGGACTTCAACAGACCCAAAAAGTGGGCCTGGGTGAACCTAACGAGTTTCAACACAGCAAAGTGCAAGGTTTTGAAGCTGGGCCAGAGGAATCCCAGGCGTATATACTGACTGGGAGGAGCAATCCCTCAGAGTAGCGGAGAAGGACGTGGGGGTCCTAGTGGATGAAAAACTTAACAGCAGTGTGCTCTTGCAGCTCAGAAAGCAAATGGTATCCTGGGCTTCATCAGAAGAGGGGAGGCCAGCAGGGTCAGGGAGGTGAATGTCCTCCTCTACTCTGCCCTTGTGAGGCCCCGTCTGGAGTACTGTGTCTAGGTCTGGGGTTCTGAATACAAGAAAGGCAGGAAATTATTAGAGAGGGTCCAGTGGAGAGCCACAAAGATGATTAGAGGGCTAGAGCACCTCCCCCCCTATGAAGAGAGGCTGAAGGAGCTGAGCTTGTTCAGCCTGGAGAAGAGAAGGCTGTGGAGTGACCTCATTACAGCCTTCCAGTACCTAAAGGGAGCCTATAAACAGGAGCGGAATCAACTCTTTGAAAGGGTAGATAACTGCAGGACAAGGGAAAATGGTTTTAAGTTGAAGGAGAGAAGATTTAGGTTGGATATCAGGGGGAAGATCTCTATCAAGAGAGTGGTGAGGTGCTGGAACAGGCTGCCCAGAGAGGTTGTGGATACCCCATCCCTAGAGGCCAGGTTGGATGGGGCCCTGGGCAGCCTGGTCTAGTACTAAATGTGGAGGTTGGTGGCCCTGCCTGAGGCAGGGAGGTTGAAGCTTGATGAATCTTAAGGTCCCTTCCAACCCAAGCTATTCTGTGAATGCATGATACTACAATTCTTTGATTTCCAGACCAACATAACAATTCTTCCAATTCTGGGATGCTACCTTGCTGATAAATCCTTTCAATCACATAATTTTTGGGTAGTCTATAAAGCTTAGCAATACTCAGCAGTGTTATTTACTCATGCTGCTCTACATGTCTGACAGGGGCTCTTGACAGCTCTTTATAAGATATCAGTAAAATGTCTTTTCTGTAGTCTGGGAAATATTTGCATATCGTTGCACATCTAAGTTTAAAGGAAAACAGTGTTATTATTTCAAATCACTGTTTTATCAAGTATGTTGCTAGCCTGGATTTTCATGTGGAAAAATCAGTCTTTGTGTTTGATACTGGCATAAAATAAGTTCATGAGTGCATACTCTTTAAGGATTTGAGGATAATGACATTTAAAAAGTCAGTGCCAAAATTCAAATTATAGAAAGAAATATTGTTTTGAAGACATGAAAAGGAGTAAAAGTAATTCCTGTATTGTCTAGGGTACTTGAAAAATACTGAAGATTACATGGTATGCAGGATGCTATCTGACAAAACTCAACAAAGGCTTGTCACAAAAGCACTGCAGACGTATCCCCTACTAATTATAATACACTTAGTAAAGCTAAAATAGAACTAATGAAAATAATAAAGTAACTTTCATTTAACATACTGCATTGCCCTTTTACTTATTACGACAAATTAAATATTGAAATTTTTTGTCACTTTCAACATTGAAATAATGAAAAATTCTAGAGTTCCAGAACGTAGAGTTTTAAAAAGTATTTACATTTTATTTCAAGAGAATCTTGGGTTTTCTTTGAAGTTACAAGTACAATAAGTACTTTTAAAAGCATTATAAAATAAAAGTACTTATAAAAATGCAATAAGTACCTGTAACCACTAATGACCAAGTTTTATTTTCAGGATCTGCACAAAGGGTTTTTAATTTTGAAGTATTTTCTTGTGTCTCTAATGCCTCTATTTGAGAACTAAGAAAATCTCACCAGTTAAGATTATTTGCTGCAAGACTACCAAATCTGCAGTAATTCAGTAAGACGTCCCTTTTCTTTCCTCCTTTTTGTGTATGTTGGTCTTTTTTTTCACCTCACATTGCAAAGATATATGATATGTTGGACAACACAACCAGATTTGAACCTAAGGCATGTGTGACATACTAGCACATAAATTATTTTCTCCACTATCACATGTGGAATGTGACTTTTAACATAAGGAAAGTTTCAACAGTTTGGACACAACAGACCAAAATATGACATTTCTTCCATGTCTGATATATTTTACTGTATCCTAACTAAACTGTCTTTACTGATTAATAGTGAGATCTTGCTTAAAAAACAGTGCAACTCAGTCATGTTCTACTTCCTCCCTGGAGGATCATTTGCTTATCTCATCAAAAGGATGATAATTCCCTCTGTCTGTCAGTTGATATGATCTTTATCTGGACACAGACTACATCAGCAGACTGAGCCGAGCTTCCAGCCTTGCTGGTGGTAAGGGTTTCAAAAATCATGTTTATCATATGCAGAAGATAGATGCATTAGGTAGCTTCCAGCACTACATTAGCACTGAAGTCCATTAATTCTAATTATGTTTTGCATATAGAAAATATTAAAATGTTTAAATTAATAAAGGGGAAGGGCCATCCCCTTGGCACTGTTTTTGCATATTAATTTAGTATGCTGTGAAGTGATCTGTGCATACAAGGAATATTCCTCAGGCCACTGAAAATTGAGTATGTAAAGCTATTCTGGGGGTGAGGAGGAGGGGAATGCAACCACAGCCATCTCATAGCATCTCTGTTCATTACTTCATGGAATTTTATTTTTATAGCCTTTATAGACAGAGATCGTTAGCTTCAGGCATGAAGGTAGGATGAGAGCAATCTAGCTCAGCTGTGGATGCCATAAATATGGTTATACACAAGAAGATTGCATAAAAGAAATGCTGTCCTTCTTTACTGTCTTCTATATAAAACAATATATAAGAATTATTTATTTCAATAATAGTTTAGCTCTTGAAAATATGTTGGGGAACAGGACAATAAGAGCAAATCCCTGCCTGTGAGTCCACACTTTCATTTAAGTACAGATATTCTTAGGATCTTTCTTGAACTTTTGATTCTGTCTTGGAGACCATTTGATAATTTCTGATTCAGCAATAGCCTGAAGCAACTTTGTTTCAATAAATTAAGTCATTCTGCAATGTTTTTCCCTTTGTTGCTTGTTTATTTGTTTGCTTTCTATATTTGTACTGCATAAACTCCCTACTTTCAGATTTTACTTGTATTAATTAATTAAATCCAAATGTGTAAATGTTCAGGTAGTATTTACTAACAATGGACCCCCAAAGTCAATTCCCTTATGTTATCTGCCAACAATATCAAGTAAGAGTAATGGTGTTAATTTTCACTGAAGGCTATAATTTAACATATCCATAAAACAAGAAAACCCACCACAGCCAAAATATTTTATATCAGGCTTGGATCTTGAAAGTAGTGATCTATGAAACTGTCAACATTTAATAGAAGATAGAAAATGAATGTCTATTTTTCTGTATTTAGTTTAGAAATTTCAAACAGTGCTCAGATCCCTTCAGCAGCAGTTGAGATTTATCAACAGGTTCTGAGATCTTTCATGGGTATGTTCACACATACCCAGTTTTATGAAGGACAAATAACTGCTTGTTCTGTCTTCCTCTTGCTGGATGGAAAACAAGGTAGCTCTCCTCCTCATCATGTTACATCATACATGATCTAGTAATCCCTAACAGGAAATAAGTACTTCAACTTGCGGTTTGTACTGTGATAACATAGTAGTCAATCTGTTCTACTGTGAGCCTAGGTCAAGCTGAAGTGTTTTCACAAGGAACTAATACCTTTCAAAAATATTTATAGGTCTATCCTAATGCTCTGAATGCTCTGCCGTACATTAACAAGTTAACACTGCCTTTCGTCATTCACTTTAAATTCTATTAAATTTAGATTTTCTAGAATCTAAAAATTCTATTCTGGCCGTTTCAACATTTTAAGCTCATCTATATGGATATAATTTTGTCCATTTGTACAGTGAGGATTTCAAGATTAGTCTACAGCCTCCCCTCCCATATTTTATGCCAACCATAGCTTCTTAAAGGGTTTACATCCCATCACAACATTTTTCATCTGACTATTCTCAGAATCAGAATCATTTGAGTTGGAAGAAACCTATAAAAGTCATATAGTCTGACTCCCCTGCAATGAACAGAGACATCTACAACATCTAGATCAGGTTGCTCAGAGCCCCATCTATCCTGTCTTTGAATGTCTCCAAGGACAAGGGATTCCACCACCTCTCTGGGCAACTCGTTTCAATGCCTCACTACCCTTGTTCTAAAAAATGTTTTCCTTATGTCCAATACAAATCTCCCCTCTTTTAGTTTGGAACCATTTCTCCTTGTCCTATTACCACAGACCCTACTAAAGAGCTCTCTCAGCCTGTTCTCAAAGGGGATGTATTCCACCCCTTGTATCCTTTTTGAGGCTCTCCTCTGGACACACACTAGCAGGTTGAAATCTCTCCGGTCCTGAGAACTGCACACCTGGACTCAGCACTCCCAGTGAAGCCTCACCAGCACAGAGTAGAGGGGAAGAATTACCTCTCTGGACCTACCAACCACAACCACAGCTCATGTCTAGCTTGCCATCCACCAGTACTTCCTAGTCCTTTTTGGCAAAAGCTGTGCTCCACTCTTACATCCCCAATGGAGGCAAATATGTTTATATACGATGTTCAACAAAATGAAGTTCTTCTGGAGACTTTAGTTTCTCCATCATCAAGTGCTTGGAAAATTTACAATTGCCTCTGATACTGTTTGCCACAAAGACTGTGTGGTTCATGTTAGAAGACTGCATAGTTCTGGGATTTTTTAGTTTTTATTTGTATTTTTTGCTCGAGATTTTTTTTACTTCCCTTTGCCTTTTCTTCGTCTTCTAACTGCCTTTCAGCTGCTGTTGCTGAGCGTCTTTTTGTGCTGGCCTCATGAAGAGAGCAACTAACTGTCCAGTTTAATAATTGAGTGGTTGTATATGTAACCAGAATAAATATGGAAAACAAAACCAGAAATACTACTGGGCATTAGAACCTGTGAATTGGCAGTATGCTTAATAATAATACTAAATAAATGCATTCTTCTTTTAGTTTGATATAGTTATGAATTTGGTGCACCAGAGGCACAAATTTAGTATTTCTAATTACTTTTTTTTCTCAAGAACTGGCAAATATTGATCTGTTATAATACTATAATCCTCTACAGTAAAGGTACTGGAAGAAGGTGTCTTAACAAAGACTGATTAGAACTCAATTTAACAATATTACAGTAAGAATGGTATGCATCATGGTAACTGTCATTACTAACTGTGCCTTGCAAAGTAATTGAAGGAGGTCTGTCAGTGTTTTAAAGATATTTTCCCAATATTTGAGGTATACTCAAATATGAGTCCCTGCTCCTTTAATAATCAGTGGAAATGCAGATTTTAACTTTTTTGTTGTTGTTGTTGTTCAATTTGTTTCTAGCCAAATTAAACAAGATATTTTTGGCTTGTTTTATTCAAAGGTACACTAGAGGAAACTGCTGTGGCAGATGTACAGCTCATCTACATATTCAACTAGGAATTTGGCACATACTTTTAAGAACTGCTATGTCTACCCACAAAAAATGCCAACATTAGAGAAAATAAAAATGGGACAAGCCAAGTGAAAAATAAGTGACATGATGTAATCCAACAAGATAATACTGCTTAGAAAGTAATCTATGCTTGAGCACGGTGTAAAAATGCGGTGTAAAAAGCTTTTCTTTTTTTCCAAATGTAAACTATGGAAATATCTAAAAATCAAAAAGTGCAATTAAATATTTTTATTTTAAAAATCCAGGGGATGTCAATAGAATGCAGAAAGACCTAAAAAGTAATAATAAATAATATGTATGTATCTTTAGTAACAGTGGCTCAAAGATGAGGCTTCCAGCTGTTAAAATAGCATGTAGAAGCATTAGACTGCATCACTTCATGTATTTACTTCATTTTAGTATCCTTAAAGGCATGCAGTCATACAGTATCAGCCTCAGAATGGAAAAAAAATGCAAATTTTGCCTACTGCAATAACTTCAACTTTGACTACATTCTGACAGATACTTTACCTATATGCCTTCAAAACTACAAAGAAGAAGATTTAGGAGGTAGGGAGCATTAATATATTCCAGATATTTTACCCAGTTTATCACAGAACTTTGATGTTTAGGGAGCAATTAAGAGATGGATAAAAAATACAAGAGACAAAATAAAATTGACACACAAGGGAAATGGCAATTA
Organism: Centrocercus urophasianus; assembly: GCF_019232065.1. Lineage (NCBI taxonomy): Eukaryota > Metazoa > Chordata > Aves > Galliformes > Phasianidae > Centrocercus > Centrocercus urophasianus. The sequence continues at coordinate 19,006,579 of NW_024884475.1, read as the reverse complement.
TTCTTAACCTTTTTTTTTTTTTTTTCCTCCATGTCTTATAGAATTACCACTTATTGAAGAAAAAGAGACAGATGCTACATGCCACAAAAAATTAAACAGAATTCATGTACACTGAATAAGCCCTTTTTTTTCAGTTCCAAAGGAAGTTTTGTTTCTGGAAACTTGTACAGCTTTCACACAATTAATTTAATTAAAATGGAAAAACAGGCTCTGGAGTCATTTGAGCCTATGAACTAATAGCAGAAGATTCCAATAGACTGTTCTGGTTAAGGGCCAAAATTGATGTATTGCTGTGATTTCATTTCTGTGGGGAAACTAAGATCAAATTTGGCTTTACCATCAAAAGAAATCATTACAAGGCTCTATGGAAATATATAAGAGTAACGAGATAGAATCACTGAAATTATTTTTCCTTTTCTTCAGATTGACCAAAAGATTACCAAGAATTGTTAGCACTGTATAATTCATCAAAAAGACTTTTATGTTATGAATGACACATTTAGAATCCAGTGTTTTCAACTCATAATTCACACTAACAAATTATATATGTCATCCGATTACTAATGTCACAAATAACAATTACCATAAGATCTAAACCTAGGCAAATAGAAAATACATAATTTGTGTATGAAAAATACTAATACTCACTTTGCAAGATGCCCAAGCAACGTGCAGCTTGCACAAAATAATATGTGCAGAATGCAAGCAGAAATTAAATCAAGAAGTTGAGACTGAAGATCTAATTCTTATGCATTTGCAGTTTACATAATAATTACACATGAGTTGAGAAAACAGTGGTACAGAAATAGTCTTGTGAGCCCCCAGCTCTCTCAGGTAACCAAATTTTAGTGTACACAATGTATTTTAAAAATAATTCATGTTTCTACACCTGCTACTGCTGTTGGATCTTCTTTCTCTTACAAAATAATTTCCCTTACATGGGAAATTTCACAGCATCTCGTATCATTCATTTACTTTTACATTTAGATTAACCTTCAAAATAAATAATTCTTATTTATGATACTCCCCTTTTTCATTTAATTAATTTTCAAAGATTTTATTCAACTCTATTTTGCTACTTTTTTGTCACCTTTTATGTGGTTCTTTTGATAAGCGTCAAAGCTACTGCTACTTTACCATCATTATAGTCATTCAGTTCTTAGAATAGTACACTAATAATCCTTTCCCATATTGAAAGCATTTCCAATTTCTGTCATTAATATGTTCAGCTTTTATGCATTCTTTTTACACTACCAGTGAAAATATTGAATAACTTCTCCAAGGACAACCAAGGAAGCCATAAGGCTTCCATACGACCCACTGACAGGTTTTTGTCTGTCCTTGATAGTTTCCTATGAACATGTTTCCCAGCTGAAGGAATGTTTTTCAGAGCTGTGTTTGCCAGTAACCTAAATCAGCTCCCCCAAACATTTGGCAATTTGCCTGTATTCAAGATAAGCAAGTCACAAAAATAGCTGTTGTGTAGACAGAGCTAAAATCAGCTTCCAAGTGGGATTTCCCTTCTCCTTCACACAGTTGCCATTTTTTAGTTTGTAGTCACATCCTTGGTGTCTGCCTAAGATGCATTCATTACTGCTGAACTGTGGCTATGTTTGCACCCAGTCTTATGTAGGACTGGCCCTAATCTGCTGATATGACTTCGGAACTTGATTTTTAAACTGCTTATCAATACAGACTTGCAGGATAGCCGTTGGATTATTGCTGACCTTGGTTACATTTTTCTGGACATGATCATGTTGGCTTCTTGAAGCTAAGGCCAGCCTGCCTTTATGTGACTCCCAGCTGCTGGCTCACATGGCTTTTCCTTGTGGAAAAGTCAGTCCTTGCCTTTACTTGACACTACCTACAAGTAAAACATACATGAATAGTGAAAAATTTAGCTTCCTAATGACCTTTACTGTCTGCAGTAATGTCTACAAATACTGGAGAGGACTACTACTAGGTAGTAGGATGGCTTTCAGAAATTTAAAGGCAAGAAATTTAAAGGCATATATCCACCAGGCCTATGTAAACTACAGCTTTGATTTCATTTTTTTCTACTAGTTTTGAAATATTTCAGTAAGAAAATATGAATGCAAGAACACTGTGTTCAACTTTTCAATGCAAGATGATCTCTTTTCAGCTCTTCCAGGTAATTTTCAAAGGCAATCCACACTCAGTCAATATAAAATAATTCAATGCCATATTTGAAACATCATCTTTAAACTATAACAGAAACAATTTAAAATACTATTTTATATAACTCTGCCTTGATAATTCAACATGAATTGTTAAATTATATGCAATATAATAAAATAGTGAAATAATAGCAATTCCAACACAATAAGCAGGTTAATTTAAGACAAAAACTATGACTTGAAGTCACAATGTTATATACTCAAGAGGTATCCTTGAATTTAATGTGGGATGAGCATGAGAGGAAGGTGTTCTATCAAGACAGGATCAAATCTGTTGTATATATTCGGTGGAATATTTTGCAACATAATGCATATTTTATCAGTCATTACAATAATTATAAATAAAGAACAAATGAGTCAAAAAAAGACATGGTCCACTTTTTTTTTTTTAACTAAATTTTTTACTGATAAATGCCTATAAACAAAGAAAGTAAAACAGATAAGCACTGAAAATTAGAAGACTACAGCCAATACAATTATGTTTTTGAAAGAATTTGGCATGCTTCAAATATGCTATATAGGGTTGATTCTGCCTTCAGTAGTCTAAATTAATGCAAATTTCACCACTTAGATTAAATGGTGCAACGCAGTCATTTCAGTAATTATTCTAGTATAGAAAGCTTTCCAGAGATTTGCCTTAGTTCATGTTTTCATATCTGTATGAAGTACCTTGTGATAAACAGCAACTGTAAAAACAAACATTTCTACACAAAAGAAGATAGAAGGCCACTTTGCTACAATGTGTATAGTGTGTCATATAAAATATTTAAACCCCTAGCTAAAACCAGTAAAGCTCTTTCCCCTTTGATAATAGACATTTGTGGTCAGTTTCATTACTCAGTAGCACTTTTTTGTTGTTGTTTTCTTTTGTTTTGCTTACATATACAGACACACACACATACCCTGTTTTCCTGAAAGCCCATGTTATTAGTTCCCACGTTTGTTCATTTCTTAGGAAGAATACAGTGCTTGAAGGCAACAGAGATGAATTAATTCTATGTTGCCTCTCTGCAGTCACAGGACTAGGCTCTTCAAAGTTTCTTAAACTGAGCTTTTAAATTTTCTTATACATTGTAAATTTTTGCATGAAAGCACTTTCAGATTATTCTCTCAAGCAGCTAAACAAAATACATCCTCAGGCCATCAGTTTTGTATATTCCTGTAGCAGGAATAAAAGTTAATGATTATAATCCCCAAGATTCGTTCATTTACCTTCTCTAATCTGTGGCTTTTCAGTATTTCTGGCAATACATTAGTTTGTGCATGGGCATCCAAGTCAGAAGTACTTGATTTTGCTCCATTTGCTTTTATTAAGATACTGCATTCATCTTGTGTAACAGTTGTCTATTTCTCTAACAAATAATCCAGCTTTGTAAGAGCTATGTTCATTCTGCTGTGCTCATCTCTGTGTGAGATCAGGTAGCAAGCTGACCATTTCTTATGATCTGCTGACTGGATGACTATCAATGCATTAATAATGAATGCTCTGCTGTGACGGGCTGGATAAATGGTTAACATAAATGGTATATAAATGCCCAGGCAATTCTTATGTGTTGAAATAGGGTATAGAAATAATACCACACATCTGCCCATAAAGACACTTTGAAGACACTTTCGCTCACACTTGGTTTAGCACCAAGGCGTTTGATGTGCTTGCTTCAAGTAAACAAGATTGAAATGCCATAATAACAAGTCAATTTAAACAGAATTGCTTGAGCAGTAAGGCCATTCATATCAGACGAAGGATGTGGCAGCAAACTAGCTCACTGCACTGCCAGGTTGTGTGCTGAAAGCATGTGAGATTAAAGGTACTTACTAAATGGAAGCCATCTAAACACCAGCCAGATTTACTCAGCAGTCAGAGATCATCTATAAACTAGCTAGAAAGAAAATTACTGCATTGTCACTTTTTGATGATTCTGACAATATTATTTAATTGCTTATATTCTCAGACCTTTTTTTTATATTGCATATAGTCTACTAATTAATACGTGAAGCTTTCCATATCTGATTTGAATGATTTTTTGTACATTGCCATTATCCATCAGCTTTCTATTCTCAGTCCTGTTATCTGTGCCAAAACTTTCCATCAGATTCTCACTGGACCAGGTGACCTCTGCTTAGAAAAATTTAAGATCTTCATCACAGCTCAATTTCTCTGAGCCCTTCCTGAATTGAATTTTTTGTTTCATGCCATGCTCATTTTAGGGATTTGATCCATTTAGGGATTTTAACGTTGTAAAACTAACTCATCAGTTCAAATCAGCCAGAATTTCTTCTATAATATTTACTTTGTTAGAATCTAATTCTAACACCTTTGTTCTGTAATCACTACGCTACAAGTCAATCTCCCTTATTACCCTTAGGGTGATCAGCACTGGAATATAAGTTCCCTATTCACTACTAAAGCGTGGTGAGGAAATTATAAAAGGAATATTTGCTGTTCCATCAATACAATAGACATTTTAGCTTACAGTTAAGTAAGTTCAAACTGGTATTTCGCAGAAATTTTTACAGGCAGTCATGTGGGGGACGTGAACACAGCACATAGACTTTCCTTATTCTATTCCTTACAGAGTTTTAAAGATTTCTCCCAGGACCTAGTAAGAATTACTGTTAGAGTGGTGAGCCAGTGGAACAGGTTGCCAACAAATGTTGTGTTATGAAAAACTACTAGAAATTTCACTTGAATGTATTGGCAGAAACTTTTTTCACACATAATCAGAGGTATTAAACTGGTCACTCCCCCTTCCTGATTGTTATAAAACTTATCTCCTCACACTTTGGTGCTCTAAATGCACTCTAAAAATGAACATACTATCTTCTTTGATGATGTGCTCCCAACACCACCCCCTCCAGTCTAGCCATTGCCTTGTGCAATTACTGGCTATTGCATTCAAAGCCTACAGATAACATACAGAATTACAACCACAATACAGGTTCAAACTGAGTGTTGGAAGAACTGGTAGACAGATGTCCTGTTCAACAGCTGAGGACAATTGAGCATGCACCAGAAAATATCAGTTAATCATCTGACCTCATAAATGATGAGACACCCAGAAGCCACTTAAGCTCTCCCTTCTTGACAGCCGGCTGCAGGACAATCCTCCTTGAGCAGGGTTGCTTCTCAAGGTTATACGTGAGCAGAGATTACTTGCACCTCGACGTCAAGATATGCCTTGCCTATAGAGATCCTCAGTAAGTGACTAATAATTTAAGATTCCTGAACTTTTCTAAAATTGTATCTTAGATTGACTGTGTCATACAGTCCTTCAGATATAAACCATTGACCATGTTTCAGACAAAGTTTTGATCCAGCCACACTAGGTTCCTCTGAGAAAGAGCTGAGAAGGCAAAGGCATCTACTCTGAGCTTTGTGAGGGTCTCCTAGCTGAGTACATTTATCTTGCATGCAGTCAATAATGAAGCGTATACTGCTATCTCAAATCTCATTAAGTCACTCTCTTATTTATGATTAAGCTTTGTTAAACCACTAGATTTATAAATAAATGTATTTTTTGTTTTCTCTTGTAAATGAAGGATATGATTCATTTGCAACAGCATCAAATGTATATAAATGCCTTTACGCATACAGAGATTATTTTTCTTGGCCTCTATTACACTGCCTGGATCATTTCTCCAAATTCACTGAAACATTTGAACACTACTTTCTGAAAGTTACTACAATTTTATTAATTGATCTCCTGGAGGTTGTTTGTTTTTTTTTTTTTTTTTTTTTTTTTTACCTACAGGACTTAATATTATTTGAATATTAAAGGTATGGAAGGGGCTGGAACTAGATTACCTTTAATGCCCCTTCCAACCCAAGATATTCTATGAGTCTATGACTCTGTGATATTAAACACTTCTAAAACTCTATTATATGTCAGTCACTCTGAAAGTTATGCCTCCTGTTTATTTCCATGTAAACTACAACAGATACAAACAGCAATAAACAGTATTTGATGGAGAAAACTCAGATACAAAACACAATGGTTTTTTCAGATTTTCAAGAGTAAGCACCAAAAGCCTGCATTCTGTGCTCGAAACAATCTGCACCAGCCAAGTTTACCCACTATCTCTGTCACCACAGCTAAAACTCACTGCCCATCATCTCATTGTGCTCTCCATAAGCATTCAGCAAACATCAATGAATGTCAGTGGCTGCCATTTTTTTCTGCACGGAAGAATTCAGTGGCACACCTTTGCTTCATGCACGCTTCTATGTCAGATGCCATTTTGTCAGACTGCTTCTCAGCTGCCATCTGTCACATAGCAACAAAGCGTAACTGAATATTGGTGGGAAGGTTCAAACTCTATTGACATACCACCAATATCTGTCTCTGACACTGTGGGCCAACATAATAATACAGGGGGCATTACTTTTGGAATTGCCCTCGTATGTTCTATTATCCAAAATAATACTACTACTGGGAAAAAATTCTGCTTGACATTTTGTGTTTTGACTGGCATTTGTTAGCTGCCAGCTGTCATAAGAAAGACTACAACACATGCCGTTAGCAGCATATGCCTTTTTGGGCACTGAATAGCATTTTCATATAAAAAAATCAAATGATCCATAACATATTATGCTGTCATCTAAAAAATGCATCAGAACTGTAACATTTTTCATGTTAATAATAAATTTTATTCCCCAAGGCTCAGTCTACTAAATTCTCACTACGTTCTGGGACATAATGAGGAAAGCATTTATTCTATTAATTGGCATTATATTTTTTCTGGTATCTCAATGATTTTTTTTTTTCAGAAAGGGGATTCCGTTCTTCTCAAAACAATTGCAATGTTTCATTTTTTGCTTTGCTACTCTCTGCTTTGTCAGATCAATCTATGTTTCCTTACCATACCGTCTTCTCCATCATTTACTACTCTTAAACGCTCCTCTGGTGAGATAGAGAAGATTGAATAGCTAATTTTTTTTTTTTTTTTTTTCCCTAGTCATTTGTTTCTTTCTTTGCAATAAAGCATGGGAAAGGTTTCAGGAATGTATGGGTAAATGCAATAGTCATTTGCAGTTTTTGTAATAAAAATCCAGAATTATTCTACTAATTATATTTACTTTTAACATTATTTTGATAAGAAAAAAGTTCAGAAGTTTTGGTGCTTTTTGTGTTTATCCTAGATTATTCATATTTCACATACATGGACTTCTTTATCACTAGAGATGCTTGTGTTTTAATTTTTTTTCAAGGTATAGATCTTTTGCTTCAAGAGGAAAAAAAAGATATTAAGTAATGCATAAATGCAAAATGTAATCATTTTAAAGGATCATTATATGAAAATAGCAGCACTTCTTTTATTAAGTAAAATAAACTCCTTTTAGAAGTAGTGTTCACTAATATTTACATTCTAAACGCTATTGACAGCAAAAAAACCTCCAACACTTTACTTACAAGAGTGACATTAATGGTGCTTAAAAAACTTACACTTTCATCTGAATTTTGTGGAATAAAACATAAAAACTTAATATAGTTGCACTATGTGCCAAATTTACCTTTTCAGTTGAGAGGTACAAGTACTGTATGGAAACTCATTGGAATGAGAAATCTCTCTGTTTTTCAGCTAGTTAAAAATGTTTTTACCACATTGCCTGTCATCTTGAATCTTTTACAGGGATTCTTTAGAGGTAACTTCCTTTTGGGATGTAAACTGGAATCAAGATAGACCATAGACTATCAAATTAAATTGCTGAATGAATAACATCTGAACTAATTTACACATAACCAATATGAATAAAAGTCTACAGTTTACAAAAGCACTTCTGTCAGTTTGGAAGAGAACGCAAAGAAAATAGCAGTGATTAAAAAAAAAAAAAACAACACTTTACACTAATTCTACTGACAGTCACAACAAGACACCATTCTTTGCTCTGATGTGGAAGTTTGTCCAGTCTGATCAAGTCAGGACTCACTGGAGCATAATAACCACATGCAGAGAAGATCTAAACTCTGTTTGGCAACTTCATTATTTCGAAGTTAGTAGTGATTTCTGCACTTCTGCAGAAAACTTAAGAGTTTTTAGTAAAAACTTATTTCCACATACTTTAAAGAAAGCCATATTCATTTAACATGTATTACCAAATTATCAATATTGACACTTCATTATAATACATGCAAACAGTTTGTGTATTACTAAGTAATATTTGCTTATGGAAACTCACATTTTTTATATTCCAAGAAGAACCACCTTATTACTTGTTCACAGGTGAGGGATACAGAGGAGGGCATTTATAATTTTTTTCCATAATTCATATTTTAGAAGTAACAACACAAAATAAAATCCATCTGGGAATCTGTTCCAGAACATTATCTGCCTTTTAGTAGCTTTCTTTTTAATAAATTTTACAAATATACTTGGAAATCTCTGTCATACTGGTAGATTTAAAAAAGTATTCCACTTAACTTTCCAGCTAAGGACTATGAACATGTTAATGAATAATCAAAATTAAGAATGTAAAACTTTTCAGACAGACATGAAATAATAAATCAAGCATTTCAAGTGAAATGGACAACTTATAAAGATAAAATTATAGATGTAAAGTCTTATGGTTACTCATTTTTTTTAATAATACACCTCCATTTATAATACCCACAAATATAACAATCACAGAAACAAACAAACAAAAAGTTTTGGTTGAAAGTGACTTCTTGAGATTATCTAAAGCAATCACAGAAATCCTTGGATTAAGAGGGACCTTAAAGATTATCTAATTCCAACCCATGCCAGCAGCAGTGTTGCCATCCTCTAGATCAGGCTGACCAAGGCCCTGTCCAACCTGGACTTGAATGTCTCCAAGGATGGAGCATCCACAGCTTCTCTGGACAACACATTCCAGTGCCTCACCACCCTCTGATCAAAGAATTCCCTCCTAACAACTAACATTAATCTACTCCTTCCAGTTTTCTATCATCTGCAAAATTGCTGAGGGCTCTCTGTCCCATCATTCAGCTCATTAATGAGTATATTGAACAGCACTGGCTTACACCTGTCCATTTCTACACCCTGTCCATGCAGACATTCAAGACCAGATTGGCTGGGACTCTGAGCAACATGGACCTCTAGAGGGTGACAACTCTGCTCGTGGCAGAGGGGTTGGAACTAGATGATCTTTGATGTCCCCTCCCACCCAAGACATTCTATGACTCACTGATTCTGTGACTCCATTTCTCCCCAGGTCTATATCCAAATGTATTCTTCCAAGGAGATCCCCAAATCCAATGCCCTGGTGCTGTATTGTTTTTGCCCTCTTCTCCTAGAACACACCCAACCATTTTGTGATCACTGCAGTGAAGAATGTCTTCAACTTTCACACTCTCGATTCCTTCCTATTCTTAATCCAAATTCCATTAAAACATTTTTTTCTAGTTGGCTCCTCAATTATCTGCTCCAGCCTAGCTTTAAAATGAATATATACCTGTTTTTAAAATGAAGATTCCAAATATGTTCTTGAGTGTATAACAAATCATTTAATATGTTCTCATGCTATCATATGCGTATGATTTCCATCAGTATATAGAGAAAAACATCAAAGACCTAATTTTTGCTTTACATATACAACTTCACAGGAGAACCACTCATACTTCCCACAAATCACTGTTCTCCTGCAAACTGTCAGGATTTGGGCACTGGACTAGAAACAACACCTTTTTATTTATTTATAATTAAAATGTCAGTGTACGTAGGCAAATAATATTCCTGACTGCTTAGTCTCAAATAGACTTTGTCCTCCGGGTGACAAAACTTCCAACAAATTTGAATGAGCATTCTTTGAGGTCATAAATGAATCAAAACTCCAGATTTCATTTATATATACATTTTATTTGTAACATGAATTTTCTATAAGGCTATACAACAACTTCACTTTCCCCTTTTGTATTGTGTTGCCATTTCACCTGAAAGGAGGATTAATTTGGCCAGCTACAAGAATACTCTGACAGCGTGCCAAGCTAAAACAGAAGTTTACATTGTATTTACTTAGTTTATAATATGTAATCCAGAATTTTCAAGAGCAGAGACAGTTACAAATTTTACTATTTCTTTATAAGGCATGAGAAGAACATTGTTACTCGTTGGTTACTGCTTTCAATTTATTCCTTCTATTAACAGTTTATGCAAAAAGTTATATCTAGATCTTCAAAGTTTGTTCCTTTTTGTCACTTTAGTTGCCTTCCAAGAACATTGTTTTCCAAGGTCTTGTTGGTATACAAAACGCCTGGACTTTCATTCTGATAGCCCATATATCCTTGGTTTCCCAAGTACCTACCACAGTGAAACCTATTTTCTTGGCAGACACAGAAGGCTTTAAAAATCTATACCATCTATTCCCTTTTGTCCAAGGATATTTTTTCCTTTTTACTTTGGCTTGTATCTACGAACAGGTGTCATAAGGTGGAAGTAGGCATGTGGCGTCAGTGTAGTGAGGCTGTCACAGGATATGGACTTCCCTCCTCTTTTCCTGCAGAGCAGATGTCCTTCACAGTGTTCTGGAGGCCTTCCTATCTCAATCTCATTGATACCTGACTTTTCAGTGTAATGGCAAGGGTTCTACCAACTTTTGCATAGGCATGCAGCCATCCAGACAGATGGTCCTGGATTCTGGAAGCCAAAAAAACATTTATGTGGATGTAATATGTTTTTAAAGGCCATAATCCCAGCTGGTCACCATGAAATGTCTGTTCAATCTCTGTTCCTGGAGCTATTATTCAGACAATATGCTACTGTAACTTTGCCTGTGATTTAATTAATATTTTAAACTGCATTATATAAATTTCACTGCAAACGTATTTATTATATACATACATGCACCCTCACATTCAAATGGAATTAATATTTACTTCTGCAACATTTAGCAGGACCGAGAGACTTGATATATTTAGGACATAATAATTGTGGGGTGTTTTGTTGTGTTGTTGTTTGGTTTTGTTGTTGTTATTTGTCTTTCTTTTTTTAAACAGTCATTTTACATTCCATATCCTTAGCACATTTAGCTCACATATATATTATCCATCTTCTACGCTTTTGTAATCAATTAAGGTCAAAGTATTCAATGTAGAATGGCAAGATTAAGAAAATAAATACATGTCAATATCTATGGCAATTTGAGTCTTTCTTTGCTTAAACTCACTTGAAGAAGGCAGCAACTTTCGTTATTCTTCATATTCTTAATCAAATAGAACTCACAAAAGGAGATTCTCCACAAATCTCCCTAAGGAATATAGCATTGAATTAGACATGAAGCATTCTCCTGTTTTTAACACTATAAAATTTACAAAAAGTCATTGGTATAAATCCATCAAAACCTTCAAGAACTTTTCTTTTAGCGATGTAAAGACATGAATTAATCAATCATATGTGTAAACACTGAAGCACGTGATCTTGTTGCAGTTTTCATAGCATTTAAACTTACTCTAAGAATGCAATGATTTCAGTGATTTAGCTAGTTATATACAGAAGGTTCAGAAGTGGGCTGAGATGCAGTAACTTTAAAAATGACTTTTTCATAGAATTCTAATAATTAAACACTTCAGCTTGGTGGTCATACAAGTAAATCCAAGTACCTTTCAGTTACTTCTTTCCAAACTGATTTAATGCTAAAAGCTGGAGTTAGTTCTTAGCATCTGATTAAGCTTTTCCTGATTGGAAAAGAGGTCTTTCCTATGGAAGCCATTATTATGAATAATATTACCATTATTCTGCTTCTAATAATTCCAAGTTCTCAGAATTCAGTGTGGATGACATAGCAGACCATAACATCTTTCTTAAATTTAAATTAATTTTCCCTAGTTAATTATTTTAATTAAAACCTTCACTACTTTATGGTTTGGAATTCCTGTAGGAGCTTTCTAACTTTATTGATGATAGTATTAATGAAGATCAGGTTCCCCTCAAAGAGATAAAGATGCGTAAAGCACAGCATAAAAGCAAAATAATAAATATCTCATAATAGTTATTTGTTCAACAGGTTAAAATGCACATACTTTCAATGAATGTCAGTTAAAAGTAAATTTCAATGTGTAACATTATGAAATACTAGATTTTTTTTGTTATAATAAAGTCATAAAATTATTTTGAGTTGGACTAGATGACGTTTAAAGGTCACTTCCAACTCCCCGGCAACAAAGAGGAGCTAGATCAGGTTGCACAGAACCCAGTCCATCCTTGCCTTGAATGTCTCTGGGAATAGAGCATCTACTACCTCTCTGATCAACCTATTCCAGTTCTCAGCTACTCAGTGTAAAAAACTTTCATTTTTTTAAATCCAATTAAATCTCTCCTCTTTTTAATTTGCAACCATTTCACCTTCTTCTATCACAACAGACCTTGCAAATAATCTGTTCCCTTGATTTTTATAGCCCTCTTTTAGATATTGAAAGGCTGCTGTCATGTCTCCCCAGAGCATTCTCATCTCCAGGCTGATCAGCCCCAACTCTCTCCACCTGTTCTCTTAGAGATGGTGTTCCATTCCTTGGATCACTTCTGCACTGGACACACTCCTGAGGTGTGTGAATACACACTGAGGACCCCACAGCACTCCAGGTGAGATCTCACCAGCAGAGTAGAGGGGTGGGATCACGTCTCTTGATCTGCTGACCATGCTTCTTTTATGCAGCCCTTGATACATCTAGCTTTCTGGGCTGCAATAGCCCATTGCTTATTCACTTCCAGCTTACCATCTACTAGTACCCCCAAGATCTTTTGTGGCAGGGCTGCATTCAAACCTTTTATACTGCAACTTGTACTGACAGTGGGAGTTTCCACAACCCAGATGCAAGACCTTGCACTTGAATTTCTCCTTCAGGAGAGAGAGGGCCAGCAGAGAAAGGGAGGTGATTGTCCCTCTGTACTTTGCCCTCATGAGCCCCCAACTGGTGTACTGCAAAATGTGGAGCTGCTGGAGAGGGCCAAGAGGAGGGCCACAAAGACGATCAGAGGGCTGGAGCATCTCCCCTACAAAGACAGGCTGCTCAGCCTGGAGAAGACTACATGGAGACCTCATTGCAGCTTTCCAGTTTTTAAAAGGCAATTATTAACAGAAGCAGAATAAACTTCTTACAAGTGTAGACAGTGATAGAACAAGGGGAAGTGGTTTTAAGTTGAAGGAGGGAAGATTTGGATTGGATAACAGGGAAAAGTTCTTAACAAGAGAGTGGCAAAGTGCTGGAACAGGCTGCCCAGAGATGTTGTGGATGCCCCATCCCTGGAGGTGCTTGAGATCAGGTTGTATGGGACTCTCGGCAACCTGGACTAGTATTAGATCTGGAGGTTGATGGCCCTACTTGTGGCAGGGAGTTATAACTTCACAATCCTTGGGATCTCTTTCAAACCAAGCCATTCTACAATTCTATGATTTGTTGAACATCCTGAGTTTTTTCTGAGCTTACTGTTCAAAATTGGGTATGTTCCTCAAGGGTGACAACTGCACCATGCAGTTTGGCATCACACACAAAATTGCTGAGTGCACTTGATCCCACTATCATTAAATCACAAAAAAATCTCTTTCTCTATACTGTATTTTGAAGCATAAGCTTGCCATAGAAAGCCAAAGGGAGGAATCAAACTTTGAGAACTTGTTTAAAGAATGTGAAAACTTAATTTCCTACAAATAGCAAAAAATTTGGTTAATGGCTTGGCTTCAGTTAAGACTATATTAACAGCACACTGACCTTTCATCACTTAATAAGAACAACTAAAAACACACCCATAACTAACCAGATCACTTGGAAGAGAAAAGACTGCTTTTACGATACAGCAGCATGGGGCAAGGCAGAGCCAGAACAGGTACCCTGAATTAGTCTAAGAGTTATTTCATACCACATGACATCATGCAGGCAGCTATAAAGCTGTGGGGAGTCTGTCACAGGCTGAGTTGCTGGTTATCATTTATCTGGAAGTAATTGCATTGCGGTTACTTATGTATCTATATCATTATCATTTTCTTTTTTTGTCTTAGTGAATTGCTTTTATCTCAACTTGTGAGTTCTAATTTGCTTCCAATTCTTTTCTCATTCCCTTTGGGAGTGAGGAGTGAGCAAATGGCTGTGTGGTACTTAGTTGCCTGATGGGTTAAACCACAATAGAAAGCAAATAAACAAACCTGAAGGTTTCCCACACAGCTTTATTACTATAGATGTAGTACTTATATGACAGTATTTAGTTTTAAGATTACCACAAACCTCTAGCTAAAAATAAATGGATTTCTAGAAATGAAGGACATGACCTTTCCACCATTTTATTTTCATAGCATCGCAGACAACAGCTGCCATTTATATCTAAGAGCATAGTTTATCCCTAGAGGCATGTAATAAAAACAGTGACTGCATAACAAATTTGTACCCATGATGGTATAATTGCCATGAAAAGAAAAGACAATATCAAAATAAAGATCAGCCATGGGAAAATACAATAATGGCCTGTAACCAGACAAATGCAAGTCTTCCAGAGGGAACAAAAAATGGAAAAGACTGCAATTTTCAGACATGGCTGGCAATTATTTGATTATATGGTATCAACAGAAAATTTACTTGGAAAGAAATCAATCCATCTAGCTTTGTTTCATAATATTTTCACTTCATTATCATCATCATCTCTGGATTATCAACAAAAAATCTCACCCAGTGCTAAATATTTTGATGAAATATTTTCACAGGTAGTCCACCAGGACACCTTCAGCAACCGTACATGAATCCAAAGAAACAAAGTTGTTTCCCTTAAGTTTTGGCTTTAGAGTCCAGAGTAAATATGTTTAAACTGAAAGCAGTTAAGGACTACATATGTTCATGATTTTGTGTAACACATTTTTCAGATCATTAAAAGTGTGCATGGTGTATGTTGTGGCAAAATTTGACATTAAGTTTGTTATAGAAGTCACGGGACAGAGTAGTGCTTTCAACTCTTGTTAAGTTCAAGCAATTTGTCACTGTGCTATAAGCCTGAAACTATTAACGTAATGTTGAATTATGCTTCTTTATAGAGTTTTATGACAACTATTTACTGTTGCTGTTTGTTTAATGGGTGATTAAAAATAGAAAAATGATATAAGTGAATGAAGAAATGACAGTAAAAAAAAAAACATTGATAAATCGCCTCTACTCAGCAGACACACTCCAACACATTTTGCTAAAAGATGCTAACAGGAGAGTCATGTTGAAAAAAAAATCCAGGTGTTCAGAAGAGATTACTGCCAACAAGAAAGTTAATTACTTCTCCATTTAAGGAATTCTTGCCATTGTTTGCATTCAAGAGTGCTCATTGTCTTGATTTTGTTCCTCCCTGATTAAAGTTAGTTGCCAGTTACCATGCTTGCACTTACGCTGCATAACTGAAAGTTGGTAAACTGTTGCACTGAGAAACAATGGATAGCTTTGCTGGTCATACTGGAAATCATATTTCAATCCTGCTCTTTTAATCTACTAGAACAGCATTACTGAACATAATTTTATTGAGAAAACCTACACATGAAACACTGGAACTACTGACACCTATACTTCTGTGCCACTGAGAACCATCCCAGATCAGAAATAGGGACTGTAAGTATAATACTTCTAGAATTGAACATTTCCAATGAACCATTTACTCTGACTTAAAGAGTGGAAGAAAGAATATCTTGAGTTCCACATTTTCCTTTTCATATGAACTCATAAAACCAAACCTCTAGAATTGTGTCATATTTCTAATACTAATTTGAATTTGCTCTGTTTCCTGTTTCCCCTTTGTGATTTCATCTCTAGTAGAAAAAAAAGAGTCATAGTTTATAAGTGTTTCTTTTGTGAGAAGAAACAATAAAGTTAACTTCGAATAACCTTCTAATTAGGGTATTCTTGCTTCTTACTTAACAGTTTTGCAGAGAAAGTGGACTCTGGAGATAAAATCATTTGGCATGTGTAAGACTAGTACCTATTAGTCTGTAGCTTCCTGAAAGTAGTCTCTGGTATCAATCATTATGTAATGTTATTAGTGACTATTTTAGTAGGGTTATATACACTAACACAACACTGACTGGAAAGAAGTATTTCAGCATGTTGGCATAATTTTGCTTTGAAAGCAGTAGCAAAATCTTATGAAAATTATTTTTCTTAAGTTCTTTAAATCATTTATTGCATAGTTGCATTTCCTTTTTCTATGTATAGTTCAGGTTTAGCAGTCATTATTGTGTCAGTAATAATGGGTTGTCCAGGCACATTAATGAGCTCACAGCAATCTGGGTGTTTTGTAGTAACATGGCTTTTACATGATCCTCTGGGATGAGTAACACACTCTTACTGAGCATTTTATTTAATATGCTGATGGTTGTTCCGTGGTAGTTACTGTCTTTTCAACAACTAAAACTTTCTTGATTGTATTTCTGGTAGAAATTCCTGAAATAACAGGATTAATAATTTCCCTGTGATTCTATACCCCTGAAGAGAAAAAGAAACAACCTAGTTTTTATTTCAGTGCTTCATAAGACATGTAACTTGTACAGAAGGCTAGATTACTAGTATGACATTCTGTTGGGAAAATCATTTTTAGGAGGAATGCTGCCAGGCATGTATATGACGTGGGACTTCATGACTGTTTAAAACTGAGAAGTAATTTAATAAGCTATGCTGCTACTGAAAGAAATACCAATAAAAAAATTTGGCATGGATTTTTAATTAATACTCCTGTGCTTGAAAAGACTGAGGATGAGCGGTGAGAGAACATACTAATATAAAATATAGGCAATGACACAAACTGTGAAGTTGCTCATTAAATAGGGTCCACTGCCATAGGGAAATGCTTCCCAAAATTTCGTATTGTAATATTAGCTAACAAATCATTTCAGTGAGCAGAAGGCTGTGCTTTGAAATGTGCACTGCTTGAAAGTTCAGTATATCCTGACTGTACATGTATGTGAAAACATACGGCAGATATGATAACCAGAAGGAGCCTGGGCATCATCATTCCTCTACTGAGAGGATAAAAATATTTAAAAAGAAAAAGAACACCTGTGCATTTGCTTATGTTGTGAGATTTTCACAGATTCTATCTAAACATTCCCAAATACAGCAGTCCCTATGAAGACTGACAATAGGTCTTCCCTTAATACGACTACTATATGACTGTTAATTTTGGACTAAAACAAACAAAAAAAGATATTGGTAGTTTTGTTACTTAAACACATCACAAAAATATACGCATACATACCATTTCCCTCTTCTCTTATATGGTTTCATGTGCTCATGCAAGAATTCACTTCAGAGTACTCAGTTCTGAGGAAACTAACAATTTGCGTTTCCATGAGCAACGCAGGTTTTAAATGAGAAGTTTAAGGATAAGAACTCAGCTTTCATGGAAAAGACTCCATTATTTAAAGACTCCATTAATTAAAAATCCATGCCAATTATATTGTTTTGTTGGTTTTTTTTTTAATCTAGTGACAAACCTGTCATATAACAGTTGATTTCATGGTGATTCAGTCCTTAGGTTCACGATCCATACTTAAGGCTTTATTTGGTAAATACACAGCTCTCCAGATGCAATATCTCCTATTTATTTCCATGTAAATTACAACAACACAATGAGCACAATATCAATATTTGACAGATCTCATACTCAGGTATAAAACAATTTTTCAACAGTGTCACCACCATTTTCATAAGCAGCGAGCTAGATTGAGTCTCAAATCACGTGAGAAAGATGATATATTGAAAAAATAGGAAAACTGCTTAGTCAGGTAGGAAAAACAGCTATGTTGGACAAATAGCAATCTTTTAGGAATACATTCATGTAACACAAAGTTGTGCTGGACCAGTTCAGCCTACACTGCAGAAACTCACCTACCAGTTTTCCTCTGTATCACAAAATAGTCACCATGAAGAGATGCCAAAATGGATTAAACTAAAAGTTTCAACAGTCAAAACAGAATTACTTAACAGAAAATGATGGGAAAGCACAGCAACTATAGCAGAGTAACAAAGCCACAGCAAGCAAGGATATGCTCAAATGCAACAGCTATGGCCACAGAAACAAACAAACAAACAAA
>NW_024884475.1:18942132-18988260 GCF_019232065.1 Centrocercus urophasianus | reverse complement strand
TGCTCAAATGCAACAGCTATGGCCACAGAAACAAACAAACAAACAACCCTAGGAAAAAAAAACAAAAACAACAACCTACTTACCCTTAGAAGGCATCAAGCACACAAGAACCCCCCCACCCCTCCCCCCCCCCTCCCAGCAAGACACCCACACCTCCACTGCCAACCCTTAAATGAGGTCTGGGAAGGGGTGGAGCCAGGACGCACACCTTCTGGTCACTCAACTGAATTGCATGCACCTGAGCTCCTCTGGGTTGGTCCTGCCTTCCCACAAGGTGCTCAATCACCGTTTCAAGCTATGACTTGCATTTCCACTACAGTAACAAATCTCAGTAACTTGCCAGCAGAACTCTTATTCCAGAATAAACTCTGATAAATATTTATATTAAATATTTTACCTTTAACTCCTTTATTAAAACTTACTACAAAAACTTATTATAAATACAATAATCTGCATTAAATTGTGAACTATTGAAAGAAAAACTGTATTTCTATTTTCCCAAGCTTGCAATATTGCTTTATTTTCAATTTATTAAGAAAAAACAGATATAGTAAAGAAACAATTTAAAAACCTTGAAAGTTCTTCCAGACTGAGGTATTGCGTCCTGTTCTCCAGCAGAACAACAGCTTGTCTGGGAGTTCTGATATTGAGGATTACATTAAAAATTCTTGAATTTAATTCAGGAAAATTGTATATTTTTATTTGGAATTTTCAAAGAAATTTTATTTTTCCCTGTGAATTTTTTTCTGACCAGTCAGTCAATCATTGCTGTTTAAAAATGAATGCTAATTTTTAAAATATTTTTTTTTAATTTACCAATTCCTGAATTAGTTGCCTGCCTATCTCTAACCCTTACAAAGGAGTATCTGATAGCTCTCCAAGAGAAAGACTCACCACCAGCCTTCCTTCTTTACTGTTACTGTCTGAGTGATGAACAGCATCGATATCATTCCTGGAAGTTGAGTCATTTTCAACAGCTCTCATAGTGAGATCTTCAAGATGCTTTATCTCAAATACAGAACATGATATTCAGTGGAAAGCAATCTGTAGCACATTCACAGATGCTATTCATTCAGTTTGACATAACTTTTTTTGTTCTCCAAGTTTGGGGATAAGTTATGGTTAGCTTTGACACATTCATTAATGGGACTTTAAAACCTGATTGTCATAGAAAAAGAGAAAAGCTGTGATTAATCTAAATGTGCAAAAAAGCACAGTGCAAAAACAATCAAAGTTCCTCCAACAGACTTACACAGTATTGTGATGGAACTTGGCTATGACTCAACTAAGCTCTATGCACTGGCAAAGATACTCCAACATACATCCACTCAACAGTAGAAGCTCTGCAGCTCATTCACTTCTGATTTGGAATTATACTTTCTCTAAGAATTACTATTTGGATTATGTGATCCTTTCTTGTAAAATAATCTGCAGCAGTTTTGCTGCCTTTAAATCTTCCACTAAAAAACACAGCTACATGAACTCCAAAACTGTTTTTACAGAAGAATAATAACTGGAGGTATAGTACTTAGGAATAACCAAGAAGGAGGAAATAATAAAACAGAATAAAAAAGTTAAAATGTTGGAAGTAGGGTAACCTAAAGGAAAGGAAAATTTAATTTACCAAAGGAAATTGGATGGAAAGATGAAATTCAATGGTCCTAAGAAGCTAGTTGCCAAGCAGAAAGATCAAAAGGGGAAAAATATAATGATATTCATAGCTGAGAGAAAAGGCTGCAACTGAATGTTGTTAAACATCGGAGCAGAATGTACTGGTGTATAATCAATGAATATTAAGATATTATAATTATGAAATAAACAAGAGAGTTAGGCGAAGCAAATTATAATAACAAAAGAGAATAGATAGAAAGCTTACCTAAATCCTAGACTCACTTAGGAAACTCCAGCAGAGGGGATCTCCAGAAGAGATTCTTCCCCCCTGGTACCAGCTCTTAAATGGGTCTAGGAGATGTGGAGCCAGATTCCACACCTTCCTGCAGCACAGGTGAATTTCCCTCACCTGTACTTCCGTGGCTGACTCATTGCTCACCTCAGGTGATCAATCAGAGGTTCAGGCCATGATTCAGCAGTTCCCATATGACTGGTCATGTAATATAGATCCAAATGGGAATTTTCACTATGTTATGGAGCTAATATGGGAAATTCTATAGAAATTTCTGAACTGCAGTCGTTTTAGTTTAACTTTCATGATTTTTATCACTAAACAGTCCCAACCTATTATGACCTCATAATTCAGTGGCTCATCATTTGTTTCATAAATACTTATTTTAGTTTTTTATCTAATCAGTTGGTTCTACTTAGGAAAAATAATAATAATTATAATTTTTTAAAAATTGTATTTTCTCTCTAGGCGCTGTGCTGATTATGTTTCTTACCTTTTCAGCAAGGGGAGTGTGTGTGGATACAGTCATATTTTGGAGATAATTTATGTGGTCAGATTTGTAGGAACTTGATAAACTTTAAAAAGCAAAAATGAAAGACCTTTAGTGTGCTGAGGCAGTGTGTATACATCTTTTTCACTTAAGTGGCCGTCTTACACACATTAGGTACACTACAGAAAGGCGCTGCAAAATACTGCTGTGAAATGGAAAGGTTAAGAGTAAAATCATCAGGAAAACATAATCAGAATCACAAATGATTCAATAAAATTAGGAAGTATGATAATCTGGGAATTCAAATAATTAAAGAAATACTGCAGTGTGTTTGGTCTTTATCAAACATTTTCCATTTTGAATCGATATTGGGCATTAGTATAATATTACTGGATTTTTATATCTATATCTATATCAAGCTGTGATATGCCAAAAATTCTTATTTATAACGCAGGTAGCTTGCTGTATCAGGTCATGTTGCACAAAGCTATCAAATTCAAAACTTGTTTTTGAACAGTCACTGCCAGTGGGTTATTACCTGCAAGGAGTGAGTCTTTTACTGTTATCTATCGGAAGAAGTCAGTGGCAGGTGTTATGCTGCTGGCATATCTTGGCTTTAGAATTTATAGGTTTCTTTCTTTTATTCAAGGAAGCTTTCATTAAAAGCTGTTACAGTCTTCTATGCATAGTCAACAACCATAGATTAAAATATAAAAGAGGAAAAGAATTCCTTCTCCCTGCAGATTCTGAACAAATGGAATATATTATCCTAATGCTTATTGCTGAGAAGAATGATGTCTTGTATGGCACCATTTATGGTTATAATAAAGAACGAGTCTCTGATAAGACAAGCTGTTCATTACAATGCTACTGGCAACAACAGCAGGAAATACATAACTACATATTTGCCAGTCTTAAAGACAGTTCTTAAGATTTTCCTTCAACAAATTTCCTACTATTTTTTGCTTGGTATCTGATAAAGTAAATTTACAATTTATAAAATTTGTCTCAGGAACTCTGTATATCCAGAAATAAGAATTAATTATTTTTGGGTGTATCCTTCAGCTTCCATAAACTTTATTCATATCCACTGTCATTTATCTAAAACCAGGGGGAAAAAAAAAAAAAAAAAAAAGAAATTGTTCTATCAGCAAAACATAGCTCCACTTTAAAGATATGCATGTCATATATTAATTTGATGTAAACGAATGGCAGCACTAGAATCAGGTTATTCCATCACGACAGTAAATTTGTTATTACACATGATCTAATGGCTGGCAATCCTGCCCAGGGCAGGGTGTTGGAATAATCTGACCTTAAATGTCACTTCCAACCTAAGCCTTTCTATGATATAATGCAAGTTCTGTAATCATAGTAACAATTGTGATATACATTAAATATTAATAAAAACAAATATTGCTTTCAGCTCTTGCATTTCTCCTTTTTGTTGCTGGACCTGCTGCTCACCAATGTGGAGGAGATCACTGAAGGTGTTAAGGTTGGAGGCAGCCTGGGTGAGTTCATGATCTCAAGGGATGTGGGCCTGGCAAAGAGTGGCGTCAGGACCCTAAACTTTGGAAGAGCAAACTTTAAGCTGTTCAATGGACCGTTGGCCAAGAACCCCAGGGACGCTGTCTTAAAAAAAAGATGTTAAGGAGAGTGGGCTACTTTTCAAGGATGCCCTCCTGAGAGCACAAGAGCTTTCTTTCTCTCTGAATAAGAAAGTGGGCAGAGGGCGTAGGAAACCTGCATAGCTTGGCAAGGAGCTGCTGGGAATGCTGAGGGTGAAGAAAGGTATGTACAAGCTCTGGAAACAAGGCCGTGTCAGCTACGAAGAATACAGGCATTGCCATCCAGACTTGCAGATGTGAGATCAGGAAAGCCAAGACGCAGGCAGAACTCAACATAGCAAGGGACGTAAAAAACAATAGGAAGACATTCTACGGGTACACCAGCCAGAATAGACAGGCCAAAGTGAGTGTACCTCCTTTGGTAAATGTAAAAGGAGAACTGGCTTCAACAGATGAAGAGAAGGCTGAGGTACTTAATGAGTTCTTTGCATCAGTCTTCACTGGTAGCCAGGATTCCAATACTTCTCATGTCCGTAAGCCCTGCATCCCTAAACCTCTACATGGGGACTGGGGCGGTAAATCCCTACCCCTCCCCCCCCCCCTCCCCCCCAACTGTAAGAGCAGAGCACCCAAAGGTTCTGAAGGATCTGGCTGAGGTGGTTGCTGAGTTGATCTCTGGCACATTTGAAAAGTCGTAGGTGTCAGGTGAGGTCTCGGATGACTGGAGAAAGGGTCACGTCACTCCCATTTACAAGAAAGAGAGCAAGGAGGACCTCAGGAACTAGAGGCCGGTGAGTCTCACCTCTGTACCTGGTAAGATAATTGGAAGAGATCGTCCTGGATGACATATTTGATCACATGAGGAATGAGTGTGTGATCCGAGACAGCCAGCATGGCTTCACCAGGGGAAGGTCATGCTTAACCAATCTGGTGGCTTCTATGATGGAGTGACGACATTGGTGGACAAGGGAAAGGCGACCGATGCCATTTATCTGGACTTGACCAAGGCCTTCGGTATGGTCCCCCACCACATCCTTATCTCCAAATTGGAGAGATGTGGATTTGATGGGTGGATCACTGAATGGATAAGAAATTGTTTGAAATGCCACAGACAGAAGGCAGTCATCAATGATTCTATGTCCAGGTGGAGGCCGGCAATGAGCGGCGTCCCCCAGGGGTCTGTCTTGGGACTGGTGCTCTTTAACATTTTTATCAGTGGCATCGATGATGGAATCGAGTGCACCCTCAACAAGTTTGCTGATGACACCAAGCTGAGTGGTGCAGTTGAAATACAGTGGAAGGAAGCAATGCCATTCAGAGGGATCTCAATGAAAGGTGGACCCTTGAACAGGCTTGACAGGGTGAACCTAATGAGGTTCAACACAGCAAAGTGCAACGTTTCGCACTTGGGCTGCAGGGATCCCAGGCATCTATACAGACTAGAAGGAGCAGTCCTTGAGAGAAGCCCTGCAGAGAAGGACCTGGGGGTCTCAATATTCAAAAAGCTCATGGATTAACATGAGCCAGCAGTGTGCTCTTGCAGCTCAGAAAGCAAATGGTATCCTGGGCTCCATCAGAAGAGTGGTGGCCGGCAAGGACACGGGGGTGATTGTCCCTGTCTACTCTGCTCTTGTGAGGCCCCATCTGGAGTACTGTGTCCAGGCCTGGAGGCCCCAGTACAAGAAAGACAGAGAGGTGTTGGAGAAGGTCCAGAGTAGAGCCACAAAGATGATCAGGGGACTGGGGTACCCCCCGTACTAAGAGAGGCTGAGGGAGTTAGGCTTGTTCACCCTGGAGAAAAGAAGGCTGCAGGGTGACCTCATAGCAACCTTTCAATACCTAAAGGGAGCCTACAAACACGAGGGGAATCAACTCTTTGAAAGGGTAGATAACAGCAGGACAAGGGGAAATGATTTGAAATCGAAGGAGGGAAGATTTATGTTAGATAGCAGGGGAATGTTCTTTACCAAGAGAGTGGTGAGGTACTGGAACAGGCTGCCCAGAGAGGTTGTGGATGCCCAATCCCTAGAGGTGTTCAAGGCCAGGTTGGATGGGGCCTTGGGCAGCCTGGCCTAGTATTAAATGTAAAGGTTGGGGCCTTGCACGTGCCAGGGGGGTTGGAGATTCATGATCCTTGACGTCCCTTCCATCCCTGGTTATTCTGTGACTCTGTGATTCTGTGATTGTTTGAGAGTTGTCTGAAGATCCTTCCTCCAGTTTTGTTTAATATTTTTAATTATTATATTGATGAGGGGATTGAATTTACCTTCAGTATGTTGGCAGATGATGCCAAGATGATGCCATAGGTGAAACTATACATCAATTTGAGAGTATGAAAGCTCTGCAGAATGAGCTGGATAAGATAGGTCTAGGGGTCACATCCACTTATGAGGTACTGAGCAAGAGCCAGATCATGTATTTGTGTCTTAATACCTAAAGAGGCTTGGGGAAGGTTTTTTTGGAAAATTGCTGGGAAGAAAAGAACCTGGGGGTGCTTGCCAATATCCGGCTCAACATGAGCCAGCAGTACTTCCCAGTGGCCAAGAAAGCAGAACCCGGGAAGTGATTGTACCATTGTTTTTGGCTATGGTGGGATCACACCTTGAGTACTATATTAAGTTTTGGGCCCTTGCTACAAGAAGTATATTGAGTTGCTTTAGTATGTCCAGAGAAGAGCAACAAAGTTGGTGTTACAACGAGAGGCTAAGGGAACTGGAGCTACTTAGTCTGGAGGAAACTGCCTGAAAGCAGGATGCAGTGAGTAGGTTGCTGGTCTCTTTTCTGAAGTGACAAGTGATAGGCCTCAATTTATGACAGGAGAGGTTTAGACTAGATATCATGAATAACTTCTTCATGGAAAGGCACAGGTACAATCTTCTCTGTTTACTATCTCTAGAGATATTTCAGAGAAGCATGGATGTGGCACTTCAGGTCACAGTTTAGTGGTGGACTAGTAGTGTTAGCTGGATGGCTGGACTTAGATGATAGAATCTTAAAGGTCTTTTTCAACCTAAATGATTCTGTGATTCTCAAATGAGTTTACAACTAACAGATTTTTTATTATTATTATTTTGAAAGACAATATTTTAACCACAACCAAGTTTAAAAAGTTCCCAGAATGAATGCAAGTTTTCAATTTTACTTGATCAGATAATTATCAGAGATAATTATTTAAAGTGGTTAATAAATATTATTTTGTAAAATGACTGTTTCTGGGCATGATGATAATTAAACTAATAATAAGCAAGTTAATAAAAAAACATTATTAAACTTTCTATTTCTATTAGTTTCATTAAGAAGATATTTGTTCAAAAGAAGCAGCTCATAAGACCTGTATTATTGTGTCAGATTGAAGAGTTCATCCAGTCCAGTATCCTTTATCAGAAGAGTCCAGAAAAATAATGCTTAAAAAAAACCTGCCAGAATCATTTTAAGTATAAGGAAACCACCCTCCAGTAGTTTTGCAGCAATCATTAGACTGATGACTCCCCGAGTCAGCTATTTGTCAAGAGCCATTGTATACCAATTCTAAGTAAGCTTTTCTTGTTTCTTAACTGACATAGTTTATTTCCATTAAAGCATAAATCTTCAAGACAAAAGATATTACATTTTATCTTGAGATAAAGTTTTCAAGAGAAAATGTAAACACATTATGTCGTTCATATTAAGTAAACTGTATTCTTCTTTCAACAGAGAAAGAACCAATAATTTGTAATCCAGCTTCAACTTTCTGACCAGAAGGAATGGAAAACACAACACTAAAAATACTAATTGGCTCACAATGTTAAATTTACAGTAGAAAACTATGCATTCAATCCTCAGCTGTTTCTGTTCCAGTGTATATAAATTCTATATTAGTTCCTGACATTAGTGTCTGAGAGTTCCTTCTAATGTATATCAATCATTTACATCAAGCATTTTTCATAGATAAGTTTTCTCAGCATGTGATCACAGGAAAACATTTTCCTATCTGCTGTTGCACTCAAAATCTGCTTTGCAGGCAAAGAGAAAACACAATCTAGTTACATAAAAGCATAAAGATCTTGATAGTGTAACTCAAATCTTTATTTTTCTAATCATTATTGGTCCAGATCCAATTACTATATGTATAAAGAAACACAAATAATAGAGTAAAAATAGTTATACACACTTACTTTTCATCCCTTTTCCTGGTGGTGTGCTCTCTCTTTCCTTGAGCCTTTAGGTCCTCATATTGGAGACTTCATTCTGGTGATCAGGATGTGGGGACATTTACAGCAGACCATCAGCATCTGCAGTCATTTGTCAGGAGGAGCATGGTGTTCAGTGAAGATTTCCTCTTCCTCCCTCTTAGTCTACTTGGGATCATTTTTGTATATGTGCTAACCTCCTTTGAATATTATTTTTACACTGATATGTAGATCCATGTTGAAGCCGAATGTGCTTCATATAATGCCTTTTACATAATTATATGCAGAGTCTGAAGGCATGGATTCAGATGCGTGAATGATGCAGGATCTCACTTCCGTTATATACATTTCCAAGTTCCTTCTAGTAACATTCCATCCTTCCGGCATGTCAACAGAACACTTAACAAACCTCCTTCATGTCTAGACACAAAGTTCATGTGCTAGCGCTCATCCAGTCAGAGACACAAATTGCTTCAATTCACGTGCTTCTTCTCCATCCAGGATCATCATCACACGGAGAGTACACGCCCCACTTGACTTCTGCTCTTGTCTCCTGGAGACAGCCTTTGTTTTCAGAGTCTTCTTCCACACCCTGTCAAACTTGTTTTTAGCCTCTATTCTGACCCCTCCCCCCCCCCTCCCAGGTCTTTGTCTTTCCTGCCACTAAAACCTTTTCCATCCAGACCCAGGTCTGCATTTTCTTAATCAGTGAGCTGCTTATTGGACATGATGATCTTGAAGGTATTCTCCAGACTAGATAGTTAGTTCTCTGGTGCCCAGTGCCAGCTCTAGGCCACATCCATTATTATCCCATGTCTGTGCACCTCTCTCTTATCAGTGTCTCAAATTCCCACAGTCTCTACTACTGTGCCTGTATTTTGCTATAATTGCGAAACTGTTCTGATAGCATACAAAGATAACAAAAGCTTAAAAATTATCTGTAACCACTCAGAGGAAAAGAAGAAGAAAAAAAAGCTGTTAGATCCAAACTAGTTGAAGCATAACTGCAAACAGGTCAAGAAATACTTAGACAAAGTGAACTTGACAAGCCTCAATCCTGAGGCTTTGCAAACTATGTACAAAGCCTCTGATCTGCTATTAGCAATGGCAGTATCGCATTGCAGAGTTACAGGACAACATCAAATATTCAAAATTTTAAATTGCACTTTATATAACTTTTATATATTATACAATATATGTTATATACGTTTTATAAAGTATCCATTTTATAATACAAAATATTAAGTATTATTTCACATTATAATTTTATAAAATGATATACATGCTAATTAACATTTGAGTTAGAAATATTTTTTCTCTATTTTTCCTCCAACTTGATGTAAATATCAAACTTAAGCTGGAACTTCAGCTGTTAGTTCAGCTGTTAGTTCAGCTAAACTATCATAGTTTTCTAGATAAACAATGTCAAGAAACATGTACATATTGTCTGTATAGTATTATGCAGGCTATATACGTTTCAATTTCAAAAATCTCTGAACTATTTAGAGCTGGTTTACATGTGACCCCCTTCAGATCCATGAGGACCAGCTACAAAAGCATGAAATTTATCTTCTCAGACATGGTGACAATATGAAGGGTAGCCTGCAGTGTGCTGCTGGAGTACAGCTGTTGCTCCATGTAAGAAATGGGGCAAAAGACACTTTTCCTTTCCTGCTACTCACTAAGGAGCAGTGCCACACAATCAAAAAGTGGAGTATTTATTCTGTACAACATGTTTCAAAATGTAACAGGAAAAAATATTAATCTGAGATGACATCCTATACAGCACAGTTACTTTATCTATTTTGCTTTTGATATTTTATTCTTATTTCTCTCTTTTACAAGTTACCTCTTTTATATAATTGAATATAGTTTCTGAGCTGTTTACTTGTGGGTCTCCTGTTTTTTTTCCATAAATATTTTATGTTTAGAAGAAGCATAGGATAAGCAATTTTTTTTCTTTATAATTTCCATGATGTCACATTAATCTTTAATCCGTCTCCACCTATCTTCCACAGTGCAGATTTCTGGGGAACATGAAGTGTGCTAAAGCAGAAGTTGAAATCACTTTGATCAGTGTTCTTGCAGTACACAACTTTCCCTGAACATGTATCTGTCCTCATTCTTTCTGACACTCTTTTAATATCTCTGTAAGTTTTGCTTCCATACCAACATGTCTTTTCATATATGTCAGAAAACAGAATGCTAATTGGATTTTATTTTTTTTTAATTCTTAGATCATTTCTAAAGTTTAATTAAGACTTTTATTTTGCACTGAAGGGATATTGAAACCTAAAGCATGTGATTAGGAATTTGTTTTTATTTCTCTGCCATCAGATTATACTGTTGCACTCTGCATATGGTACCATAACTATCTGCTTCTTTCCCCCACTTTTGAGTCTTCTACAAAACCTCAAAAGCCTTTACATGTCTTGAACTTATTTTTATCCCATAAATAGCATTGCATAGAGCAGCTCTCTTAATGATAAAGCAAAAACATTTTGTAGACAATGACTACCTCTTAACACCATTTTCACAGGAAGTTCAGAGAGAATAAATTATTTACTACATTCAAGACTGGTCCAAATGATCATTAAAAATATATAGAGACCTAGATTCTAGCCGCAGATGACTTCAGGAATGAACTCGAGGTGTGCCTGTTGTAAATATCTGACTTGGCTTGTACCTGTATAGCATATTTTTCACATCATTTTTTGTTTTTGATTTTTACTTAAGGGGAAACAGTAAGAAGAGCCTCTCAGATTCAAAACAGAACAAAAAACAGCAATCCTTTCAGTATTCAATGAGTTTGAAGAGATTTGAATATTCTTTTTTCAAATAATAACTATTATGCAGCAATACAAATTCTAAAGTGATATGGCAAAGTATTTTGCTGCTACTAGAAATGTATGTAATTGTAGGTACTTATCTGGATATTCTTGTATTTGAGGTTGGTTCTTTAAAAACTGAATTGGAAGTCTTGAGCCGTATTTCTTGTTTAAAAGCACATGTGAGCCACAGAGTAAAGGAGCAGTATTGGAAAAAATCTGCTGTGGTTAGTTCATGACATCAGGCTACAGGAGTTCTGTTTAATGTTGTTTACAGTTCAGCTGTTCACTTGGTGTTTGTGTGGTATTTTAAATTCTGGCATCTTCAAGCATTCCAAAGAAATGCTTCGAACTGCAAAAAAATTTTAGTAAGTATAGGAAGCAACAGGCTGTTGATTCTAAGTAGTGACTGAGAAAATTGAGAATGTGGTCAGATAATTTACATAAAAACATGTCATCTTTTAATGAATTGTCCTGGTTTCAGCTGGGACAACCAGACCTGGCAAATTAGGTTGTGAAGCCAAAGCTGTGAAGCCCAGGTGAACTGGAATGTTGACAACAATGTTGACAGTAATGTGACAATGTTGACAGTAATGTAAATTGCATTCACATTTCAAAAAGTTTGTATTACCCTCTATCTCCCCATTTCTTAGAAAGCCCTTGTCTAAAGACTTATTTTGAATGTGCTACTGTCTCTTTCTCATTGCTTTTTTTATCGTCCTGTTGTAGTTAACAGCTTCAGATCATGAGTAGTATGTACACAGTTATATTTTTCTGAACTTAACTGTTGTACTGATTTTGTCTTTGTGGCCAAAAGTCCACTGAATATTTAAAAGTTAGAATTTTTTTAATTGGCTTTTTTTTAAATATTAATTCACTTTTAGCAAAGGGTTTTCTTTTAATATAATTCACATACTTTTACTCTACAAAACATGCATTCCCTCCGTTTGCAAAATAAACTTTCAAAATAAATTAGTTCTTTTTACATACCATTAAGTACATTCTTAATGTATTAGTAAT
Source organism: Centrocercus urophasianus (assembly GCF_019232065.1). Taxonomy (NCBI): domain Eukaryota; kingdom Metazoa; phylum Chordata; class Aves; order Galliformes; family Phasianidae; genus Centrocercus; species Centrocercus urophasianus. The sequence continues at coordinate 18,976,279 of NW_024884475.1, read as the reverse complement.
TTTATAATCATAAGAGTTGGGTTCATATACTAATTTATATGGAAGCAAACCCAACTACCTGACATTCTTCAGGATTCCTGTTACAGCTCTATGAGCTAAGAATGAGGGTGAATTTACCAGGCTTACAAATCTCCAAAAGAGTTCTCTACTCTGAATATCCGGACTGAATCTCATCACTCCCAGACTAGCCTATTGGAAAATCCAAGCACACTTATTTCTGTGGCAAGCTTATTTGAAACAGAAAACCTAAGCAGAATCAGAACTATGACTAGCTTTGAGAAAATGATGAAGTTAAGATACTGGGTACAGAATTCTTAGAGCTCAATATAATAGCCCATTTTTTTTTTTGCTGAAATTATTTTAATGAGAAGATTCACACCCATATCAAAGTTTTAAGCAATAATCAAAGAAACTTCAGACATGCTGAATTAATCAGCATTTTCCATAAAACATTTCCCACCTGTTAATTCTTAATTTGGTGGTTAAAAGTTTTTAAAGTTTTTATAAGATAATAATAGTTTATTTATTTATTTATTTTTCTGATTTGAACTGATAATTCATTTCTGAAGAAGAAGAAAAAAATCTCATCAGACAGGTTTCTGATTCTGACAGGTTTCAGGCTTAGTGGTTTCTAATACAATCTTATGTGGCCTTCTCTTTGAAGAATGAATGGGACATCTTCTTATTTCCGTTACAAATCTATTCTGTAACATAATTATCTTATGAAAATAAAAGTTTTCCACATCATCAGGATTCCAGCAGGAAGATCATGTTAGCATGAATCAGTGGCTTTACAAGATGTGTCTTGCTTTTCATAAGACTACTTGTTGTAACTCAGTGGAAAATAAAATAATAAAATAAGTCTGTGAATTTACAGGATACTGCTCTTAGTATATCTGTATCTTACAATTGATGGAATATTACAATCATTATATTGCTTATCACTTATCATTCCTGTTTCATGTGCTTTTGCTATCCAAAAAGTTAAGCTAAATGTAGCAGAAAGAGCAGCCTTTTATGTGTCCTTCTATCTCCCAAATATACATTTCTACTCCATGCTAGGATACAAGATATCACAAAGAGTTAAAGAACTCACTATAAACCTTTTCTTTGACCACTTGCTGGTCATGCATTAGAGCTTTGATGCAACATACTAGGGGTATAAAGATTGTGATGTTTTTCTCACACAAAACAACATAGGAGTTATAAAAGGGGTTACGTTTCAGCAGCACAACAAATAAATGATCCTGGTAAAAGTGAAAAACTTTGGTAATAGAATAGTAAATAGCCAATTCCATTTCTTCTAAGTATTCATCTGTGACCTTGATATATACTATTATTTTTTCAGTGTACAGGAATGTTGAGTGCATCTGAGGTTAATAAGAATTGCCAATATCAAAAATCTCAACAAGTGAATTCACTATTGTTGTTTTCTTGTATGTGTTTCAATAGCTTAAGAAGCTAACAATAATTAGCATGTTATATTCAAGGTCAGGAAATGAAAATAATCAACTCATACAAGACACATTTTATTATATAACATCTAACATAAATTTTAAATATTGGGACTGATCTTAAAAATATTATAATTAATTCCTTAAGATAATAGTCATAAGCATTTGTTATGTTTAAAATTGAAGTTATAAATACAAGCTACAATTCCCTACATAAGTAGAGCAATGTAACTGTGATTGTTCATGAAAATACAGTGAAAATAAGCTAAATATTTTCTATTTATTTTCCTATTTGACAAAAATTCATTTGAAGTGGCTTGACATTGTGTTTTACTTTCTCTGAAATATAATTCTGTGATGTAATTCTGTGGTTATGTGATTCTGTGATTTCTGTTATCTTCCCTTTTCAGGCTTGATCTTACAGATAAGTAATATTCTCACCATTAACAGATTTTATTTATTACTCATTTTCAAGAATAGACTTGCAAAATAACTTTTATTTTGCTGCTTTCAAATATTGTTTTTAAAAGTTACTGTAAATTATCTCTTTGATTATAGAAAAAAGGTAATTACATCTACATCCATAATAAAAATTAACATCCCAGCATTATAAAGCAACATTATTTATGTTGGTAAAAGTGAACTTCTAGATGTATGGCAGTTAAGGTTTTAAAATGCAGATCTCATAAAAGCACAAGTTAATACAGGGTCTTTATTAGGTTTTCCAACCTAATATTCTTTTAATTAAGAATATTATTAATATTCTTTTAATTATGCTCAACAACTCAGTATAAACCTATTAGCAGTCAGCAAAAAAAAAAAAAAAAAAAAAAATTACCCTACCTAATGTAAGAACTGGAGCAATATATGATCTTTATTTGTGGAACAAATCTTGACTTAAAAAAAATAAATGTCTTCACAGCCTCTTTCAGAATAGATTACACACTGACCACCATTCACTTGTTAGACTCTGGCAAGACTTGAATCTTATTATGTTTGATAAAGAGCCATGGAATCATAGAATTCAGAACCACCAAGGCTGGAAAGACCTACAAGATTATCCAGTCCAGCCATTCATCTATCACCTATAGTTCTCATTAAACCACATCCCTCAACACAGTGTCTAAACATACCTCTAACACCTTCAGAATCTGTGAATCCACCACCTCTCTGGGTAGCTTGTTCTAGCGCCTGACCAGTCTCTCCCAGGCTGGATGTGGCTCTGGGCAACCTGGCCTAGTGGTTGGTGACCCTGCCCACAGCAGTGGGGTTGAAACTAGATGATCTTTGAGGTCCTTTTCAACCCAGGCTATTTTATGATTCCATGATTCTTTCAGAAAAGTAGAATTCCCTATTGTCCAGCCTGAATCTCCCCTGGCACAAATGGAGGCCATTTGCTCTAGTCCTATCACTAGTTATACAAAAGAAGAGGCTGACTCCCAGCCAACTACTGCCTTCCTTCAGGTCGTGATAGAAAGCAGTAAGGTCTCCCCTGAGCCTTCTCTTCTCCAGACAAAACACTCCATCTTTCTCAGTCACTCCTCGTAAGAATTGTGCTCCAGACCCTTCATCAGCTTAGTTGCCCTTCTCTGGACCCAATCCATGGCCTTTATATTTTTTGCAGTGAAGAATTCAAAACTGAACACAGTACTCGAGATGCGGTCTCACCAGTGCTGAGTACAGAGGGACAATTTCTTTCTTGTTCCTGTTAGCAATACTATTTCTGATACAAGCAACACTATTTCTGATACAATAAAGGGAGATAGAAATGTTTTAACTAGAAGCAAAGCGAGACAGGGAAGGATAATATTGCTGAAAACCTAGTTCAAGATTTCTTCTTTCATAATCTATCTTAGCTTTCTCGTATGCAGCACTGTTCTCTCTGCTGGGAAGAACGAGGGAGTAATGATGATGTTCTTACATGCCCAGGCAGTCACTTACAAACAACATTTTCTGTTGTGGTTAGACACACTCATGAAAACAGTCCACTGCCAATTTTTTTTTCATCATTTTATTCATTGATTTTCTTCAAGATCTTGTGATTATATTTTCAGGATGAGAAACAAGATCATTCTGTCACAGTAACTTGTATTAAGACTTACAGAATCTCCTTCTTTTTCTTTCCTATCCTCCTGTCTTTCTCTCCATTAGCAAAACAGTTCCAGGATATAATTCCTGAAGCTCCACAACACTTCTCACCTAATAAAACAGACCAGCAAGAATGATGTCTATTTTTCTGTAATAAAATGCTGTGAGTATTTCTTGCATGGGGAAAAAAAAAAAAACAACAAACAAACACAACAACAGCAGCAGCAACAACTAATGCTAGGTTCAGGTATAAATATTAAATGCTAAGTTCAGATATAAATATTGATGCTATTCTATAACTTTCTTATACATAAAAAAGCAGGACTGTATATTTAATCGGCTATTGAACTTGGCAGCCCATGGCCTGGACAGGTGCACTCTTGGCTGGATAAGGAACTGGCTGGAAGGCAGAGCCCAGAGAGTGGTAGTGAATGGAGCTAAATCCAGCTGGCGACCAATCATTAGTGGCATTCCCCAGGTGTTGGTGCTGGGGCCTGTCCTCTTCAGTATCTTTATTGACGACCTGGATGAAGGCATTGAGTACACCTCAGTAAGTTTGCAGATGACACCAAGTTGGCTGGAAGTGTCTGGGGGATAACGAGGCCCAACAGAGGGATCTGGACAGGCCGGATAGCTGGGCTGAAGCCAATGGGATGAGGTTCAACAAGGCCAAATGCCAGGTCCTGCACTTTGGCTACAACAACCCCAGGCAATGTTATAGGCTTGGGGCAGAGTGGCTGGAAGACTGTGTAGAGGAAATGGACCTGAGGGTATTGATTGATGCTCAATTGAACACGACCTGACAGTGTGCCCAGGCATTCTGGAAGGCCAACTGTATCCTGGGCCACATAAAAAGGGAGTGGGAGTAGGCGAATATGAGGAAAATCAAGTTTAGTTCCACCTGCACCTTGAAATTCCTGATCCCATCTGTGAACGTCCAGACTTTGCTCCACTTCTTATAGAAAAATGTTTGCGTTTCTTGGACACCTTTTTGAGTGTGGAAAAAAATAACTGAATGAGTACTCTGTTTCACCTTTGCTTAAGACAATTCAAGATAATTGATCTTTTGGGGGAAATTATTCTGTTTTTAATTAAAATTATTGAGAACATTGTGTATTCAATTGATTGCCCTTCTCTCCAAAGTAAATATCACTGCATCATCTATTTGACTCTAAAAGTGTGAGGGGGCGGAAAAAAAACAGGAGGAGGAAAAAAAAAAAAAAAAGAGGGAGCTTGAACCAGAACCTCTTAAGACTCAAACTTCTGAAGATTAAATAACTAAGAATAACTGTGAGTGGAACAAGGATAAAATAAAGAGTGTGGCAGTTTCAGTGTCATCTGCAACTGACATTTATCATTCTTCTTGTCACAGTAAGGCAAGAAAAATTAAGGATCCCTGAGAGAGTAAAACAAGATATTGATCAGAGCTTTGCAAGCTCTAAAATCTTGGACTTGAATCTGGAATTAGTCCTTTAAAAGAGCTGTGTAAGCTCAAAACTTGCCTTTGTTTGAACATGTAAATAAAAGCTAAGATGGCTTTGTATGGGCTCTCTGGTGAAAAAGTGCTGTAAGGGCTCATTTAATGTAGAGTTAGAAATCTTTTTCTATTATCGCAGAGTGACAAAACTGTGCAAGTTTGTTTGTTTGTTTGTTTGTTTGTTGAATAAACTGTTCTGTTATGCTCTGAAGTTCCTAATGTTATAGATCTGTTTTTTGCTTGTCGAGCTCAGCTAGGCTATTCCTGGCAGTAGTAGTTTACTGATAGAATCAAGAAACTTGCAGTTTTACCCTTCAACGTGATCCATGAGATATGAGAATTTCATGAAATTATTTTTTCATTTATAGATCTGACTCATTGTTCTATGATCATCAAAAAAATAATTTAATTCAACAACCATCCTTCTCAATAAGCCTAAGCCCTGAAAGATGATCAGATACCATTTTTCATAGTGAACAACAAAATCTCAGGTTATTTCCTCATGCTAACAGCAGTTAAAAAATACTGAAGGGAAACACTCAATACATTATTTAGGTTCCTAAAAATTATACACTTCTGTTTTCAGAAGGATATCAAGAACCTGCAGCAGCTAATGGTAACAGAATAGAATCAGCGTGACAAATCAAAATGAGAGTAAGACAGTTTGCTAATTGGCAGAGATTGAGGATAGGGTAGGATGCAAAATACTCTCTTCGCATAGTGAGGATATTTCACTGAAATTCTGATGAAGTAATCATGCTCTTATTATTGTGCAGTCTTCTCAGTGTATGTGTTTTAACTCAGTGAAATGAGCTCAGCCAGTATATTTGATACAAAAATTTAGCAGCTAGATCACCTGTGTACACCTCAAAGACTCTTCCAGATAGCTAAAGAATTAGTACATGACAATCAATAGCTTAGTGTTTAGTAATAGTTTATTACAAGATAATTTATCTTAATGTAACATTCTGAAGCATTCTATGAGCTGTACCATTTCAAGAGGTATCAATGAAGGAATCCCTATTTTCTGTATATGTCTGGAGTCTTAAGTGCAAGAACAACTTTAAATTAATTGGGCTCTGTAAATCTGAAGATGTGCACAGGCATAAGCAAAGCTTGCTAGAGAATCTAAAACTTAACCTGGAGGATACCTGTACAAGATGGGCTGGAATAGAGTTCATTCTTTTTCATAGATTACGTGGTGTTATTTTTCAGATTTGTGATGAAAAACAGCATCAGTAACAAACTCATGTTTAGTTGTTGCTGAGAAGCACTGACAGAGAGTTAAGGACTTTTCTGCTTCTCAACTGCCACGCTTGTGAGAATAATAAGAGCCTGGGAGGGGACATGGCTGGGACAGATGGGATCCTAGCTGACCAAAAAGATATTCCACAACATACGATGTAATTCTCAGCTGGGGGAAAGGTGTAAGTGGGGACATATGGATTTATGTCTTCCCAAAAAACTATTATGCATGGTAAAACCTTGCTTTCCTGGAAATGGCTGAACATCTGCCTGCTAATGGGAATCAGTTCTTTATTTTATTTTACTTACACATGCAACTTTTGTTTTACCTGTTAAACAGTCAAAGATAGCCCTTCTTTCAAAATATATTACTAGATACTTGCAGGAAAATTAATTTACACCTTTAAAGTAAATGAAAGGTTTTTCTATTTTTCTCAATTTCAGAGCAGATTTCTTTCACTCAAAATGAAAAAAGTATGTACAGTTTATTATGCTGATTCAAAGCATATTATAATTTAAAAAATACTTTTCATCTAAAAGCAATAATATTCCAAAACATTTTAATCAGCTTTGTATACTTCAGATCTAAAGGTACATCATTATATTTTTTTAATGTAATTCATTCCCATTTATTTTTGATAATCTAATCACATACGTTGTTGAGATCTTTAAGGGATTTTGTTAGACTTTTCCAAAAGGTGTCTTGACGAACAATCACTCAGTCTGGAGAAAGTATTGTTGGAATGTATGGTATTGATCAAAGTCAAAACTAAAGAAAGAAAAATGAAATCTCAACTGTGATTGATTAATCTGTTGCTTGGAGGGCACACATATTGTCTCCCCTGTGGAACAAAAATGAAAAGGTTTTGTTTTCTGCTGCAGAATGATTTTCCTGTAGTATCACTAACAAATATAAAATAAGAAAGGTGATCAAAATCATTCAGATAGAATAAATGTTCTTAGCAACCTCATTTTGTTTGTAAACAAGTGTTCGGATTTGTGAAAACATCTGTGCTTTCTAGTCTGTATGGGACTTTAATTTAATCAGGAAACTGCAAATACCAAAACAGTTTTTCTCCTATTTCCAGTTTCATTTCATGAAAACATCAAGAATTAAGACGCAATTTTTTGTGTGTGTGTAACTCTAAATAACTCCAGGTCCCTTCTTTTCTGACTTAGAGTTACCAACATCATGGGATATTTTTTGTTCTTTTGGTATTAGACATTTCTTGTATGGCAAGGTTTAAGTAGTGAAGTGGGCTGCAATGGTAGCTTGAGTGAGAGGAAGAGTTACACCTGTCATCAATAGAACTCCTTCCTACTATCAATTTGTGAAGTTCCTACTTAATACTTTTGTAATTCATGCACTTCCTACTCCTTGGAATTATGTTCAGACCTGTTGCACTCTACCTGAGATTTCTTTTTCTGTTATGTGAGACCCGTGGCACCTTTGAATTATTTCAGTCGCTGCTTCATACTAATGCTTTCGTAATCTAGTAATCCTTGATGAAGATTGGAAAACATGCTATTCAGTCTTCCTCTTCCAGCTGAACAAGGAGGACCACTCACAGGGGAAGTAGAAATAGTTTGTTGGCTTCTGTTGGGACCAGAATAGCAATTTTTGCAGCTACACTGATCTCCTCTTCTGTTGGTTGCTTGGTTGCATTGTTTGTTTGTTCTTTTGAATAACAGATATTTACTTCAGATAATACAGTCATAAAAAATTAACGTGCTTGTAGGAAAAGTGAATAAGTTGTTTGCATTAGTGTTGATGTAACTATTCAAGTGGCATGCTACCAGCCTCCCTCTGGTCTTGTGAATACCACACAGGAGGACTGCAAGAAAAAAAAGATGATCAGAAAGGTCTGAGAATAGTCTGGTGAGAAGTTTTGATACCTTTCCCATAACAGGAAAAACCTATTTTTCAGAAATCAGTGGCTCTGAAATTTGTCATTTTAGCACAGTGTAGATTTTTGTTTCTTTTTTTTTTTTTTCTTTTTTTAATGTACATCACCTTCCCTCTGAGATGATGATCCATTATCACACACAGCAAAATTCTGATAATTATTCATACAAAGCAACTTGCAATATGGAATGACAGGTGGTTTCTTACACTGAGGGTGAAAATAAATGTTGTTTTTAAAAAACAAATATACAGTATTTAGCAACAATATAAGACAGTGCTTTTTATAATGCGATTTTTTAACTGGAAATATACTTCACGTACCATAAAATTTCCATAGTTTGACTGCTATGTCAGTTACCAGAAAATCTACAGTATTAGTGTTCACAGGTTTTTTTGTTTTTCTTATTTTTAATTTTCTTGCCATTTATCTTGTAATAAGCAATAGTATTTTTCTTACTTTGATGTGACACTACTGATCCCCTGACCACCAGTGGTAGAACAAAACAAACTGTCATAATTTTATGAATTTTGGTAATCGGTATTCCACAGGATAACATGTAGCACACTGGGATTTAAAGAGTTAATGCTCCAGTTCTGGGTACCTGTCCCAGAAAAAAAGAACTACTACATACCCCAGAGGACTGTTTGCTGTTGTTACCATTTCTGCTCAGAGCAAAAGATAAAAGCTGTTCATAGATCACTTGAACTTCCCCCTTTTTTTTGGATCTTGGCAGCGTGTGAGCTCCCCAAATCATCTCACCTCAGCATTAGAATAAGGCCTTTGGGTTTTGGACACCCTTTCTCACTTTATATGATTTATTATCTTCAATTCCAATTATATGGTACTATATTATAGTGTGTTATCTTGCATTCTGATACAGTATTTTGCAAATTAGTTTATTTCTCTTCAGATCACTGCCAATGTTCTGTTTTTAGGTCCATCTCTCTACAGTATTCCCCTTTTTTCTCTTTTTCCCTTTCCTACAGAATGGGTCTGTGTGTTCCCTGGCCCCATTAGTCATGGAACTGGACCAAACCAGCCAGTAAACCATTCACACAAACTTACTCAGTTAAAAGGAGGTGAGTTTCACTATATAAAAAAGTATGATTTCTCCCAAAATTTGGTCATAAGCTACAGAGAATCAGGACTATGACAATTTCTTTTACAGAATCCCAGTTTCCTGGCTTCTTTTTAATTCCAAAGTTCTTTTTAATTTCAAAACAAGAGTTCTAAGTAAATTCAACAAGCAGAAGAGACAGCATGACTGGATATTTTCTGTCTTAAACCCAAGTACTGGATGAGAAAAGTTATGTAAAACATCTTGATCCTACTGTAAACATTTTGGAAAAGATTGTGCTCTAAAATGGATCAATTGTTCTGTTGTTTTTATAGCAGGAAAGATAAAACAAGTAAAGACAAAATATTGAAAAAATGGGTACACCCCATTTGGGAGCCAAAATGCTTATACTTCTGTTGATCTATTCTCTTTAAATGTTTACTGTGATCTCCTAATGAATTAATTTTTCAAATTTTTACATTAATTGGTCTTCAAATATGAAGCTTAAATGTCCCTCAAATAGACAATATAACAATTGCACTAGATAGATTGATAACTATTATGGTAGCTATCATGAAATTCAGCTTTTGAGATAGCAAATACTGCTAAGAATTCTAAGAAAATTTAAGATTAATTCCAAGCACTGGTATCCACTTATTTAAAACAAAACAAACAAACAAAAAAAAAATAGATTTAGCATCTGTTATTGTAAATACTCAGAAAATAATTTAAAATAAGTAATCCTACAACATTTCATAAAGCAATATCTATACAATACCTATATCCAGAGTCATCAGCAAATACTAATAATGGAATGGATTTGAAATGTTCCTTGTAAATATCACCGTTTCCTTTTGTTGGTTTGGGCAAAGATAACGAGTCCTTTGAGATTAAGCCAAGGTGAGCAGGGGGTGTGAGGAAGGAGGCTGCTTCAGAGGACAAAGTCACTCTCTCCTGTTGACCTAGTTAGAATTTACTTCTCAGAAATAGGTCTATTCCCTAACTCTTGCGTAACTCACAGCACAAAGTAAAATAGGAACAGATTCTATAAAATGGGGAAATGGATTCACTTCTTGTTATGCTGTGTTCTTTATAATGCACTTGGGGAACGAAATGAAGAATTCTCTTATTTCAGATAAGAAAGAGAAGAAATTACAATACTGCTTTCATACAGTCTTCATAATACAAATCAATCTGTCTTTCAAGTGGAGTGCATAAAAGATTGGGGAATAGGGATTTAAACTTTTTGAAAAGACTTCTAAGAACTACAGATGAAATTTTCTCTAAGCTTCAACTAAAGTTGTTTAGATATACTAGCCTCAACTCATTCTTGGCTTTCAATTCATATGTCTTTCCCTCCCAGTGCAAAATATATGCAAAGTGGATATAAAATGCTACCAAACTAGACATGCCATTTAGACCTACTAATTCACACACTAATTTTACATCTAAATTCATCCTATTCTGGCACAACTGGCAACAATAAGTAGCCTTATTCACTTCTATATTAAGAACACTTTCCACATGGTGTTTTTTTTTTTTTTTTTCCTAACTTTAAAGCACTAGGCTCGGAAAAAGAAACTATGTACTCACTGAGACAGATTTCTTAGAGAAATCAACATTGTTATCTTGTGCTCTACTGTTACTATGGTAAGCAGGTGTTTTTGTTTGTTTGCTTGGTTTTTTGTTTTGTTTTGTTGGTCTGGTTTTTTTTTTTTTTTTTTTCCTTTCAACTAGAAAGACAGCCAAATTCTGGAAGAGGTTGCACAGAGACGTTCTGTATTCTATGTCTTTCATTATGTTTCAGACTCAGCTGAACAAATCCTTGAGGAACCAAACTAATAATCCTTATTTGAGTAGAGGTTTGGATTAGTTTATCTCCAAAGGTCCATTTTAACTTAAATGGTGGGGGGCTTTTTATTCTATGTGCAACACTTAATTTTTCTAAAAAAAATAAGAAATGATCTAGAAGCATAAGAAGTAAAATGAAAACGTATTAGAATTTTCTTCTTACACATAAAAAAATCTTAATTCCATCCTGCTAAAGTTATGTATTTTCCAGTAACTTGTGACTCTGATAAGAAAGGAAAGAATCCTTGAGCAGGAACCGTGTGTATACACACCACTGTATACCTTAAAATTATTTTATATATGCACAGAAATGCACACATAACAATGAGTAACAGCAATCCTTATGTACCTGCATTTCCACTATCAGTATTGTATGTATGATAATCTAAATTTAGCTGCAGTAAACAATTTTCAAATGTATATGATTAAGACTTGATACAGATACTGGAAAAAGGGACAACTGTATAATATTAAGGAAGGAGCAGGGCAAGATTGTAAAAGTGATAGAGGTGAAAGGATATTAAAAATGTGAAGTCTTGAAATGCAGATGACAAGAGCTGTTAATAGTACACCAATATTATGCTCAAGAATTGAACTGACTTATAATGTGTTTACTATAATAATATGTCATGGAATAGAATGAGATGTAAATACTATTTTCATATCTTCTTTTATGCTTTAAGGAAATTCCGAGTTTACAAAGAATATAGGTTCCAATTAATCAAATGATTGTGAAATGAATCAAATTCTTATACGAATAGTGCTTATCTTGCATTACTAATATACTAGCCCATATTGTGAAACTCCTAAAAACAACTTACCTTTGTATGTCTACAAAGTTGCTCGATCTAGCATCACTGCCTGAAATAATAGACACAAAGATGGTGTCACAAGAAATGTGTCTTGAACAGTTAATTTTTGCTGTACTTAATCATAAGCACTTCAGCTTTTGAACTCACAGAAAGTAATTGTGGGTAGTATGGCAAGTTCTTTGCTAGTCAGTTCTGAGTTAAGAAAATACAGCTCAAATGCCCAAATGATAAGTCACATATCTGACTCACACTGATATGCTACAAATCAACCTGTAGCCATAAGCTTTTGTAGTTAAAAATGCCCACTTCATGTGTTAGACACCAGGGAAATGTGATTCACCAATTTAACTTCCACACCAAATCTGCATTAAGAAAGAATGAGATCTCTCTCAGTGACTTGGAAGGGAAATGGCCGGAAACTGCAGCATAGGAAGTTCCGCACAAATGTGCGCAAGAACTTCTTTACAGTGAGGTGACGGAGCACTGGAACAGGCTGCCCAGGGAGGTGGTGGAGTCTCCTTCTCTGGAGATGTTCAAGACCTGCCTGGATGCCTACCTGTGCGACCTGCTGTAGGAAACCTGCTTTGGCAGGGGGGTTGGACACGATGATCCCTGGAGGTCCCTTCCAACCCCTACAATTCTGTGATTCTGTGATTCTGTGACTTGCTAACTAGGTCTATATGTAATACACATATATATAAAAGATGAAAAAAAGAATGATATTTATATATTTTTTTCATATTGTATAAATGCATTGTCATTTGAATCAGAAACAATTCTTGTATATTGTACTGAATTTTATTAAAAACACTTCATGCACAGTGAGAAGGATCCTAACCTATTTTTTTCCACTTTCCACGGCTTTATGTTTCTCCATTAAACTACTAGAAGATCATACAAGAGCAACAGTCTGCAACATATTATTCCCAGTGGATCATCTTTGGAAGGAGAGAAAACAAAGACTGACAGTCTTGACAGCTGTGCTGGAAAAGAAAATTATTCCTTATCATAAGCAGAGTGATCAGTAGTCTGCTCTCATGGTAACAGTGACCCCCCCAAAGCCTTGAAAGTAATTGTCTCACAAAATTGAGTTCATGAAAGTGCTTCTTCCTGTTTAAGATACATGGCAACTACTAGAGAGCACTCCAGGTTAAACAAAGTGTCCCGATTTCATCTGGTACAGAATTGATTTTCTTCATAGTGTCTGTTATGATGCTATATTTTGGCTTCAGGTAAAAAACAATAACACACTGATGTTGCCAAACAGTGCAGCACAAGATTCAGATTCAGCTCCCTGTACCCTGTACTGTCCTGCCAGTAAGAGAACCGGGGAGGCACGAGGATCTGAGGGGTCAGAACCAGGACAGCTGACCTAAACATGTCAAAGGGATATTCTGTACCACATGACATCGTGTGAAAGCTATAAAACTGGCAGGAGTTGGTTGAAGGAGAAAAACACTGCTCAGGGACTGGCTGAATGGCTGAGCATCTTTTTGCAGTTGGTGAACATCTGCATTGTACATTACTTGTTTTGCAAATATAAATACTTATACTACTATAATTACTATTTTTTTCTTTCCCTTTACCTAGTAAGCAGTGTTTTATCTCAGCCCACAATTTTTATTTATTTATTTATTTATTTTTTTCCTCTCCAGTTCTCTCCCTCACCCCACTGGGAGGGAGGAATGAGTGAAAGGCTCTGTGATGCTAAGTTGCCTGCTGGGTAAAACCGCAACACAAAGAATTAGAATTTTTTACTTCTTCTGTTAGCAGACTTTAGAGAGCCTCCTTAGATGCACAGATCCTTTGTGAAAGGTGTTAGCATGCTATTTATTTGGTGTCTAGTTCAGTAGGCAACAAAAAAAATCACTGGCTTTTAAGGTGGATTAAAAAAATGATGGGAGAAAATGAAAGACAGACCTGACACAGTTAACCCCACAGAGATCTTCTTGAAATCTTCCTGACCCATCAGAGAGTTCCTTGTTCATAATAGCTTCCAGTCTATGAATTCATTTCCTCCCTAAAGTAATATACAATGAAATTTTCCATCCAGTTTAATAGAAAACATTTATACCCGCTTGTATTAAAAATCTCTAAACTCTGAGAGTTACTTCTGTTTTACTAGATTTTCATTTTAAGATGTTTACAATATTTAGGCCAAAACTGAACAAATTACAGGTTCTATAAAGCTTTATGCTTTTACCTTTTTTCAACCAAAAATCTTTAAGTGCCTTAATTCTTCACTGAAAAAACAATAGTTCAAATTTTCCAGATCTAATTAATAACATCTTGACATCTGGGAACAAATTTAATTGTGCTAAACATGTAACAGCTAAGAAATTCATGTGCTATGTGAGAGAATGGAATATAAGCACTCAGGAGAATAGAAGGGATTTTTCAGAGAAGCATTTCATACCTTATTTCATTCTACAAATGTACAAAGGAAGAAAAAGTATCTATAGTAAAGCAAATGGAAAACTTAGGTCCTGATCATCTCCAGGTACCTCACAGTCAGGACAAGTATCCTCTGCAAAGAGATAAGAAACAAACAAACAACTGCTAAGTGAAAAAGTTTTTTTTTTTAAAAAAAAAAGGAGGGAGAGAACAAGGTTTGATTAACAAGAAGAATCAGGAACATTCATAATAAAGCCCAAGTAATGTGTTATTGTTCAAGGTTAAATGGGAATAAGGTAAGAGCAATTTTTTAACATACAAAAAGTGGAAAACAGACTGAAACTCATCAAAGGCCTTTATCTGTCCACAGTATCCCCTGACAATTCTCAGATACTTAGATCCAGTGTCTCTGTAGATGCAAAATCACTTCCATTTGCTTACCAGCTTGTTCTCAGCTTACCCTGCGTGCCAACTGAGGATCTTAATCCTTGTAAAGAGCATGTCCCAGCCACATTAGCACAACATGGATTAATTCACCTGAGTAAAACGATACCTTTTTTATAATGGCATGTAGTGACAGGACAGGAGGAAATGGTTTTAACCTGGTAGAGGGTAAGTTTTGGCTAGATATTTGAAAGAAATTCTTTACTGCATCGGTTGTGATATATTAGAACAAGTTGCCCAGAGAGGCTGTGATTGCACCCTCTCTGGAAGCATTTACTGCCAGACTGGGTGGAACTTTGAGCAACCTGGTGTAGAGGGAGTTGTCCCTGCCTATAGCAAGGGAATTGGAACTACATGATCTTAAAGGTCCATTCCAATCCAAACCATTCTGTGATTCTATGATTAGCATTCTGAAACTGTTGCACATAACAGCAAGTTAATTCATGGAGAAAAGCTCAGTATCCATAAAATTTTATAAAAGACAACAATGGCCTGTATTTCAGAGGTATCTGATGTAATTAAGTTGCTGCTTAACTACATATAAAAACAGGAACTGTAAAAGCTATGTGCAGCTCATGATTTAGAGGATAGCACAAGTGTAAAGGAAAGCTAGTGTTGCATCTCAAAAGACATTCAAAAAACAGTCATTCTGTTTCCAAAATTGAGGGTCATTGGTTATAACATTCTGTGAATATGAGCTATATCTGTCCAGAATAAAAATGCTGGTATTGCCCTTTTCACAAACTCAATGAAGTGTTTGGAAACAAATAAGCAAAAATTAACAGAATTTGGATGCCTACAGATGTAAGTATACAAGGAGCTAACCTGACAGGGTTATATTTTATATAAACTGTGTAAGTTCAGCCATACAGAAGAATGGAATCTCTCCAGAAGGGAAAGGGAAAAATATGATTTCAAATACATTTCTTCACTAGACTAGATTGCAAAGAATTGGAAATAAATAAATAAGAGGTATCTAAATGAAAAATTTCAGAAGAACTGTGTGCACTAAATGGGACAAATGATGGTATTTAAATAAAAGGAAATTGTACAAGGTCTACTGATCACCACATAAATGTGAAAAGGAAACATTCAACCTATTGCAGGAGGACTGCAATTAGCACAATGTAAGTTAGGGTTTTAGTAGTGCAGTGGTGATATACACTTTCCTTTTCATTCACAATAATTGCAATACTGTGACCCGCAGAGCTAAACTACAGTAAAGTATGATACATACTGTTGCTTTAGTGTAAAGGATCTCTTTAAATCACAGCTAGAGCCTTCAAAAATTTTCTTCTCTATGGCTTGTTCTCCTGTCCCAACAGTGAAGAAAGGGAAAGATGTCCAGATTCACAGATCCTTCTGGTTAGATTAAGATGAAATGATACCTTAAGCAAAAAGGGAAGAGACAGTACCCCCCAGCACCTACCTGGAACTGTAGTTGGCCCCAGTCCTGGGACTGACTGAGACACTGGACACCAGCCAAACCAAAAAAGTGACACCAGGCTTTCTATGTGATTGTTTTTCAGGCATTATTCTGGGTTCTTCCAGGAATTTAGACATCTCTCAGGGCATAACCTGGGCTTGTCCATTACACATTTGGGCTTGTTCCTTATAGTTGACACATCTTTTATGTGGGAAATAGAAAACTAAAGAAACAGAAGACAGTTCACCTATAAGGGAAAGCAACACCAAATCCTATGTATCAAGAAAAATACCCAATGTACAGCAAAGTTATATTAAAATATTGCAAGCTCAGTAGATAAGATGAATTGTGACATTTTTTCTAAATGATACCATGCCTATAGCATTCATTTCCATACAAATAAATAGCATGTTTATTCAAAGTTTGTAAATGGCTTCATGTAGGAAACAGTTCAGATACCTTCTTACAATTTCAGTTGTACTTCACATAGTAAACAACAATGTACTTTTCTCCATGAATTTAGTCTTTTGAAAGCCAATAAAGTATAGATGTTACCAAAATTTCAGGGATAATATTTTGAATAGATTGGGGTGGGGGAGCTGGAGACTGGTGACATCAAGTAACATGATAATGTAAAATAATAATAAAATACTGAATTGCATCCATTACTTGATGACAAAGAAAAAAAAATGTTTGTTATCAGTATCTCAATACTCTCCACTTAAGAAACAGCTGTGGAAGACAACAGATGATGTGGGTTGAGAATACTGGCAGCTGTGTGTTAGTTGCTAGAATGTCTAATGGGTTGTGAGTTTTTCATACATTTGTGTTATTATATTCCTTCCAGCACAGCATTAAATCTATTTCTCAGTATGAATCTTTTCAGTAACATGTGAAATAATAATTCATCATAGTCTTTCCTTCACCAAGTTTTCACTACAAAGTCTATATTGAATATAATTTTTAAAGCATAAGCTGAAACTAAGATATACTTCCTGAGAGTATGACTTTCAATTTTCTTGAGAAAACTAAAGCAGTCTTTCTACATCCAATACTTTGTTTCTGTATGATATTTGTAAAAGGATATTTTTGTGTATGTTTGCCCTCCTGGGAAACATTCTTC
Source organism: Centrocercus urophasianus (assembly GCF_019232065.1). Taxonomy (NCBI): domain Eukaryota; kingdom Metazoa; phylum Chordata; class Aves; order Galliformes; family Phasianidae; genus Centrocercus; species Centrocercus urophasianus. Next base: position 18,959,001 of record NW_024884475.1, on the reverse strand, counting down.
TACAGATTCCTTTCCAAATTCAAAACTCCTGAGTATTTTAGCAGATTAAATACATAATTATAGACACTTTCCTAGTTTCATTCATACTCCGAATAACCAATGGTATTTTTCTTTGCTTATGAGACATGAATTGAATGAAGGATAAGATGCCCTTGCAAAATAAGATAAGGCTGATAAATGGAGGCTGAAAAGATCTGGTTAAGCAAACTTATCTTTCAGATACACGGCAGGAAATGCTAGAATAGCACCTGTTTGTAAACCTTGTTTGCCTGACAGAACAAAGAGTGATGGACTTGTTTCCCACTGAAAATGGTTAATATACTATTATATTATTTTAAAATAAGATTACAACCTTTGATGCTAGAGATAGGCACAGGAGGAGACATAGTTTTATTGCATATCATAAGTTCATAATAGTGTGTAGTTCCTTCTGCAAATATTTATGTCTAGCTCATTGTACAAAACTGATTTTCTGTCTGAAATCATAGTTCCACAAACACTGTAGGCCAGCTCTGCATCAAAGTGAAGCAGATCTCTGCTTCCTGCATTCCATCATAACTTTGCCTATACTGTCTTTCATCAGAGCAGGAAACTGATCAGAATTAACTTTTTTTCTTCTGTAATAGTTCCACTAGGAGCACATCATCTTAATAAAAGCTTGTAAGAGAACAAGAGGGAAAGCAAGGAAGTACCAAGAATGGTCATTCCATTTGTTGCATGTTGCTTCATAGTACCCAAAAATAAAATACTTCTTAGAAATATATTCACATTGAGAGAAAACTTTAAAATTATTTAAGTTATTATGTGCAAAAAACTACTGGTATTTGACTGTGAAGTATAAGCGCAAAGAGCTATAATTCTGGAATAGATCGTTTGAATTTAAAGCAACTGCTGTTTTAAAACCAGTCTTGACAACTTGAAACCAAGTTGTCACTGCCTTCTGGAAAGTATAATAAAGACTCGAAACCTCCTTTTAAATGAAAAGAGGATCATTTAAGAAATGCTCCACCACACCTATAGGTTCTGACCTTGCGCCTCTAAGAAGGTGTCAAAAGCCTTTTTGACTCAGTGTGACTGTGAATAGCAAAGCTTTTTATTTCTGCTTCCTTCACCCCACACCCAAGGACTCTCAGATCACATGTGGAGATGCGTATCATACGAAATTATCCCTTAAATAACTAGGAGGAGTCCTCAGTAGCTAGCAATCCAGATACTGATAAATTGAGACAGTATAAAAATATTATTATATAAACAGATCATTTGCAGAACTTTCAACAATGCCCTTCTAGCAAAAAGGGAAAAAGTGAACTGAGAGGGGGAGTAGAAAAGACAAATGAGCCAAGGTCATGAAACAGCTTTTGCTAGATTAGAGGACTGAGTGTTAGGAAGAAAAAAAATGGGTTGGACAAGACAATATTAATGCAAAGATAAAATAAATCTATCAGATTAGAAAGGGTTTGTAGAACACCATGAACTCTATCGTGACACTGAAACAACGGCCAGAGCAGATTATATAAATACTACCTGAAACACTGAAGTGAATATATGATTTTGTGGAGTTGCTTACCTTCATTCTTATGGCACAATTTCTTCTTGGATTGGAGCAAATTCTTATCTACCTCCTCTGTCATTGCACATCTAAAGGGTGCCACTGCACATAAAGGTGCATGCTAATGTAACATTTTGCATTTTCCTTTCTGTGAGATGAAAATACTTTAGCTCTGTTTAAATCCAGTACTGCAATTGCTTAATCAGAAAAGCTTTTCCTCTGATGAACTAGTTGTTAGGAGCACTACTTCCAACTGGTGAATAGAAAAATGAAGCCAAATGCCTCTGTAGTCATGTTAATTCTTGGCTCCTGCATTATGTCCCTCCAGTGAAGTGCCTTGAAACTAATTACTGTGTGCAATCCTCACAGCAGACCCTGAGGTATTAGGGATGATTAGAATTGTGCACCAGAGCTCTCATTAGGTGATCTGTTTCTGCATCACCATCCTTCACTGCTACTGAAAAGCCACAGTCTAGTACTTGCAAAGACATGTACTACTAGACATGAAAAAGAACTATTATCCAGTTCTGCATATTTGTGATCCATGTGCAAAAAAAAACATTGTAAAAGTACTATATTCCCAAGAAGGCCAAAAAGCAGTGTCTGTCTAGACTCTGGTAGGCTCCCACTTGAACGTAAGAGGGAGCGATCACTTTCTCGAAGCTGAAACACTCAAAAATCCCAGTGGTGCTCACTCAGATATTTGTACTGTTGACCAGTGATAGAAGAAACTTTTTTACTCTACCCACTGTTCTGTTTATGTTAAACCCATAGATCTTGAAAGAAAATGAATATTACTTCTAGTCTGGCAGCTCTGTATAAAAATTCAGGCAAAAGGCTGGCAGAAACGGCTGTTCTTATTCGTCTTTGCAGCTTGAGTTCCTCCTCAGGCTCACAATAGATTTTATTTCAGAGAAGCAAAGACTATTACCTCCTGATATTCATAATTAAACACAAAGGTCTTTCTACATACTGTGTTATGGGCTGCCTAACAGCTGATGTCACAAGCCAACACCCCATAGTGCTATATATCATGAAAAAACTGAACAAAACAAATTGCTTTGATTAAAAAAAATAATGTTTCATCTGCACATTGTAGCACAGACCAAAGGAAAAGGAGCCAAATGTAAAGTTCAGCTACAACAGTGAATATTTTCTCAGCTTACATGCCACTTTTGTGTGTTCTTTCTTCCACTTTTCTGCATAGGAGTGCATCTTGTCATTTCACGACAGAATCACAGTGATTTAAAGAAATGTGAATACAAGTAGAGAAAAGGTTTGGCTATGTCTATTTCTGCCACTTTTTTTTCTTTTTTTTCCTCTTCCCAAGTGTATGGTGAGATTAAACAAAGTAGAGAGAAAGATCCTAACAAAAAAAAAAAAAAAAAAAAGACCTTAGTGATTTTCCCACTTATCTGGCAACAATTAGGAAGTTATGTTGATGTCATGGTTGACAATGTGAAAACTCCACCACTCTACACCATAATTCTCAGAGATGTATGTTTACATAGTATCTGACAATCAATGGAATGGGCTGAAAAGAACGGAAGTGGCCTGGAATCACACTGACCAAATTTCTCAAGATCATGAGTGGAAGCTGGCCATTGAAGGGAGGGCAGCTAGCAGGTGCTAGCTGACAGCCTAAGAAAGTTCTATTTGGCTGTTGAAGCCTTCAAAAACCTTTCTGTGTCTCCTGAAAATTAAACTACTTATGAGAAAATGCAATATGGAGAATGGAGTGTATGTAACAGTGTTACTAAACTGAACGTTTTTAAGGCACGCATAAGATTTGTGTCATTTTAAGCGTAGATTGTTCTATAACCTATGCTGTTAAAACTGCACAACTTCTCATGCATCTGCAGTTTCTGTGGAAGAAAAGAAGCCATACCACATTAGCATATTATTACACTATATAATACTATATACTATTATATAATGCATATTATATATGCATTATGATTTGGGGCAGTAAGGTTGCTATTGTTTGTTTACTTGTTTTTGTTTTGGCTTGTTTTGGTTTGAAAATACATGTATTACAATTACTATTCATGGTAATCACTGGATTAGTCATCAGCACTAAATTTCTGAGTAAGAAACAATGTGAATTAGACTTTCATAACTCAGTCCTAGGGATTACAACCATAAATAGCCAGCTGCTAGTAGGAGTGTTGGTTCTGCTTCTTCCCCAGACTTCTAAAGGATTCTGTTCTTTTTCTGCCATGCTAATAACACCGTTCAGGTAGCTCAAGTGACAGAATGCAAGAGCAAAACTAAAAGATTTTAGAGGGTGAGGGCTGGCTGGGGATGGTCAGACCTGAGAATAACACCACATTTCAACAGTGGCTATGGTGTTTGTTTGCTTACAAACAGTTAGGAAAATGTACAGTACAAGATACTTTTACAGTGAATAAACAAGAAAAACAAGCCCTAAATCATGAAATCATTCATGAAGCAGTCTTTTACATTGTTCTTCAAAATCTCACCCTCTAATTCATTGTTGATTGTGGATAATCACTTGTGCCTTGATTTGAAAAATTGTATATTGAAAGATTTGTATAATTAGGCATCTACACTTTCTTCTTAGAGATTCAAAATAAAAGATCTGATTGGATCAGTGATTCGCTTAATCATATGCTTTCCTTCCTCTTTTCTTTTTTCTTTTTTTTTTTTTTTTTTTTTAAAAAAAGTTATTTTATTACACACGACTGTTGCATAAATTTAGGATTTGAAGTACATTAGTATACCTGGGGATACAATTGTTTCATCTGGTGAATAAGGCAAGTTTGTATTACAGATCTGAGAGATCTGCAAGGCTAAGGATAACCATTTATGTTTTTAAAAAGTTGTAAATATTTTAAACAACTTTTTCACATTAATTTTGATATATCTGTATTCAAATTGAAGTTTTGATTTCCTATGGCTATTACTTAAAGGAGATAATAAGGTCTAAGTTAAAATGAAATGGTGAAATCAAATCGTTTTGTAAATAATGCCTTGATCTTCAGTATTACTCTTCTGCAGGGTGTCATCTATCATATGCTATTTTAGTGAAGCATTTAGAGTTTAGTCACCTTTTAATAGATACCGCTCATAACTGCATTTTTTCTCTTTCAAAATGAATGAAAATTAACTTGAAAGTGCTTGTTTGCATTAAAATTCACTCCAGTGACACACATTATGGTGTTATAAAAATATATGCAGAAGAATTAGGGAAAAGTGTTTCATTATTAATGTTTAGCTTGTAACATAATTCACGTTATTCCATAAAATTTAAGATGAATAAATTATATAGTAATGAACAGATAGAGAAATGATTTGCATGTTCCATGACATTACTTTTACATAGTGCAAAAGCTGGTTAGTAGGGTTAACTAGACAAGTAACAAGCAATGACAAATAAAGTTGATTCTAACTGAAGATCTGTCATTTTCCTGAGTTGATAAATATAATAGTAGCATCAACAGCAATGATAACATTAAATCTCTTGCAAGTTGATGGCAACTAAATCTCATAAAATAAGAACCATTAAAAAAAACTTCACTGTAGTTACTTGTGCAAGCCATATAGTAATAAGTGCTGTCCTAAATGAAAATGGCAACGCGAATTCAAGAAAGTTTATTAGCAACCAAAAGCACACTAATGCACAGTAATGCACAAAAATGTTCATACTATTAAACTTATAGCAATCAGCAAATCAATAGCATATAAATATTGTAAATATATGTAAATATAAATAGGTAAGTATTGTAAACATTCTGGTGCTGCGATAGGACAGTAGCAGATAAAGCTAGTACAGTAATTTTGACAGCGTAAGGTAATTTTTACTATGTAAGGTACCCCTACACATTAATAGTTGCTTGACCTCAAGGTTTAAAAGCAAAAATGAGAATGGAAAGAATATAGAGTGGGGTTTTTTTTGTTTGTATTGTTTTTTAAACAACTCTACACAATGAATCAAGAATTTAGAACATAGCTAAAATCTGCCTATCTAATTTGAAATTTCTTTGTATCTGTAATACCTTGCAACAGACACACACAAAATCCTAACAGGTTATAAGATAAGATTTTAAATAACAGGAGAATCGTAAACCACCTGTGAGTGTCAGCAGAACAGAGAAGTTTCTGAGTCAAGAGAGCAGGAAAACACATATCTGGGAGTAGTTTCCAAACAGTGAAAACAGGTATACAGACATGCACCTTCACGTGTAGTCAGACTAGCCATTGTCTTTGGGGAAAAAGCAGCCAACATATTGGCCTAAAATATTATCTGTCAGATGCTACTGGAAGCTCAAAATTCTTGGGATCTCTATCAAATTATAAAAGAAAAAAAACAAAAATCCCCATGAAGATAAATGATTTTTTTTTCCTCATCTTTATTTTTTCACACAATTTGAGTAAGATAATTCTCAGACTCCCATTTTCCAATAAGCCATTATATTCACTAAGATTCATAAAAAATTCACATTTATATGCTCTGAATTTCTGATGCACGCTGGGTGATATATATGAGGCATATTCAAAGTATTTTAGCTTTACACTATTTTAGCTTTTTTTTTTTTTCTCCTCCAAGACATGAATAGAAAACATAGTAAAAACATGCCTCTGGTTATACTCTAATGTAGAAACTGCAAACTACTTCTAATCAGTTTGTTTAGGCACAGCATAGAGCATAGTGGCAGCAGCACTTTGCATCTTATTTGATGCTTTATTTTGTTCCTCAAAAAGCCATACACAACCTGTCTAGCTCCAAGAAGGATATTTTTTGAGCCCAAGTTAACTAAAGCTTCTCAGCATCACTCTCGCACTGACCAGGATTACAGTATTCTCAAGCCTATAGGAATTTATAGATAAATTGCTGCAATAGTTTTTCTGTCCGAGTGCATAAATTTTAGAAAGGTTGTGTCAGCTAAAAATAGGATACCATGCTCACTTTTTTTTTTAATTGTTCCAATTCAGCTGAGATAAAACAAAGAGGAATACTCCCAAATTTGTTGATTCTCAGCAATTTTTCACAAACATAACAATATTTGATGTCTTCTGCCGAAGTCTAGTACTTGAAAAAAAAAAAAAAAAAGCTACATGAAAAACATTTTGTTAAAAGCAAATATTGAGTCCTTGTAAAAGAGCTTGAAGACCTGAACAGGATGTACCTAGTCAAAAATCCAATAGAAGTGACTCAAAATCAGGAAGAAAAAAATTCAATAATCAAATAATTAAATCTCTCTAATTTACAATTCTGTAAACTGTGTCATAACTCTAAATGAATTATATGTAGCTGCTCAGCAACACGGTGGATGCCCGATCCCAGGAGGCATTCAAGGCCAGGCTGGATGTGGCTTTGGGCAGAGTGGTCTAGTGGCCGGCAATCCTGCTGGCAGGGGTGCGGAAACTAGATGGTCTTTGAGGTCCTTTTCAACCCAGGCCATTCTATGATTCTACAATTCTATGAATTTAAAAATACCTTTTCATTTTTTAAATAAATTTTTAGTAAGCTTCCGTATTGGTAGAACTCTCCTGCTTGTGTGGAATATTACAGATTCATACTCTCTTTGTTCTATTCCAGGTGTTAACTTAGGTCACTGAGGGAACACAAACTATACTTTATTCTGCTATTTTTGATAACCACTTTTATGAATATGAAAGCTCTGTAACAGCAAAAAAAAAAAAAAAAAAGTAATTTCTTAGTTATTCTCCAAGTTGCATATTAAATATTGTATCAATAAAATTTAATATCAAAGTTAATTACCATATGGATTAATTTTGATGTTTTCGGCAGTTATAACTCAGTTATTGTATGTTGTATGGTAATGTAACTGCAAGTTACAAAAGTTATTGTTGGAACAAAAGAGGTTGTTATGTTTAGAGTAAGTTTTGTAGAGATCTGTCTTACACTCTCATCTGGAATTGCAAAGTAGCCTGAAACCTTACCTGCGAGTTAAACCTATTCATTCATGGACAAAAAAAGTTTATTTACGTACAAAACAAGGACTGCATTTGTTTACTAACCACAAGTTACAGTAGAGGAAGACATATTTAGAAAACTAACAGACTCGCTATGCTTATTAACACTTACAGTCACCATACTTATAGTATTCATGCTTGCAAAACAGTTATTCACATTCTCTGTTAACATCCATCTGTGTAATTCTATTAACAGAGAGTGAAATTTACGTATTTGTTAAGTGGCCCAGAAATAAAACTTAACAGAAACGAAAAGCAAACAATCCTCTCACTATCAGAAATTATGGTATGTGTTTCTTACCTATATTCTCATATATTGTGATTGGAATTGAGAATAGAAAAAAAAAATTGCTTGTCCACATTTTAATATCTGCTTAATTAACAGCTTTTCTTCTCCCCTTATATTCAAATCAAATATCTTATATTCAAACCAAATAAAAAATGGCTAAATGACTTGGGAAGGTACTTGACTTCATTATAAAATAACAGAAGGATTGCTGAAATGATTTTCTTTTAATTAACTTGACAAACACACATACTAAATAGTGATTTTAATCTATTGCAACTTCTCATGTAATTGCACAAGGAGACTGGAATGCCAGACCTGTACGTACAAGTAATGGGCATTAAAAACTAATTAATTAATAGTGTAATAACGGCTTTTATTTATTTGTCTTGGAAAGTCAGAAATTTGAGGATTATATTCCAGAAAGAGGAAAGAAAAGAAAGCATAAGAAAGCTGTCAGAATGGGAATTTTTTTTAAATCAGTGTCACACTAGAACTATGTAATAAAAATCTTCCCTTCTTATTTTCCAAAAGCTCAATTCAAAAATTACTTTTTTTTCTTTGTTGAAAAAGATTAATGAATGACCTGAGGATTTTCCTTCTAACGTGAAGCATTATCTATCTAAATTGCACAGTACTGCTGCCAAAGCTATCAGTAGTTTAAACCTTAAACTAGAAGTTTTCGCTAATTGTTTCATGTAATTGATAGTAAAATATATGTTCTAACTAGCTGACTAAGCATTGGGACTTCTTAAAATCAGTCTCTCTCTTCGTAAACATCTCTCTGGTTTGGTTATCTTTTAGACCCTAGGTGTGCGTTTTGCATTACAGAAACATTACAAGTAATGTAAATAATGCAAATAATTTATAATCTAGACTCTGAATCCCTTCTTAACTATCATTTTATGACTTAGATGGTTGCTATTTCTTGAAATAGCTTTCAGACTGTTACTAACAATTCAATGGATAGACAATTTTTTGACCACTTGCAAAGACAGAAAAAAAAAGAAATATGTTACTAACCTCTCCCTTTTTTGGGGTGATTCCATTCAGAAAGGAGCTGGTACAGTCATCCAGTATTTTCTACTTTTGTCCAACTAAATTTCTTCCTGATAAGCAAATCCTTTATCTCTGTGCTCATGTTGGTGAGTAGGCATTTTTCAAATAAGCTAGGGAATAGTCAGAGACAGCTGTTAGGTTACCATTAAAAAAAAAAAAAAATCATTGTATTATACTGTTTTTCCTATTTCAAAATGCATTTCAAACTTGAAAGTCTACTGAAGTTTTAGAAAGTATCAGTTTCACAATGGATTTCTTTTTGTGGGAACAAAAAGAGAACTGAATTGATATTTTCTGCCACTTACAGTACTGGCCATTTTAGTTAGAAATATGCAATTTCTAGTCTTAGTTACTGAACTAGAAAATACTGGAAAATACTTTCCAGTATACTTTTCCAGAAGATACTGGAAAATATATATATTCAATCTTCTTTCTTGTAACAATAATTGTGAAAAAGAAGTATAAAATATAAAAGCAATAATACTTTCTGACAGTTAAACTATACCATACTGTGAATAAATTTAAGATGTGAGACATAAACCTCTAAACCTTTTCTAATCCTGAATTTCTCTGTTTAAAGAGCTCATTAAGCAATAGTAAACTTAATGAGGTATAAATTGTTCGTGTTCAAAGAGAGTATATCGTGATAATTTCAACACGGTAACGCTTAGCCACTTACAGGTTCTACTGTTCCAGTAACTGGTCTTACCACGCTGATCAAGCAAACTGACTTTCCTATTTATACTGATATTAAATTAATGTCCCTTTCCCTTACACCTTTGAGTGTAATTTATGTTTCACTTGCTGTATAAATTACATGTGTTTTTGCTATTAAGGAGAAAGTATCTGTAGATTTGTAGCAAAACTTCAGCAAAAGTCAGCAAAAAAGCTGCTAATTTCATGATGTTTATTGAGAAGAATATGGCTTCCTCTTTGGTAGCAAATAATCATTCTTGGTCTGTGATGAGAAGTGAAAAGGAACATATAGTGCACGTAAACATTGGTAGATGGCAAGCAAAAGAGAGAATCTGTCTGACTAAAACAAGAAATAGGCTCAGAGCTAGGACTTGAGTGAACAAAATGGATTTTCTAGAGATAGATGAGGGGAGGTTGCTTCAATCAAGAAAACTGCTGAAAATAATGAAGCACAAGAAAAAATAATATGGGCACAAGAGGGACTTGTTTCTGACTTTCAATATTTATATTAATGCAAATAGACCTTAGTATTTTATTTCATGCTAAGATTACAATAAGACATCAAAACCCAACTAAAACTCAGTCTATGCTTTTGTACAATCAATGAATATAACATAGTATATACGAGAGGTTAGCTTATGTAATTATTACACTAGAGCAGAAAAGGACACTCACCCTTCCTGGGCTCACGTAGGAAACTGGTGGAGTGGATCTCCAGAAGAGAACCTTCCCCACTGGCAGTCAACTCTTAAATGGATCTAGGAGAGGTGGAGCCAGGCTCTACCCCGTCCTGCAGTACAGGTGAATTGCCTTCACCTGTGCTGCTGTGGCTGACTCATTGCTCACCTCAGGTAATTAATCAGAGGCTGTGATTCAGCAGCCCCATACAGCTTTGCATTTTGATTCAGAGATACGTAGGTTGCTCTGAAAATAGCCTTTCCTATTTATTTCCATGGAAATAACAATAAATATATAGAGCACAGTAACACTATTTTATTGACAAAATTCTTAGCTGCAAAGCACTATTTTTCAGTGCGACCACCACCATTAGCTCAGCATTTTACCAGCAATGAACAAGACTGCGTGCTGTGCTTGTAAAAATCTGCATAGCAATCCAGAATGTGGCTTTTCCTTCATTTCCCTGTTACCACTGTTTACTTGAATCACCCACCACTTCACTGTGCTCACATCTACTGTTTGGTCTCTATGAATGTTCAGCAAGCATTGTTGAATGTCTATGGGTACAATTTTTTCCATGTGGATGAATTCAATTCCACCCTTCATATCTATTCCCATAGCAGACCCATTTTATTAAACTGTCCCTATGTTGTCATCTGTCACGTGGCAAAAAATGTAATAGAATATTGGTGGGAAGGTTCAATCTCTACTTCCATAACAGCAACATCTGTTTCTGACATTGTGGGTCAATACAATAAAATATAAGGCATTGTTTCAGGAGCAGCCCTCATATATCCAACTAGTATCTTAGTATAAGCTCTGTAATTATCACAGTCTGTTATTTTTAAGTTTGTTTTTTTTTTTAACTTAATTTTTTTTTTTTAAATGAAAAATGCAAGGTAATGTTGAAGTCAGATTTATAATACAACTTGAAATTAATCAGAGTTCCACTCTGACTTATTCTGCAAACTCAAGGAGAATTAAAAAAAATAATAAATAAATTACTTAGAAACTAAAAAATTAGCTTGTTTTAAAAGTCAGTTTCAAATAACTTGAATGGAATTCCACATTTATATCTGGATAAGCAAGAATAGAAATATCATTTATTTCATTAGTAGCTTTGAATGGAGATGAAAGAAATGAAAGTCTAGATGAAATTCAAGATTTTTTTTTCCCATCAAAATGTCACAAGCTGGTGGTGGAGATACTATTAGTGACTTTCAATTAATTTGCTTTCAGCAACAGGAGTGGTACTTGTCTACCACTCTGTTTAACTTGCTGTACTATAATTATGTACTATATTACTATTTGAAACACCCATTCATAAGACAGCATTAATTTCCATCTCAGGAAAAAAAATAATAAAAAAAGGAAAAACAAAGAAAGAAAGAAAGAAATGAAGGCATGCAATAGAACAGGAAATGGAGATGTGTTTATTCCAGTGTATATGGACCCTACCCAAAGTGAAAAGGTATCTTGTTTCGTCAGAGGGATAGTCCTGAAATTTCATCAGTGTTTACACTTGTCATTGACAATGGTATTTCAGAAAACTTTATTCAGATGTCCTAGTGGAGTAAAAAAATGAGCAAAATCCTTTGAATATTAAGACATCTTTCCACGTTTTTATTCTTGCAAGTAACGCAGTGATGAATTAATAACATTCAAATCAGAAAGCTTTGTGGTAATTCTACAAACAAATAACAACACTGAAAAGTCAGTCATGTTTTTACCCTATATTCTCAAGTGCTTAAATTGATGAAATATGCTAGTTTTACATTCAGTTAATATGAAATAGATTGTGGCTGCTAAAATACTATCATTTTAAATTAGAGTACCTACTAAAGTATTCAAAGAACATTTTTTCCACAAAACAGAAGGGTTTTCTTTCCTCAAAGATCAATTTAGAGGGTACTACTCCATTCTTTGTCATTTTTAGCTTAAAAAACAGTACAGGAATCACTTCTAGCTCACACCTGATGAGCCAGCCAATCAAAATATTTTCTTCTGCCTTCATTACAGAAACTGTGAAGATAGCATTACAGAAAGCTATCAAATCTCAAATGATACTATCACTCCAACAATGTATTGAAAAACATTTCTGCTGTTTATAACAACAAATAATTTTGTTGTTTTGGGGACACCTGAAGGCAAAAAAAAAAAAAAAAAAAAAAAAAAAAAAAAAAAAAGAGTACAAAATGTGTAAACTAGAAGTAAGTAAGTGATGAAATAGGAAAATAAATTAAAAGCCAGATCTAATTTAGGTACCTTTAGAAGTACCTGCTACATCTTCCCAAAATCCAAGTTCCTGTCAGTCAGGAGGATCTAAAAAATAGCAGTTATCTCCATTTCACAGTCATCTCACTTAGGAAAGTGACCAAGAAAGCACACAAAATGATGAAAGTTTTTATAAAGCAAGTCAGGATATACTAAACATAGATCTGAAGTGCTGAATTTTGTTGCAGGTATGATACAGACAACGTGAACATGAGACAATAGTGTGTCCAGTCAGCCAAAAAGGCCAGTCATGTCCTCCAAAGAGTGTCCAGTGGAAGGCTACAAACTTGGTGAAGGCTCTAGAGGGGAAGACATAAGAGAAGTGGCTGAAGTCCTTTGACTTGCTCAGCCTAAAGAGGAGACTGAGGAGAGATCTCATCACAACATATGCCTTCCACCCAAAGGTATTAAACACTTAATGTAAATCATTCACATATAATTGGCTTAGAGCTTGTTTCTTCACTAATCTGTAGTATCTTGCGTTCAAATGAAAGTACTTACTGTGAGACTGTATACTGAGCGCCCATCTATGAGGAACTTCTATAGCATTCATTTGGTTTTCTCCTCTCATCTGTTCTTTGCATTGTTACCTGAGATCTGCACTGTTAGGATGGATTTTACAGTTTAAGCTGGTGATTATATATCTGCTCTGAAGAATACATGTACAGATATAAGTTTTTCTGTGAAGAAACCACAGAATCATAAAAAGCTTTCTTTAAAAGTAGTCCATTAGCTTTTTTCCTTTTGCTTTTACAACTACTTTAGCAGGGAAACATTTTAAATAGGACTAGTTTTACTTGCTTAGTACTTAGAAAGTGGAAGGAAAAAAAGTTAACGCTTTAAAGTTGTCTCATCTCAGTTTTGTAATTTCTTTGCAGAATAATTTCCTTTTGTTTATCCATTATAAAGTGCTTCCTTGCTTTAACTATCCATTTTCTTTTCCTTTGCTGATTTTAATTTTGTTTTGAACTCTGCTTACAGCAGGAAAGGTCCTCTCTCCAGAAATCAGAAGACTTATGTACTTTCTTTCCTCTCTTTTCAAGGACAAGGCTAAACCAGGAACATGTAACAAATGTCCATTGCAAATATACATCCTTTATCAGACATGGTATTTATTTGCTTACATAGGTTTTCTTCTTTATAACTAGGCAAGTATTTATTTTGCATGAAACAAAATCAATTTTGCTTTAAGTTTATGAGTTTTTCATTTGAAACAATAAAAACAGAGTGAAAACCTTTTTAGTGCACTATGAAACACACATTAGGATTGTAGATTTATATGCCCAATACATGTCAATTTACACATCTGTCACAAAAATAATGTAAATCCACTTATTTCAAAATTTATTAGAAAGCATTTCGGCTATGCAAATAGCACTGAATTTGAACCTACCTGAATTACAGTGAAAATTATTATAAACCACTGAATAATGGAACAACAGGACAATAATGGAAAGCCACTGTGTTGCTTTGTTCTCGAGGCATTTTTATTACATGTAGCTCTTTATTTCTGCTTAGCAATATAATCTCTAGCCACTAACGTAAGAAGAGTGACTCTAGAGTATGAAAATTCTGCAATGCCAATTCTCTAAACATTTAACAAAATCCAAAGATCTGCACATCAAAATAGAAAGAAAGGAGCAAGATAAGAGAAGTATGTAATTTCTGTATACATATCCTCAATAGGCTGTATTTGATGCCTCAATAGATTAGAATTATTGAAATACATGGTGGCTTTTTTTTTTTTTTTTATGAAAAAAAATACATATTAAGTTCCACTGTTTATTATGAATGAAAAATCTTCCAATTTTGTTTTGCCACTGCTGGAAATGCAAGGGTGCTTTGGAGTTGCAGGATTCAGGAGAAAAAAAAAAAAAAAAAAAAAAAAAAAAAGAAATCGTATTAAACCTGTGTTATTAATTCAAACTGAGATGTGAATATGTTGGAAATCTATATATTCTGAGTTTTGAAACGACACTAGATACCGTGTCAGAATTAACCCCTGGATAACAGAATACCTCAAGGCAAACTTTGACAGCAAGCTGTTTTTTTACTACTGTCAATCATCTGACTGAAAACGTTTCATTGTTGAAAGAGTCTTTGATTCAGTTACTCAAATAACACCCCTATAATTATCATGTTTCACACACACACACTTTCTCTCTAAGGTGCTTATTCAGTTTTATTGTTTCCTGTAGCTCATAAAATATACAGGTAAAAAAAGAATAAAAGAAGACGTGGGGATTAGCAGTGGCTTTAAGTGTTAATGCCTCATAAGTCTCCATATTCTGAGAAATTCACATTGAAATACTGAGAGTGACATAAGCATTGCATAGTGCATTTGAAGAAAAACACTGGTAAAGCGTGGGAGCAGAAGAGTTATCTAAAGATGAAAAGTACAGTAAAAAGTATGTTCTGTGTAGAACTTCAGTAATATGGCAAGAAAATACACAATACATTCTGGTCCAGCAACCAGAAAAATAATAGATTGTCTAATAATCATCATGTAAAGTACAGCTGAGGTGCTACCGCTTCACAAAAGTTTAAGAATTCCTAAAATATATTTCTTATGGTTGTATTCATTTCACATCCTTTAATTTCTTCCCCTATTAAAAAAAGAAAACAGAAAAAAATCTACTTTTCATTTCAACTAATCTTTCCATCAGCAGAAAACCCAGACTGAGTTTTAGCTTCCCTTCATAAGGTGCCATGAAAAAAGACACGTAGTATACCAGAGTCTTGAATTATTATTCACTATACTGTTGTGGTGTGTTAATAGGAGTGAATTTTTCAGAACTGGAGGAGTCAAAACTGTGCTTTTTATCTTAGGCATTCAATGAGTGCTACTTCAACACGATACAGAAAAACAAACATTTTAGCGGATTCATAAGACTCAGTTTCACCACTTTTGTTATTGCTTTAATCAAGAAGATCTAAAATGGTGTTTAATTTTTATTAGACTGTCAGGTCAACATTTGACTGTCACTGCAAAATCATTTTGTGTTAGAAATGAAAATATATTTTTTCTGTGCCATCCTAAAACAACGTGTCTGTTCTTTTCCATATCACCAGCACTGTGATCCAAAGATGGCTAAAAACATCTTCCTTTTGCTGAAAGGCAGAGAGAGATTCTCCTCAGCAGTATATGAAAGTCATTAAGAACACTGCTGCAAAGTGAAATAGTAAAAATAGTAAAATGTAATAAGTTAACATATCTCTGCTCTGGTAGCTTGTTAAAAGCACACTATTTTCAATTATATCATTAAATGTCTCACTCGAATCAGCAGCAAAGCTTCTAAAACTTGTTGAACCAGAAAAAAGAAACACAGCATCATTTGGAACAACAATTAATTTTGATTGTTCAATTGTTACATGCATTTGAGGATTTACTGCACAAAATAGGTGGCATGATTGTATGGATTACTATGCACAGTGCAACTCACACTTTTTAACTAAAACAAACTTTATTGAAAAAAAAGTGTACTTCGTACTGCATATTGTAAACACAGCTTTCAATATCTCAACTATCAGCCTATATTTAAAATACTATTTTTATCTATAAGGAGTGCTCTGGACTGCATATTCAGTTTGACATTTTTTCTTGGCACTGCCTGATTTAACTATGAATGCAGGTGTTTATCTAAAATATTACAATCAGTATTGTATAATACCAGTGTTTTGTGTCATTCCATACTGCTTCATCAACTGGCATAACCTTTTTGTCTCGACAATCTCTGATTTAACTATGCATGCAGGTGATCACCATTTAAAACCTGCCAGTCACTGTGATATTCATGTACCCTATTATTTATAGCTGTTCATATCATTAGTACTTTTCAGTCTATAATAAGAAGGAACAAGAGTTTGAGTGCAAAGAACTCATGAAATTGAGCATTAGATTTTTGTGCTTTGATCACCAAGCAAGAAAAAAAGTCCCCTATCTTGTCTCCACAATTTTAAGACTTCAGTCGTATCATAAGAACAAGAATAGTACATGACATATTTCATAAATGTGTTACTATAACAACAAAACAGAAAGTAATTTTCATAAGAAAGCGTATAAGAACACTACTGTATTCAAGTGTTTAGCTTCTTTCATTCCTTGTTCTACTGTCTGACAAATAACATCACATGAAGAATAAGAGTAACCCAAATGGAAATTGAAGCATCTTCTGTTAAATGGCAGTTACATTGCATTTCAGATATGATTGTAAATACAAATAGCAACAGGAAAATGTTTCATGTTTCACTTTGAAACATTTCAAATCCTTCGACTTCGCCAGTGTCTCTTGCTTTAGTAAGGTCTGACTGACCTTGAAGCTTTCTTGGAGAGAGGAAAAAAAAAAAAAAAAAAAAAAAAAACAAA
>NW_024884475.1:18915799-18942032 GCF_019232065.1 Centrocercus urophasianus | reverse complement strand
ACCTCTTTCAAATTCACTGGTATATTTTAAAAAAAAAAAAAAAAAAAAAAAAAAACCCACACAAACCCAAAACACCATTATTAAAATATCTTTTCTTGTTCTATTAAAAAAAAAAAAAAAGTATGTTGAAATTTTTGAATGTTCTACAATTATTTTTTTCCCCCAGTGTACTAACTTCTACTGAACACAATTTTCTCTAGTTTAACTTCTTACAGAAACTATTTCAAAGTTTGACCAGATGGCTCGTATGCTCTGCTCTTACACACTACTGGAAACTTGTTTTTCCACAATCAAGTGTGCTCTATAATAAAAAATAAAATAAGATAACTCCACTTAGATTTTGCATGCCTAGCATTTATTCATTGCCTGGTCCAACTGCTTGTTTAGCCTTTCAAAGGTAATAACTGGAAAAATCATTGATCCTTATTTATTCACCTTGCCCCAATCCCTGATTCTAGATAGTGGAAAGAGATTTCTACAAGGCTATTTGAAAGCTCTCTAAAAAAAAAAAAAAGTCTCAGTAACAATTTGTTCATCAAAACATGGTCTTCTTTAAATATATTAAAATCTCCCTCCTTTTTGATGAAGTTTATTGGCAAAAACCTGCTAATGCACAACAGTAGTAGGTGGAAAACATAATAGCACTGCTGAACACTCAATGTTTTAATTTGATTATGCACATATATGTATATATTTTTAACATTGTTTTTGTCAGACACATTTCAGGAAAAAAAGAAAAGCATCAATATGAATGACTTAACTCATTCAATCAATAGTTTTGTGAGGAACAAATTTGCAATTTTTTTTTTAATTGCATGACTCTGTGATGTCAAGGCAAGCATATGCTTCTGTACTGAGAGTCATTGAACTTTCCTGAATTGGGCCAGCTTAGTTCTGGAGCACTCTGCTCTAAAAGACAACAGAGTGAAAGGGTCTAAGTTATCTGTCCCTTTCCTTGCCAATGTGAGTAGCAACCCCTGTAGTAGCTAGTATACCTGATGAAAGTTGTTAGAAAAAGGAACAGGTTCCAGGTCTTTTTTTTAAAAAAAAAAAAAAAAAAAACAGCAAAAAAAAACTATTCTTCACGTCAGTTCCTTTTGACAGTTTGCATTAGATCTTACATACAAACTAAATTTGTTTTTTCCTCTTAATGTTAGCCTTCTGCAGCAGAGCATTGCACCCTTTCTCCAGATTTGAAAATGATATTGCTTCTAAACTCTGTAGCAAAACTCCTCTTAGTATCAAAATGGCAGAAGGTTTCATCTGCAGTTCAGTTTGTTAAGTGGCTATTTGCTCTTACAAGCTCTATGAAATTGCAGACGCACAGAAGTCAGCTTTCTTGATTACTGGAATAATATATTCACTAAAAATATTTTATACCTGAGAGCCGGGAATACTCAGCGTTATCCAAATGGAATTATGGCTGATGATTATTTCTTGCACCCTTGAAAGTTTTGGAAATTGGTCATGGCTTTTCTCTGCATTCAGGACATAAAATGATGACAACCTCATGATTCTTATAAAATGCTTTAATGTTAGTTATTTCATAATTCATAGAACTGTCACAGAATGGTGAAAGGCCTGGGTTGGAATGAACTTTAAAGATTGTATAGTTCTAACCCCTCTGCTGTGAACACAGTTTCCACCACTAAGTCAGGCTGCCCAGGGCCCTATCCAACCTGTCCAACTCTAGGAACCAGGCATTCAGAACTTTCCTGAGCAGAAAACATCTAATCTGAATTTCCCCATTCTAGTTTGAAACTATTTTCCGTTGTCTCATTACCATCCAACTGTGCAAAAAGACATCTTCTTGTTTACACGTTCCTCTTTCATACTAGAAGGCTGCAACGAGGTCTTTCCAGATTCTTCTATTCTCCAAGTCCAGCTCACTAAACCTTTTTTATAAGAGAGATGCTCCAGCCCTCTGATTATCTCCTCTAGACCCACCCCAACAGGAGTAAGAATTGGTGTGACAAATAATATTACTGAACTAATTATGTGGATTAGATATATTAATCAAATAATGGAGTAGGAGAATGCTTTTGGCTATGAGACAAAGTTATCAGTCTGTACAATATGAGTTGTCTCCAAAGCTTTCTAACACATTCAAATTAAAGAAATTAAAAAAGACAATGTTGATTCAAAAATAAATTCACTTTCATTTCAGTTGAAGTACTTTAAATTACAATAGAAACGAATCTTAGGCTCAAGAATAGTGACCACACATTGACTGTAGTAGATGAAAAATCAGTGTCACCACTGGAATAAATCTGCACGTCTATAATATGTTCCTATGTGTGCATTAAACACTATTTTATACTTGATAATTTGTGTTATCGTATTTTCCACAGCTATTTGGAAGTGACTTCTCACACTGTAAGGGGAAAGAAAAGGAACCTTTAAAGAAAAGTATTAGAGAGTTTGAAGTCTGCGGTGTGTAAATTTGCTTTAAAAAAAAAAAAAAATACTATTACTGAGAGGTTTTGTTTTGTTTTGTTTTTGCATTGTGTTGCTCTACTTTGTTTTCCCCTTATTTTTCACTACTACAATTCCAGGGAAAGTGGGGAAGAAAAAAAAAAAAAGAAAAAAAAAAAAAAGAAAAAGCTGCACAAAGATTTCCTTTTTTTTTTCCTGATAATATTAGTTTCTCTCAATCCACTTTCTGGACTACCAGTCTGAGGAGATAATAGAGAAAGAATAGGCTGTATGCTGCAAACAAAAATTTAGACCAAATCTTTATGTCATATTCAGAATTAATAAATATTTATTCACTATCAATCCATTAAGTGGTTTCAGCTGTTTGTGAAGTCACACACAGTTGTGAAGTCTTTTTGGCACAACTGGTGCCAAAAAGAATTGCTTCCTGAATACTAAGTCACATATTTACAGACTTCTAAAATCAATTAAATTTAATGGTCATTTAAAAGCATGATTAAAAATAATTTAAGAAAAAAATTGTGATAAGGGAGGCCATTTTTAAGAAACTTGAAACTTAAAATCCTTGGAACGACCAATATAATTTACAGATAGCACAGAAGAGATTTCTGTAAAAGATTCAGTCATTGGACTTGTATTCTGTTCAGTTGGTTCTCACCTCACGTGATTTGGCTGTAATGATATTATGGAAGGCTAGAATCATAGAAGTGCAAGGTTGGAAAGGACCTACAAGACCACCTGGCCTAATCAACTATGTTGAAAGCCTTCCAAAAATAATGGTAGTACTCTCTCTTCCTTCACTAAGGCAGAGATTTTATCACAGAAAGTTTGTCAAGCACAATATTTCCTTAATAAATCTATTATGGTTGCTCACAATAACCTACTTTTCTTCATGTGCCTATGTATATAAGCAACTGAGCTGAGGGTGATCAATGTAGAGTTTACAAGATTCACCTATTTTTTTTAAAACACTCAATACTTAACTTTTTAACAAATATCCCCTATTTACCACAACCTTTCAAAAGAGAAAGATAGAGAACAGCTTTCTAGACATGTGTATAAATTACAGTGCTATAGGTTGTAACACTATAATGCAGTGGAAAGTTCCATGATAATAGCAGGGTGGCACAACTCAAGCCTGCAGCAAATGACAAGAAGACCTAATACAGCAGCCATAGACACAGACACAAAGGAAGAAAAACTGCTTACCTTTGGAAGGCCTCAGGTACACAGGGATAACTAACAAGATGCCCTTGCCTCCACTATCAAACCTTAAATAAGGTCTGGGAAGGGGTGGATACGCCTGAGCTCCCCTGGGTTGGCCCTGCCTTCCCACTGTGCTCAGTCATTGTTTCAGGTGGTGACTCAGCATTTCTCCTACAGACCTCAAGAAAGATTAGAGCGTTTTTCATAGAAGAACACCTCAAATCTATATCTTGTAACTACTAATAACTAACTATTTGTGAGAATCCTTCTTTGGTTTTTTTTTGGCTCAAAGCTTGCTTCCTGAGATTTTTCTTGTGATAAGACTCTGAGTGACTTGTCAAGGAGGCAACTGATGGGTGCTAACTGTGTGACAATCGATATCGCTTTGGGCACATTTGCAAGCCCCTTCCCCCAGAGCTGCTTGCTCTGTAGAAGAGCGGAAGAGAGTGCTCAGCAGTGTTCACTGGCGGAAGATCTGGCCTGTGGCCAAACCGCTCCAGCTAAGAATGGAAGGCTGGGGGATGATACCATTGTATCTTGCGGAGGCAAGATGCTAGTTGGTGCCTCCCTGCTTCCTCTTATCTGCTGGCAAGGCCAGAAAGATAAGAACAAAGGAGGTTCCTGCTGAGATCCCAGAGCCAGAAGCTGCCACCGCAAGGAGAACTGACTCAACCACCTTGGGTTTCAGCTGTCACTCAAAGGAGAGCTGATTCGACCACTTTGGATTTGAGCTGTCACTCCAAAAATAGCTGACTCAACCACTTTGAAGCACTGAAAAAGGGCCATCATCACCATGGTCATGGTCGTGCTTCCTCGTCGTTGTCAACAGAACAACTCTTGACGACCCACCGCTACTGAAGATCAGAGACGGAGCTACGAACCTCGCTGGATCCATGGTGGTGACTATGTCCCTCTTGCTTCCTATAAAGACTCCTTGCTTCTTCTTTTCTATCTTTTCTATCGCCCTCCTTCCCTTCCCCCATTACCCTAAATTCATAATAGTGTCCGTCCTCCCCTTCCCCATTTCCCTGACTAAGATTTGTAATAAACTGGTTGGACCAACATTTGAACCGTTGCTTCTTAATCTCACGCTGGGTATATAGATAATAAAAGAACCTCCTCTCCCTCCTATAAATTGGAGCGAGACACTATTGCACAGTCAACAGCACAGATTTGTTTTCTTTTGAATTAATGGCTAGAGATATGCTATAAGAATTGCTGGTTAGTCACATAAATTCTGATGAGAAAACATTCTGTGTCCTGCATCTGTTGCAGTTTCCATGGAAATAAATAGGAGGCATTATTTTTGGAGCAACCTACATGTACAATATATATTTTTATATGAACTATATTGCACAATATGTATGCATGTGTTTGCATAAATATATGTAAATTAAATTTATGTCTGTTATGGTTAAAAAGCTTGGTATTAACTAAATAATGAGACTGGCAGCTAGTAGCTAGAAGTTTGCAAAAATACTGCCATCATTGATTAAAAAAAAAAAACACCTCAAAATCTAGCACTGAATAATTTCAAATGTGAAAATACATAGTAAGGACATCAACAGGAAGCTTGAGTAGCTTATAAAAATCATTAAGAGTACATTCATTGACCCACAGATAAAAGTTTACAATGAGTAATATTTTTGTAATAATGTGGACAATTTAGTTCCATTTGAAAATTCCTGTTAATATTCGGTGACTAGACAGAAGAAATTCAGTGCATCATTTTTATGGATATTTATTTACCTTCACAGATCACTGAGTTTATCCAGATACTACAGTTAATGTTTGCTAAAACTGAAGGCTCCAAGATGCTTGTGGATGACTCAGCAAAAATGTATTTTCTAATGGCACTATATTGATCTTAACTGCATATCCTTCAAAAATAATCTATGTGTCTGGAAGCTTTGACCTGAATTTTCAATGACAGCTGAATGTTTTTCTATTTATTTATTTGATCCTCTCTGTTTTAGGCATAGTTTTAGCAGAGTGTCTTAGGACTTATAGGATAAACTGAAAAAAGTCCCTGTTGCTGAATGTTGAATGTTATTATATTTTAAATACATCATTACACATGCTGATATAACGCTTTTGCTCAAAGAAAATGGGGGAAAATTGCTAAAAAAAAACTTATAAAATCATAGTTATCTTCATGCTTGTAATCCTATCCCAAACTAGCCATTAAAATGGACTTCACGTTTGCGTTCTCTGAAAACAGTACAAATCTGAGTACAGTAGGCTGAGACAGTTTTACTTACAAAAAGATATATTTAACTTATATTGATATAATAGCAGAGACAACTATGTTTCAGAAACAATTTCTCAATTTTTTTTCTTTCCCCCTTTGGTTAATGTCAAAGGATGAATAGCACACTCATCTGAGAAATATCACATACTGAGATCAGAGGGATCTGACTATACTGAGCAGAACTCTTCATACAAGTTACATTCAGTAGTAAAAACCTGATTCAAAGCATTTCTCCTTGATCCTGGATCCCTACTTTAAGAGTTTCTGTTGTTTTCTGCTACCTAGCAGATGGTTAGTGCATCAGTAGTAGCCTGAAGTTAAGATTTAGGTTAAGTTGCAATTTTAAAGAAATTAGGTATCAATTATTAGGTATTAAATTAGGAATTAAAGAAATAGGTAGCTCTAGTCCTACAGCAAAAATTCGAGACAACAGTTCAAAAATTCAATGACGAGTGCCTGGAGAGGTCTTTAGAAATCTAGAAAATTCTAGAAAATCTTGAAAGTTTTCAAAGCAGAATATGGATACAAAATTTCATTTGAATAAGAAAATATTAACATCTTTCTACATTCTAGTTCAAAGCAAAGTTTTACTTACAAATTTGTAATATTCAAAGAAAAGACCCTACATTGTGTGTCAGTTGAGAATTTAGAGAAGCTGAGGTGCAATATTCTTCTGTGCACATCCATACATCACTGATTCAATCAAGACAGGAAAACTGAAGAAGAAATACTTAAGGAAAAGAATTCTTGTTCTCTGTATCATCAGTGTCAAATCTTTTGGCTTATCTGGGGTACGTTGACTGCAGAAAAAATCAGTGAGAGGTGGAGTTATCATTGCACTGTGTTTTCCCCTCCATAGCATTCCACTGTTACCTGTGCAGCCTGCACTGAACCTGCACACAATTGACTCATGACTCTATATCACATTAATGAAATAAAGAAGTTTGAAATCAATTTAATTTGAAAAAAAAAAATCCATTAAATAAATACTAAAATGGATCCCAAGTATGGAGAATGCTTGAAAACAAACAAACAGAATAAACGACATCAATAATTTGACTAAATTAAAGAAGGAAATACATTAATTCTAACAGAGAAAATTTTACTATGTCCTATAAATGTTATTAAGAATCCTGCCTGAAATTCAGTGCATGCTTCCCTATAATTATTACAGTGAATCTTTTGTATCTGCTTGACTTTAGAAGATATTTCACATGTCAACTTCTTGGAGGATATCAGTCGTTTCAAAATATTTTCATACATTTAGTGAGTGAATTTCTCCTTCTTCCCAAGTTGTGAAAGAATGAACCCAAAGTTTTATAGTTGAAAAAATCTTAACTTTTTATTTAGAATGGGTTTTAAAAGAGTTAGTTATGTTTACTGCTATTTTTCTTCATTGAAAAAAGGGCATTTTAGAATACTGTAGTAAGTTAGATTTTAGTCCTAAAGTAATTCTGTCAGATCATAGAAAGGAAGAAATAAGGCTTCTTCTGAGCTTGTTCATGAGTAGGAAGTTCAGAAGAGCATCTCTCCTCGTGGGATTTTCTATCAGATATCCATCTATCCACTGGTAGTACCACTGAAAGAACATCAAAAAGTAAACATACTGTATCTACGACCACAGCAAGAAGCAAACTCCTCTAGATGACAGGTGAGCTTGGCAAATGGATCCTTCCCCTGCAGCAGGGAACCATCCATTATTGTCACTACTCCTGTGGCTCCTCCATGATTCTGAATCTCTTGAAAACACACCCAATTCCTTCTCAGCTTTGAGGGCAGTGAACCTGTGCAATAGCTGCAAGGTTTCTGCAGGATCATTCCTCTTGGTGCCAGAAAGTACCACCTTACATCCTTCACCTTCACAGATGTTTGTACTTAACTACTTTGCTAGAGTTGGGTACCTTCTATGTCTCCATTGCAGTTGAGGTCTGCAGTTGAGGTCAGTTGAGGAGTTCCTGAAGATCTCGTGCCTCTGGAAAGATTTGGTCCTCACCTCTCATCTCTGATGCTTCATAGACTGATGACTTCCTCGTGTTACTTCTCCACTTGGTGAAAAAGCTCTCCAGCAACAGCACACTTCCTGCAGAAACCATCTCTCAGATACATATTACAAGAATTTTATTAAATATGAGTATGGCTACATGTTGAATTTTGTGTAAAATTTTCAGTATGTGACTTCAAAAGGAACATAAGAGTACAGTGAAGGACGGGTGGATGCCTGAACAATGGAATTCCTTCTCTAAGAGAACATACGAAAATGACTATGATTCTTCAATCAAAAAAAAAAGATAACTAAAATTCTACTCATGGAAATTTGAGAATTAGGCATTTCTCCTGTCAGTGACACTCAAGGAAAGTCAAGAATGTTTAATAAGAATAAATATTTCTTCAAGGATGCTTTATGAATGTGTTGCTGTAACACAATGTATAAGGCTAAAGTTTCTGTAAAGAGGGATGCATTAAAGAACATGAAGTATGACTATTTTAAAGCAGCCTCACTCAAAGAATTATTTGCATTTTACTCACTTTTCTTCACATTTACTGAAGTAGAAGTGGAAATTGTCACCAGAGATTATAATTATTGATTTAACCCTGTCTTGATATTCTGATGTTTTGTGCAAGTATTTCAATAATATTCACTAGTTCACCATTGATTCACTAGTATTTCAGTATTCACAGGTGTACCAAAATGCAATTTTAATCAAGAACAGTAGGCAATTATAAATGTAAATGTTGCTGCCTTTTGTACTCTTATATGAAATTATTCCATAAATCCAAACCAGTTAAATACATGTACAGGCAGAAGTAATATATACACTATATAATAAAATCAAAGCATCTAGAAATTCATAAATGATGCATTTGTTTTAAGGAAAACACTCTTACATGTCGCAACACACTTTTCCAGTAGCAGCTTCTTTAATTTTCTGTCCCTTCTTCCGCTGACAAAATTAATCCCTTACTAAAGTTCAATATTTCTACCAGAAACAAAGAAATTATAATTAATCATGACCAGTAGAAAAAACTGCCATTTTCTTTATTAAAGTCTCATTAATTCCTCCACCATCCAGAGATATTTTTCATTGGCCTACTTTGAATTTTCTTCACCAAGAGAAAGACAAATGCTGCAAGATTATTCCTCTATATTATGTCAGTTGTCAATAATGTATCATTCAATATTGTATTTATCAAGATCATTTGTATGTAAATCCAAAAATTAAATCAACAAAAAGCAGTTAACTATGTTTTCTTGACTGAGAAGAGCTGATTAACTTTTTTTAAAAAATTTATTTAATATTGACTTGTATTACGTTAACCCTTAGATTTCATTTGTCCTGTACTATAAACATTCGCATAATATTATTGAGAGTTCCTATGTCAGGAGGGCAAGAACTCTATTACAAAACATGTCTGGAAATGTGCTATAAAAGTGCAGAATAATTACTGAAATAGTAATTATTCAAGAAACATTAGCCTGAAAGATTTAAAATTAAAATGACCTTAGTAACAGGGTAAATGTTTGCTCATATTAATAGGTCACAAATGTGTATTTCTGAATAACCTGACTTAGTGATAGGTTGCTTATCCTTCTACACATTCTCTCCTAAATCAAAGTGAATAAAATTAAAAGAAAATCCCTAAAAAAAATGAGGCTATTATCAGTCATTGAGCTCATCTGAATTCACTGGGGACAACAAATAATGCAATCTAATTAATTAGGATGACAGCAAACTGTGTGACACATTTCTTATGGCTGGCTGGTTTAACATTCTAAACCCTCTTGTTGATTAGAACTTGCATGTTTTAAATAGAAAAGGATGTTAGACATCCCATCTGCTGTGTAACAGAGCTTCAGGAAAAAAAAATACACTGAACTCTTGATAAGCTCACATTACAAGAACAAGTCAAATATATCTATCTGATATGCAATGACACACTTCCAGTTGTTTCTAAAATTCTATTTTTTAAATCAAACTATATGGAGAAAAGTAATCAATTTGATTCTTTGATCAGTCTGACATAATGCTAGTCAATAAATATGTCTCTGTCAAAT
The DNA here is from genome assembly GCF_019232065.1 of Centrocercus urophasianus. NCBI lineage: Eukaryota > Metazoa > Chordata > Aves > Galliformes > Phasianidae > Centrocercus > Centrocercus urophasianus. The sequence goes on along the minus strand of NW_024884475.1, from coordinate 18,932,085 downwards.
ACCTCTTCTCTTTGAACGAGCACAAGTAAAATTTTGAAAAGGAATGGATATCCTGAGGTGGCACATTTTGTTTACAAAGTGCTATTTGGCAAATAATGATATAATATTGACTACTATGCAGAGATGTGACTCTAATTATGTGCATATTCTAAATTATGTGCATATTCAAAATAAATTTGTTAGAAAGCAGTTTTCTTAAAAATGCATGATTCTATTTCATGCATGAACACACTTATGTGAAAGTCGTTCTAGTATATTTCAAATAGATTTTGAAAATGTATGAAGGGGCTATATGTTGTTCATAAATCCCAAGAATGTTAGAATCAAGTATTTATTTATTTTTTATAACAAGTTATTTTATAAATAACACATTGGAGATACACATTCAGATTTGGTTGCAAAAACTCTGTATGAAATTATAAATTACAGATTTTAGTTGGATCAAATGAAGAAACAAAGTATTCCCAAACAAATGTGCTTAGGTGTTGTAAAAGATATGCTGTTACAAAACTATATACCGGTATCATTTTTTAATTTGTTTTGAAATACATATTTCTAAATTACTAGAATAAATTGTTTTCATTTATTAATCTTTCACTGTCTTAAGTACGAGCCTGTATGCCCCTGGCATGAGTCCTCTACCTTGAGAGCTCCTTGAGTAATCTTTTTGAAATCTGAGGTGATTATTGACGCACTCATGCATATCTTCCCAATCAATTAAAATGTGGTGGAAGTTACATCAGTTTCACATGGATTACAAATTTTTATGAAGAATGAATACTTTCACAGAACCATGTAGAGCACAAAGCAATTACAATTTGATTAAAATATTGTAGGACATAATGGAAAGCTTTCTTTCCATTGTTACTTTATTCCTGTTCAAAATTGTAGTTTCTGAACTGCAGTCAGTTTGTACATTCCTTGTCAAGCCTTATTTGCTTAGCGTTCAAAAAATAAAAAATGGGAAAAATGCTCAAATCGCAGTTGTTTCACATGACAGTTCTTTATATCCATGGTGAATTTGAATTTAAGACATTTTATGCATGAGACTTATATTTTTAGTGCTCTTGTGGGACAGTTGCTATAGATGTTTCAGTTGAAAGATCTTTAATCTTAATACAGGGTATATTATATCAGATGTGTACCTCTGCTTAATTCTTTTTCTTGCTACAGTATGAATGGGAACATGATTTATTCCTAATAAGCCCTTTCAGTCTGAAATATTTGGAAAGAGTCTAGCAGACTTGCATGAACGTTTTTGTTTACCATTCTTCATGCAGCTTGATTGAGAATGACTGTTACTATGAAAATAGGGATGGTCTACTACTAGCTTTAGAAATACATTTTATATCACAAGAATGAAAACACAATATATACATCAAGTACCTAATGAATTAAAAAGTCCGTACTACTTTTCATGAATCACAACAAATCAAATATTCTGTTCATAAAACATATCTAACACTATTGTAAATTGTAAATGAAGCATCTTTAAAGTAGAGTTATTAAAAATATTCTGTGATTATTAGCATGTTAGTATTAAAATATATTAGTGTTTTCTCAGGGCTTAACAGCTTTCACTTTCAAATTGAGGGGAATTCAGTTTCCAATATATATATATATATAACAGGAAATTTTCAGGGAAATACTTCTCACTATAAAAACCCCCAGTATCACTAGGGAACATGAAACAACTATTATAGGTCAGTGATAAATAAAGGTGGAAACACTTGACCTTTAATTAACACCTGAAGAAGTGAAAAGTTAATGAACAGGGGAAAAAGAATTTATTTTTCCCTCTTTTTAGGAAATATATTTTAAATATCAATCTTTTAATAAAATAAGCAAAGCAGACTAATTGTTTTAAGAACTCATTAACAAAAGAAGCACAGAAATAACATTTGCACTAGATCACAAAATCATGTAGTTTGGAATAGGCCTCCAAGGACATCTAGTCCATCCACTTGCAGGTCCAAGGAAGTCTTCTTGGATGTTCTAAACATTTTGGTCAAATGTTCCTAAATATTCTTGCATTAAATAAAATAAAACAACAAATTCTTACAATTGCCATTGAGGTTCATATCTAACAAATACTTCATTCTATGTTCTTTTTATCCACATTTCAAAGTCTTTCCATTATTTTGTTTCTCAATTCTTTCTCTGCTTATATTTTTTCTTGTAACGACTTGTTTCTCTCAGTGGCTCCATTCCCTTCTCCCTTTGCTTCCTTAGCTTTTTAATCAATCCTGTCCCAACATTTATGAAGTTTGCTTTGTTCCATTTTTATCATTTTGCATTAAAAACTTACTCTTTTCCTCAGCTTATTTAAAAACAATTTCTTCCTCATTCATGATGAAATGAAACAATTATTTGTATCATTCAAAGCATCTCATTCTGTAAAAAAGTTCTGTAATGTTGTCAATAGCATCGACTGATCTGGTAGCATGTGTTATCAGAACAGAATAAGTTGAAGGGTAAAAATGATTTTTTTTCCTTTTTCCATGCTGCAGGCTCAGTTGCTTATCCATATGTGTTTGAGAGTATTCTGGCTTGAAGTTTTGGCTGGTAATGCAACAGGATATTCAGTTCAATTAATAGATCTAAAATTATTCTCTTTTATGGTACTTGAATACTCATTTCTGTAATCCATTCTGATGATGATTTGACAAGATAAATGATAGCTTTTAATGCCTCATGAGTAATGTTTTCACCTCCATACCCATACAAAAAAAAAAAAAAAATAACTTCTACAATAGAGAGGTAATGAAAGGTAATTTTTTTTTTAATTATTCAAGAAGTAATTTTGTGTACACATATACTTTTTTTTTTTTTTAATGGACAAGTGGTACACACTAACTAAGTTAGTAATAGGAAGAAGATTCTGTGTCCTAATTCTTACTACATAAAGAGATTCTAAATGCCCATTCACTGAACTGGGAATACATTTTATGGCAAAAGCACTAATGAGTACAAACGAAAGACTTCTTAACTGGACACTCTTTGAAACATTTTCATTTATGGGAGCTGATAGAAACAGGATTGGAGTTATAAAGGAGATATTTGAGCAGGTGACAGTATGCAGGTCCCAGTCACTGCTTCAGATTGTGCAAGAGAGTTCAGGATAGCACATAACCTTAATTCACATTTATACAGGTAGAGGTTTATTTGAAACCTTCAATTTCTTTGGCTTTAAAAATATGTGACATAGTTTACCACACTGGAAACTTGTTTATCAGATTCCAAAATGATCAGTCCTGAAAAATATGAGAGGACATTCATAGCAAAAGGAAATTTCTGCAATCTTTGCTGCAGCTTATGGAGCTTAAGAGCCTAACACATTTAAAGCTGGGAGAAATTTTGAGCTGACAGAAAGACAAAAGAGAATAAATTTAATCTTTGTAGTAGTTGTATATACAGGTAAAAACACCACACATCAAATGTTCATGTAGGTTTATACTAAAAGTTGTAATCCTAAAATCGCAGTTTTAAGTGATTTCCCCCTCAGTATTCTTTTCCCCAGGCTGAACAGACTCAGGTTACTCAGCCTTTCCTCACAGGGGGATGCTCCAAGTATTTTATCATCTTTGTGGCTCTTGGCTAGAATCTTTCTACGAGATCCCTGTAACTTTCTGAACTAAGGAGCCCAGAACTGGACAATTTAGAATTCTAATGTAGTCTCACCAGAGCAGAGTAAAGAGGGAGGGTCACATCCCTCACCCTGCCTACCACGCTCCATTTAATGCACCCCAGGATACCACTGGCTTTGTTGGCCACAGATGCATACTGCTTGCTCAGGGCCAAGCTGTTGTGCACAAGAACACTCAGGTCCTTCTCTGGAAAGCTTTTTCTCTTCCCTTCCCTTTTTTCTCTTTTCACTTCTTTGTTTTCTTTTCTTTGTATCTGCAAACTTCTAATTCTGGAGACCTAAATTAATTAATGTGGTGATGTGTTATATTTCCCGTCAAGTAGTCATTTTTCTTTCCTATTCAGCTCTCTATTTAGGATAAAATTTGTTTAAATCAAGCCACTTTTCTTTGAGGAGTCATAACAATAAAAGTCGATGACCCCGCTTATAAGTCTGTCTTGGCATAAGTATCTAGTGTCCAGTTCTACCAGTGTTCTAAAAATATGGCCAAGAATCTGAAAACCTGTTCTCACATGATGAAAACACAATGAAATGCAAGACCCTAATCCTGTAGATTATGCAAATCCTTATAGAAGCATTTATGGGACTACACAGCAAGAAGGGTTGCTATCACTGTCAAGTGAGTGATAAGTGCGGAGGCTCCTGTTAATGACTCGGCAATGGGGCGAGGGCAAAGCCAGCATTACCGGCAGCAGGGTGGGGATGATTAGTCACATCCTATTAAGGCTATCTATTATTGTTAGTGTGCCTGCCCGTTAGCAATGGCTGCACCCTGGCGGAAGGCTACCATCACAAAAATTGTGGAGACACAGCCAGAGGTCTCATGCTCATGCAGAAGGAAGACTGCAGCCATAAGGAATGTGGAGACCCAAACTGAGATCCTCTGCATCCTTGAAAGGATACCTGATGCTAAAAAAGTGTGGAGACTCAGACTGAGGCCCCAAAACAAGATTCTAGTACTCAGGTCACTGGCTGTCATGAATGCCGGAGCCTGGCCTTTTCAGTGCCGGGCGATGGAGGCAGCACCTGTATAAGATGTGACCAGCTCAATGACTTACTCAGCCTATGGTTGACCTGAAGAAGGAGGTGGAAGACACTGAGGACCATGAAGTAGTGTGAGAGAGAGATTGATTGGTGGTGCCAGTCCCTGTCGGTCCTGAGATCTTGGCACACAGCTAAGGCTCCACATGTAGCACGTCACATCCTGCTGCCTTGCAAACAGGTGGGAGAGAGGAACCAACAGACAGACTGTGCTGCAGTGAGCTGCCTGTCCTCTAGCAGCAGTTTGAGAAAGGAGGAGTGGAAATGGACACTGGCTTGGCGAAGTGGGCATCCCCCATCCCAACCATCTTCAGCTCCCCCAGTGCCTCTGTGCAGCAGGTTTGAGGCCCTGGAACTCAAGGGAGAGGTGAGTGAGAGTCTGGAGGGTTGGCTTGTGGGTTAGAATTAGGGATGGGTCTAACAAAGGCCAGCTGGTGATAGTTGTATACTACAGGCCAGCTGATCAAAAGGAGACCACTGATGAGGCTTTCTTGCTTCAGATGCAGGAGGAGTCGTGCTTATGGGCTCTTGTCCTGATGGGGGGCTTCAACCATCCAGATATCTGTTGGAAAGACCGAACAGTGAGCTGCAAGAGGTCCAGGAGGCTCCAGGAATTCATTAATAATAAATTTCTAGTCAAGGTATTGGACAGACTGACCAGAGGTGAAGCATTACTGGACCTGCTGCTCACCAATGTGGAGAAGATCATTAAAGGTGTTAAGGTTGGGGGCAGCCTGGGCTGCAGTGACCACGCCCTGGGTGAGTTCATGATCTCCAGGGATGTGGGCCTGGCAAAGAGTGGCGTCAGGGCCCTGAACTTTGGAAGAGCAAACTTTAAGCTGTTCAATGGACCGTTGGCCAAGAACCCCTGGGACGCTGTCTTAAAAAAAAGATGTTAAGGAGAGTGGGCTACTCTTCAAGGATGCCCTCCTGAGAGCACAAGAGCTTTCTTTCTCTCTGAATAAGAAAGTGGGCAGAGGAGGTAGGAAATTGGCGTGGCTCAGTAAGGACCTGCTGGGCATGCTGAGGGTGAAGAAAGGTGTATACAAGCTCTGGAAACAAGGCCGTGTCAGCTGGGAAGAATACAGGGATGCTGTCCGGACTTGCAGATGTGAGATCAGGAAGCCAAGACGCAGGCAGAACTGAACATAGCAAGGGACATAAAAAACAATAGGAAGACATTCTACGGGTACATCAGCCAGAAGAGACAGGCCAAAGCGAGTGTACCTCCTTTGGTAAATGTAAAAGGAGAACTGGCTTCAACAGATGAAGAGAAGGCTGAGGTACTTAATGAGTTCTTTGCATCAGTCTTCACTGGTAGCCAGGATTCCATTATTTCTCATGTTCCTAAGCCCTACATCCCTAAACATCTAGGTGGGGATGCGGGCAATAAATCTCTCCCCCCCACTGTAAGAGAAGAGCAAGTCCAAGACTGCTTCATGAGACTGAATGCATACAGGTCTATGGGCTGGTTGGCGTACATCCCAGGGTTCTGAAGGAGCTGGCTGAGGTGGTTGCCAAGCTGGTCTCCATCATATTTGAAAAGTCGTGGCTGTGAGGTCTCGGATGGTTGGAGGAAGGGTCACGTCACTCCCATTTACAAGAAAGGGAGTGAGGAGGACCTCGTGAACTAGAGGCCAGTGAATCTCACCTCTGTGTCTGGGAACATCATGGAACAGATCCTCCCAGACAACATGTTTGATCACATGAGGAATGAGTGTGTGATCCGAGACAGCCAGCATGGCTTCACCAGGGGAAGGTCATGTTTAACCAACCTGGTGGCTTCTATGATGGAGTGACGACATTGGTGGACAAGGAAAAGGCTACCGATGTTATTTGCCTGGATTTGAGCAAGCCCTTCGTTATGGTCCCCCACCACATCCTTATCTGCAAATTGGAAGGATGTGGATTTGATGGATGGACCACTCAATGGATTAGAAATTAGTTGAAAGGCCACAAACAGAGGATAATCATCAATGGTTCTATGTCCGGGTGGAGGCTGGTAATGAGCTGTGTCCCCCAGAGGTCTGTCTTGGGACCAGTGCTCTTTAATATCTTCATATCCATCAATGACGGAATCAAGTGCACCCTCAGCAAGTTTGCTGATGACACCAGGCTGAGTGGTATGGAAGGAATGCCATTCAGAGGGACCTCAACAGGCTAGAAAAGTGGGCCCAGGTAAACCTAATGAGGTTCAACACAGCAAAGTGCAAGGTTTCGCACTTGGGCTGGTGGAATCCCAGGAGTCTATACAAACTGAAAGGAGCAGTCCTTGAGAGCAGCCCTGGGGGTCCTGATGAATGAAAATGTAAGCCAGCAGTGTGCTCTTGCAGCTTGAAAAGCAAATGGTATCCTGGGCTCCATCAGAAGAGTGGTGGCCAGCAGGGACAGGGAGGAGTTTGTCCATGTCTACTCTGCTCTTGTGAGGCCCCATCTGGAGTACTGTGTCCAGGTCTGGAGCCCCCAGTACAAGAAAGACAGAGAGGTGTTGCAGAGGGTCCAGAGGAGAGCCACAAAGATGATCAGGGGACTGGAGCACCTCCCCTATGAAGACAGGCTGAGGGAGCTGGACTTGTTCAGTCTGGAGGAGAGAAGGCTGCAGGGTGACCTCATAGCAACCTTTCAATACCTAAAGGGAGCCTACAAACAGGAGGGGAATCAACTCTTTGAAAGGGTAGACAGCAGCAGAACAAGGGGAAATGGTTTGAAGTTGAAGGAGGGAAGATTTAGCTTGGATTTCAGGGGGAAGTTCATTACTATGAGAATGGTGAGCTGCTGGAACAGGCTGCCCAGAGAGGTTGTGGATGCCCCATCCCTAGGGGTGTTCAAGGCCAGATTGGATGGGGTCCTGGGCAGCCTGGTCTAGTATTAAATGTGGAGGTTGGTGGCCCTGCATGTGGCAGGGGGGTTTGAGATTCATGATCCTTGAGGTCCCTTCCAACCTGTGATTCTGTGATTTTATAAAAGGAGAGTAAATCTTAATTGACTGGCTTCAAGTATTTTGGCTCAGGAAGATTTTTTTTAAATTCAGTTTCTCTTTTGCCTGTATCAGTGTCTAAGTAATATATCAATATGGCTGTCACAGGACAGGGTTCTTTCTTCATAAAAACAATTCATGTTAGTAACTTAGCTTTTTATGCATTGCAGCTGCACTGTGTGGACTGCCATGATGTGACTCTGGATTTTCCATATTTTATTTGCTCAGCATGAAGTCAAAAGCACACAGATGAGCCATTACATGAACAAATAAAAGTACAATTATCAATGAAATCCCTGTATCTGAATAGCTGTCCTTGCAACCCTGTAATGGAGACTCGAATTTTTAATAAATTCCCAAATTACTTGGTCCAGGACAGAGTACTGACTAATATTGACTAGTGGTTAGATAAAAAGAGTGCAAGAACTGGATGATTAATAAAATATCATTTTCAGCTAAGATTCTTGAATAAATTGTCTCATTATGAAAGTGAGAAGTATTTCTGTTTTCTGAAATCCCTCTTTGCACAGGCACAGACAGAAAATGTAAGGTCACATAACTTTAAAATTTATAATTTTACCATAGGAGAAACCACATTAGCTTGAATTCACTGAGCCAACAACATATGCTAGAAAAAGTTAAGCAGTTTATCTGATTGACAACAACTATCATTTGACTCCAGACAAATACACTGCTATTAGATGTCTCTATGTGGCATCCAAACTCCTATCATGATCTGCTTGTCAGAACGATTAATGGGATCTGAGGAGATATTCCACTAAGCAGAAATATCAGATCAACTGAAAGGTACTCTAGTGATTATATCATTGAAAGGCACAGTTCAGTTGCTGAAATGCAGACATCTAGTACCATCTGAGATGCTGTACAATATCCTGTAACTATCTAATGGTACAAAAGGGCAAGGGTCTCCTACAGACTTTGTGTCATATTAGTCATTCCAGCACAGATGCCTAAAATACCTCTAGATATCTCAAATGTTACATCTACAAACTGAAACAAACGCATCTTCTACTGAGACTTACTAATCATAAAACATTAAGGAGGAGAAATCAGTAATTTCATCACAATCATGCACCTACATTAATTTGATCTATTTCAAGATGAATTCTCACAGATGTTTTTAAAATACATTTTTGTAGACCTGCATATATCTTCAATATATATGGTAAAATCAATTCTTCTTATTTCAAATTAAAATACAATTGAAGTTTGATTGTACTGGTTATATACATATATTGTACATATGATTATATACATATCTGGTATAAACTAGCAGAAAAGAATGAAGATCATGTATTTAGAGAGTAACATATAGGATCCACATGTAAACAGATTATAGAACGTATGTCTGATAAACAGTTCCAGAATATCTGTCTAGTAAAAAAAGGATAAAAACCAAAAAAAAGAAACAAAAACAAACAAACAAAAAAAGAATAGACTTTATCCATGCTATTCTTCAGAACAGGATTATATCAATCAAACTACATTAGGAATTATCTGTGCCCTGAACTTTTGTTTGCTGAGCAATTTAAATTCTATTATGTGTAGATTTTAGCTTAGATAAAAATTTTTCTTTTGTGGGATCCTGCCATATGCAGGTAAAATTTCAGTTGTGAATGCAGCTCCATTGAAATCATTATAATTGCACTAATTTATATCGGGGCAGAAGTTGTTCCTTTGTAATTAACCTCATTCTTTATTAGGCCTCATGGAAACCTTTCTAAAGTCATTGAAAAGATACACTGCCATATCTCATGTATACTGCATAACAGATCTTACACTTTATCTTTCCAAGTAAATTTGTTGGTTCATCCCCTCCTAGCATGAAAAGCTGTGGTATGTTTACGAAAGCTAGCGTATGATGGAGCTCATTAAACACAGTGTAAGTGGTTTGCTACTGTCACCTGAGGAGAAGAGGGGCAGGTAAAGAAAAGTACTTATTTTCTCTCCAATTTGGGAATATTCATTTTTGTCAGTTAAAGTGGTGGAAAGAAAGGAAAGCTGTAATTTGTCAAAAGTAAAAAAGTTATGAACCCTATAAATCTCTTGTAATTGTTACAAATACCTAGACATTTTAAAATTGCATCCAGTAAAAATGAAGGACAACTTCTGTGTTAGCTGTTGCACTGATTGTGTTCAAAGAGGAGTAGCTTACTTCTGATACACAACTGCTTCAAGCAGCCAATATATTACATAAAGAAACTGAAAACAAAATTTTGATTCTTCCTGTTGGAATACATCCGAGCACACAACTTCTTTGAAATTCTCATGAATGTTAGAAACTAATCTTGTTTTTTGCCAAATTTCTTTCTAATTTTAGTAGCGTTAATTGTCAACTCCTGAAACAGATATGAATACTAAATGTGTCTGCAGACTTCTTCAGTTTTCTAATTAATAATGCATTTAGCTTGGCATTTAGGTCCACAGTGGAAGGACTAACTAAATTTAAAGGGAAGAGTTCACAAATCTTTTCATCTCTCACTCAGTTTCCAGAATGATCTAGTGAAGTATCTAGAATGATTTAGAGTATATCTAGCTTTAAAACATAAAGAATAGTCTTTTAGATAGGAGTAGCTAGAGTACATCAGTACTATAAAGGTGAGTGGTAGAAAAGATAAGTGATTTACATATGCATATAAAGCCTCAGTATTATGATCTTATTAACATTTTCCACACAGGAATACAAACAAACAAAAAACAATAACATTTAATTCCCAAAGAGTCCATTTGTGAATGAGTCTGTGTACTTTTCAGTGCAAGTCACAGGAAAACAAAACAAAACGAGCAAACTAGCAATAAAGAGATAATGAGCTAAAAATTATTAGCCTATTTTTCAAGAGTCCTTCATGCACAAGTACATATATTGATGCAACAGTTTTGTAGCAATATTTTCAGTCAATGTGGTGTGCTCCAAATCTTTCCTATGGACAAGGGAAAACGAATCTCATAGACAAAAAAAAAAAAAAGCTTGAATATTTGCACATAACTAATAAATTAATAATATCATTACTGACTACATATTACAGTTTCTTAATCCTATAATCATTATCAGTAGAGATATTATAGAGAAAAAAACACTTCCACACAAAGTCACATTAATAGTAATAATCTCAGTAAAATTTTTATAAAGAATATCTGAGGTTCTAATCCCTTCTTTATGGGTATGGTATTAGTTTTCCATGACTTCTCTGTTTCCTAAGGTGTGTAACTTCAGATTCAGAAGGGTGTTATGCAATATTGTCAATATCTGTGTTCTTTCTCAAGAATCCATCTCAGTGCTACTCATTTTCTCCCATGTTCCCATTTGTCATTCCATCTAGCCTTGACTCTCAGTCTCAGTCTGTTGATATAACTATATTCAGTTTGTTCTCTCCTAAAAAGGTCCTCGCACTTTTAACAAGTTGAACCTCGCTCAACTCCTTTCTTTATAAGTAACCACAAGTATTTTGTCTTTTATTTTTTCATAATCCAGGTTTTTTTTTGTTTTGTTTTGTTTTGGTTTGGTTTTTTTTACATTGGAAATGGAATTATTTTTTCTACCTAGTACTTGAGAGGCAGTAAAAAATAAAAAGTAGTCACTGTGATCTTTCAAGAACAATAAACTTTTCTGCAGTTTTCAAAGCTAGAAAAAAATGTCTGATGTAAAATTCACATTCATTGATAAATTGCAAGTATCTTTCACAAGATGACATGTAAATGCTACAAAATACTGACAAGCTCTCAAGAAATAGTGACCAAAACTATGTTTTCACCAATCTCATTTTTCCTTAAATAATTTATAAATAGCATGGAACACAGTAGGAAACCTACTACAAACATCTGCTACCAAAAACATTCACCTTGCATATTGCATTTCTGCCAAGTTCAAAGCAAGAAAAGTCTCTAAAAGTCAATAAATTCATGTAGCTAGGACCACTAATCCCTCGTGTTTTTTCAGTTCTGAACCAAAAGGATAGCACAGCCCAAATCATCTTCTGTAACATCATTTTGACTATATTCTCCAGGATATTTTATGGCTAGGCATTCAGTACAGTACTCTCACTTTTAAAGTACCTACAGTATCACTACCCTTAGTGGAGAACCAAATCAGGGAATACTTAGGCTAATTGGGTGTATGTAAGTCCAAGGGGCCTGATGCACCTGAAGTTGTACACATAGACACTGAAGAAGCCAGCAGATGCCATTGTAAAATTACTGCCAATCATCTTGATAAGGTCATCATGACTGAGAGAGTTTCCAGAAGACTTGGAAGAGAGCAAATATAAGTCCCACCTTCCTTCCCCTTATGCACAAAGGAAGATGCATAGAATGGCAAGCCAGTCAATCTCAGCTCATGAGAAGGCGTTGGAGGTAATCATCCTAGGAAGTATTTCCAAACATATGAAAGATGAGTGTTCGGGAGTTGTCAGCATGGATTTATGAAGAAAAGGGAAAACCTTTTTAACCAACCTGTTAGCTTTTTGGGGTGACTAGCTTAGCGAACAAGAGGAAACTAGCTAATGTTATTTACCTTGTTATAGTAAAGTATTCAGCAATGTGTTCCCATAACATTTTCATTCACGAACTGACATGAGTATGACTTAGATAAGTGAACAGTGAAGTGGTTTGTGGTTTGAAAATTGGCTGAATGGTCAGGCTTAGAGTGCTGTTACCAGAGGCACAAAGTCTATTTGGAAGAATTTAATATAATTTATTAAGGAATTACTTTTTTGCACTCAAAAGTTTCAGGGAGTTCACAGCTGTTCTACATCAAGGAAAGAGCAGGTCCTAAGATTCTCGTAAATTATGAAACAGGCTCACTATAATATCACCAGTTACAGAAAGATTTGATTTATTAAATAAGATAGGGGGGAAAATGCATATTTAAATCAAATTTTTACTGCTTCTGCATATTTATTTTATTGTTTTAACTGTAAATTTACCTACTCATCTTTACCACTTCGAAATAATCTTATTTAAAACTTATTTGAATTCTCCTGAAAAGTTTGAGTGAATTTAGCTTCATTTTCTTATCAACACATTTTCTTCGAGGGAAAAAATAAACAAAAAATTATCCATAAATAGATTGAGAATCTATTGGTTTTCGTTTGTATATTCAAACTTTTCATCCAGTTATTAATTAACAGTAGCTTGACTATCAAGCTACTATCAAATTAGAATAAGCGAGCCCCACATTCTCAAGAAAACTAGCACTTTCTGTTGATTTTATTTATTGCAAAATGGAGACTTGATTTACTGATGTTCTTATCTGTTGATATGGGAAACCATGTGTAATAAAGACTCACCTTACATATAATAAATGAAACATATCAAACAATTGACATTGTATGTTATGCATCCACTAGGTTAACTTCAGGGAAAGAAGTTACATAAGGTAGAGAAGAATAAATCATCTTGCAGTAGGATCACTAAGATGTTACCTTATGTAGGTAATGTTATAGAAGTCTCAGACTTTTCACTATGTGGTAAATGACAGGCAGTTTTTACACTGTATTTAAGCCCTCAAAGAAACAGATCAGTTGCATAGATGAAGTTTACTTGACAGGAAATTTTTCTAAAGTGATCTGAGTGCAGATTATAGCATAAAAACTTCTAGGGACCATCTTGCCAATCCTCATCTCAACTTCTAAATTTATTTCTTACCTTTAAAATTCACAGTTTACATAAATATGATTTTTTGTGGTTAGCAATAAGTATTGATTTCTTGAGAGTCTATAGCATACAACTATTCAAATATTTTTTTAAAAAAGTCACAGATTTAGTGATTTATGGATCAGGATTTAGGAAGTCAAGTTAGTAAAACAAATCAGCAAAATACCTAGGTTAATACAAGAGAAAAGTATTTTTGTACTTCTGATTTAATTATGAGTAGAATTCTTCACAAAATTGTTCAACTTGTATTGTTCCTTATAGGGCTGCTGAATATGTTGTGTTGAGATCTACTACAGTGATAAAATCAACTTTAAGACATGCAATTAACAAAGTATTTTCTTATACGCTGCATCAGAGTTTGAAAACAAAATACGAAGTAGCAACTTTCAATTCTGCTTTAGATAGCATTTTCCTCTTCACATTTAAAATTTTGGCTGAGACAACAATAGCAACAGATGAGGGAATAAAGTTGAAAAAACAAGATATATGGCATCTTTTAATTAGCACATACCACATTATGACTCACTGCAATGGATAAAATTGTTGATACAAGTCTTTGCCACACTGTATCTGTATATTTCTCCCTGCTGGGGAGAAACATGCTCTGTATTTCTCATTATATAAAAGTTAACATTTCACACTTTCTAGTGTAAACTAACATGTATTTCATATTTTTTCATTTGTTTGTATAGAAACAAACAAAAAGAAATTATAAACCTCTTGATCTTTGCATACTTAGCCTTATTAAAAAAGTAGAAAATATTAAATAAAATTGAAATATTAAAAAATGAAAATAACTTAAAATCTATGTAAAAAAATTATAAAATATGAATAACTGATTCATGTTGTGGGTTGACAATTAAGTATCTACTAACCATTGACTGAATCCCTTTCACCAGCAGAATGGGAGGAGATAATCAGTGAAGCAAAAATCAAGGAAGAGCCATAGGTCAGGATACAGACATTTTAGTATCAAAGAATCACCCGGGTTGGAAGGGACCTCAAGGATCACGTAGCTCCAACCCCCCTGCCTAGCAGGGCCACCAAACACACACATTCAGATCAGGTTGCCCAGGACCCCGCCCAACCTGGCCTTGAACACGTCCAAGGACGGGGCATCCACAACCTCCCTGGCCAGCCCGTTCCAGGGCCTAACTACTCTCCTTGTAAAGAACTTCCCCCTAACATCCAACCTAAATCTTCCCTCCCTCAACTTGGATCCATTTCCCCTAGTCCTGCTGTTGTCAGCCCTTTTGAAGAGTTTACTCCCCTCGTGGGTGTAGGTTCCCTTTAGGTATTGATAGGCTGCAATGAGGTCACCCCGCAACCTTCTCTTCTCCAGGCTGAACAAGCCCAACTCCCTCAGCCTGTCCTCATAGGGGAGGTGCTCCAGCCTCCTGATCATCTTAGTCGCCCTCCTCTGGACCCTTTCCAAAATCTCAATGTCTTTCTTGTACTGAGGGCTCCAGACCTGGACACAGTACTCCAGATGGGGCCTCACAAGAGCAGAGTAGGCATGAACAATCACCTCCCTGTCCCTGCTGACCACCCCTCTCCTGATGGAGCCCAGGATCCCATTTGCCTTTCGAGCTGCAAGAGCGCACTGCTGGCTCATGTTAAGAGTTAGTAAGTGGAGGAAAAAGAAAAATACACACACACACAAGTAGTAGACAAACAAGATCTGCAAAGGTAGCCACTACCTGCCAACAGCAGACTGATGGACAGCTAGTGTCCAAATGAAGACTACCTTGGAAGAGCAAATCCAAAATTTTATTAATGAGTATGGCATCACATGGTATAGAATATACCTTTGGGCAGTTTGAGTCACATGCCCCAGTTATGTTAACTCCCAGCATCCTATCTGGCCCCAGCCTATTTCCTTGAAATGAAAAATAGACAACCTTGACACTGCAAGTAGTGTTCAACAAATGCAATAAAACATTGGCACGTTATTGATACTATTTTGATCACAAGTCTAAAATATAGCACAGTGTGGGCTGCTGTGAAGAAAATTATCTCCATCCCAACCAGATCCTATACAATCAGAAAAAAAATAAAGCTACGCTGTTTTTTAATCTATTTTACAAACGGTGTAATAAATTGATTGCACAGAAAACAGTGGTTTCCCTGATATGTGAAGTAGCCTTCTTAGCCTTAGTCGAATGTTTGCATTTTGATGACTGATGAATCTTTGTGAACTCCAGTTAAGAGAAGAATGTACAGAGAGTTATTTTATGCAAATGAATGTCTTCAGCATTATGGGCCTTATCTCAAATGCAATGAAGCTATTAACTTGATGTCATGAAGAAATATATTTTATTGCAGCCAATGTATAACATGGCCAAATGTTGCATTAACAACCATCTGCAGCAACATGTTTTCAGCCAGGTGCAAATGATCAGCTGGCAAAGCTGGCAGCCCATTTTCTAGTTTTTGTTTAAAAATATGGTTTTATGTCTCTCTTGGAACCTCCTTCTCTTTAATGGAATCTCTTAATGTTTCTTCATTCCAAAACTTTCATATGTGACATTTCTTTCATTCTCTGCTTTTAATATCCTGAATGTCCATTTCCTTGAGATGTTCAAATGTCACTAAAGCTGCTGTAGAATTCACAAAAAAATCCAGTTAGAATTAATAAGTTTTCTTGAACAGCTCTTGCAAATGTCAGGGAGTAGCTTAAATTTAACAGTGTGAGGGGTGAATACATTTATATTTTGATCCAGTTTAACACCAATACTTAAAGCATTATAAATATTTTTGAAAACTGAAAGGGGCAAAAGCACACATAGGTAAAGCTCCAAACTGTGAATATCCCATTACAGTAAAACAAAGACAAAAACAAAACAAAAAAAAGCAGATAACACTGTTTCTTCATTAATATCACATTGACCTCAGTGTCCAAATGAAGAGCATGCTAGAGAACTGTCCCCAGAAATGGATATATTTTTT
>NW_024884475.1:18896876-18915699 GCF_019232065.1 Centrocercus urophasianus | reverse complement strand
CTGTCCAACTAAATTTATTTTTTTTTTTGTAATATTTTTTTCTATTTTAAATAAAATCTTTTTATAATAATTTTTTATTAATTAATTACTTTTTTAAAAAAAAAAAAAAAAAAAAAAAAAAAGGAAAAAAAGAAACACACAAATAACAACAACAACAAAAACCCTTCAGCTGACTGACACATCCAACAGAGGCAAAGCCCAGACATCATACTGAGATTTGCGAGTAAGCCAAATGCCAAACTGTTCCAAGTGGACACTGACTTTCTTCCTTTAGAATAGACATGTCAGCTATTGGAAAAAGAATGGTTTCCCTTCTACCTCCACAGAGCAGCCAGAATTGCTGCAGCCCATTACCACTATTCCCCACCACCACCAAAAAAAAAGGCAAAAAAAAATAAACAAAAAACTTAAGTTGCACCTTTTCACTGTTTAATCTAAAGAAGATAATATCAGCATTCTTGTATTTGTGTTAGATGGTAAACAACTGCTCTCATTATGGACAAAGAAAAAAATCTAAGTGATGCCAAAAATTTACAGTACAATCTTAAAGTAAATTCTGACAGTATATCATCCTGTTCATTAAAAGCACTAATAATATCATAAATAGTTTAGAAACTTTCCAAGATTTTTTTTAAAGATATGATAACATGTACTGTGTTACATAAGGTAGCATATGGTGTCCATATTAGAAATATACAAATCTGAAAGCATTGTCTATGTTCTGTCATGAAGGGATTTAGTAAACAACAATTATTTTTCTGAGGAAATATTTATATATAAATACAAACACTGAACACTCTAAATAAAGAAAATTGCTTATGCATATGCATTTACTTGTCATGTGATAAAAATATATCATTTCTGGATCACATACTGTGCAGAGATTTGTCCAGGTCTCAAACATTCATAATTCCTCTAGAAATTTCTGGGAAGTACAAAGTTTGTTTCAGCTCTATTTTCAAGTTCAAGATTGGTTTGAACTTAACAGTGATGAGATAAATGCAAATAGATACACAGACATCAATTAAGTAAAAAAAAAAAAAGTATAAATATGGATTTGAACAGAATGATTAATAACTCTAATCAGTAAGTGTTCTCCAGTTCTTTGAAAGCTGTGTCAGGTTTCAGTACTATTCCAGACAAGTCCAGGTACTGAAGTTTGAAAAATGAAAGGTTTCTATCTCAAAATCACTTTGTTATTATGTATTTAGTCTCCTCTTGTTAGTTGACATGTTAAGAAAGTATTCTAACCAAATCAGAGTATAGAAGAGTGGTTAAGGAACCTCTGGAGATCTCTGCTCAAGCAAGGACACATAAATAAGTTTTGCCAGGACCACATCCACAAGATCTCCAGCATAGGAGGCCCCAGACAAATTGGATAAGCTTTTCCAATGTTCCATCACCCATATTGTAAAATGCTTCCTGGTGGAACCTTTTGAGTTCCAGTTTGTGTCCATAGCCTCCCATCCTGGCACTGGCCATGATTAAAGGCAGTGTGGCTCCATTCTCCCTTCAGCTGTTAACCTCTGAGTTACTCAACTTTTTAGACCAAGTGAAATTTGCACTACTGACCACTTCATTGTTTGCTTTTCTAATCCACACATAAACAGCTTCACTGTGAGGATCTTGTGCATGGCACTTGTGGGTGCATTCTGTCAGGGTCCATGGACTTGTAAATGTCTGCAGTCTCCAAATAGTTCTGAAAAACTAAAATCTTAATTATGTAAGGAAAAAAAGAGAAGATGAAGTATTCTACTTAGCTCAAACACTGCATTTTTTTTTCTCCCTCAGAGAATCTGTGGTTCCTTTTCAAAAAAATGATATTGAATTATGTGGAATAAATAAATGGACAGAAAGCAGGTGTCTCCCATTGTTACTTACTGTTATTGGTATTCTGTAAACTCAGCCTGTGATCTGACAGAATACACATATTGTTGTTTCGTAGGTTTTTTTTTAACCTTCCATCTTCATTAGCAAGTTCTGAAAGTCAGTAATGGCTCTCACTTATTTACCCCCAGTATACTGTTATAACTTGTATTTTACAGTTGCTTTTATGATTTAACATTTTCAAAATGTTCTTGACTGTGAATAAATAGAATCAAGATAGAATCACTCTGATATAATATGAAGCATCAATCATTAAAAATAGCTTTAATTTCTTATTTAAAGGATAGAAAAGCAAGTAGAACTCTGTATGCAAGCTGAGGCACAGATTTATAATATCCAGAGAGTATACAGTGACTGAACAAAGGAGGATACTGAAGACTAAAGTAAGTGGAAATAGAAATAAATGTACACTAAAACTATTTACTGTAGTAGAGCTCTTCAGCATATATCATTATGATGTATAATATTGTATATTATAATGAATCAGTGTGTGTGCATAATGCCTGGTAGTAGAGCACACTGCTAAACTACTATAGTTTACAACAAGGAAGTAGTATTTCCCTTTTGTTCACAGATTCAAAACTTCTCCATTCTACATGAAGAGGAATATATTTTCTTTAGTCTTTCTCTTTGAAAGCAAAATGGCTTTCTTCATATGCGCTCCAGAAACTTCTGAAGAAATATGTTAGTAGTCAGTATCCATTATACAGTATAATTCACGTTACAGATTAAGAAATAGCATGCAAATAATTACGTACTTAAGACTACGCCTTGGTTTTACCATTGTGAAGCTTGGTGTATTCCCACTGAAATTTTGGTTTGCTTCACAGCACACCTGAGATGACTTCCTTTCTGCAGTTACTGCATACCATTGAAAAGTATTTTGATATCTTATTGAAATGGAAAATGTACATAAATAGGAATGGATAACAACTTACTCAAAATTATATGGCATTTAATAAACATACTCAGAGCTCCTGACAAAATATATTTTGTTACATACTTTGAGCTATATTTGCTTTGGTGTATGCAATAAGTCCAACAACAAAAATTTCTTATTGTACTATGTATAATCAACAAATATTAAGATGCTATAACTACAAAATAAACAAGAGAGTTTAGCAAAGCAGGTAATGATAACAAAAAGAGAACAGATAGAAAGCTTACCCCTATCCTGGGCTCGCTTACAAAACTCCAGCAGAGCAGATCTCCAGAAAAAATCCTTTCCTACTGGTAGCCAGCTCTTAAACAGGTCTAGGAGAGGTGGAGCCTGGCTCCACCCCTTCCAGCAGCACAGGTGAATTGTTTTCACCTGTGCTCCTTTGGCTGACTCATTGCTTGCCTCAGGTGATCAATCAGAGGTTCAGGCCGTGACTCAGCAGTTCCCATACATGCTATCACAGAATTATAGAATCCTTACAGTTGGAAGGAACTTCTCAGAGCTATCTAGTCCATCTCCCCTACAATGAACAGGGTCATACACAGCTAGAATATGTTGCCCAGGGCACTATGCAAACTCACCTTGAAAGTCGCCCAGGATGGGTCATCTACCATCTAGGTAACCTGTTCCAATGCCAAGAGTCTGTCCCCTTCTTTCTCTTGGCTGAAGAGTCCTAGCTCTCATGTAATTTTTGTGGCACTCCTATGAATGCACTCCAACAGGTCCATGTCTTTCCTGTACTAAGGACTCCACATCTGAACACAGTACTCCAGATGAGGCCTCACCAGTGGAGAGTAAAGGAGCAGGATCTCTTCCCTTGACTTGCTGGCCTTTTGATGCAGCCCAAGATGCAATTGTCTTTCTCAGCTGGGAGGGTCATTGTGCATATGGGCATATGAGCAATATGAGTAATATGCCCTCCCATATGGAAGGCATTTTACACCCGAGTCTTTTTCAGCAGGGCTACTCTTGATCCTTCCATTCCCCAGCTTGTACTGATAATGGGGATTCCCTTGAACAAGGTGCAAGATCTTGCACTTGAATTTGTTGAATGTCATGAGGTTTATCTGGGCCTACTTCTTAACTCTGTCTAGGTCCCTATGAATGGAATCCTGCCCTGTTATGTGTCAACTGCACCGCACATTTTGGTGTCATCAGCAACCTTGATGTGGGTGCACTTGACCCCACTGTTGATGCCACTGATGAAGTTGTTAAAGAGTATGAGCCCGAGCACCAAACCTTGGGGGACGCAACTCGTCACAAATCTCCATCCAGACATTGAGCCATTGACCACCAATCTCTGGACTCAATCCTGCAGCCACTTCTTCATCCATAAAACTGTCCACCCATCAAATCAATATCTTTCCAATTTAGAGAGAAGGATGTTATGGGGTACCATGTCAAAGGCCTTACTGAAGTCAAGATAGATGACATCAGTAGCACTTCGTTTGTTCACTGATGTAGTGACACCATCATAAAAGGACACTAGATTGGTCACATAGGACTTGGCCTTTGTGAAGCTATGCTGTTTCTACTGTATCACCTCTCTGTCTTCCATGTTCCTTAGCATACCTTCTAGGAGGATCTGCTCCATGACCTTTCCCAGTACAAAGGTGAGTCTGACAATGTGGAGTAATGTAAGAATTCCTAATGTAAGAAACATGTAGATGGAGATGGATTATAGTTTGTCTCTATTTTTTAACTGTATCCATAATATATACAGTTATGTTTTAAAAATCTGAGAATTCAAGCAAAAATAATTAACATCCTGGTAGTTATACACAAACCCAAAAAATATCAGATTTGTTAGGAGTTAAATTCTTCAATTTTTATGCCCCAAACAAAAAAAACTTATCCTTAATTAGCTTTTTAGTCCTGAAGAAATATGATCCAAAGTTTGATTCACAAAGTAATTGAATAAAGTCAGTCTAAATTAGATTATAACACATTTTAAAGCCCAGCTGGCTTGTAATTTACAAAGAGGAGTGCTAACACTGTGAGTGCATATGAAAGGAATCACGTGTGCTCTGAATAATGAATAAATAAATACATATATGGGAACATTAAGGCTTCATCAACTCCTGCTGTTTTAACAGAAAGATAGTTAAACTAAGGGAGTATGAATTACATAACTTTAAAGAAAACAGTATTTTTGAATATTGTCTTTCAAAGAGAAAGAGTTTGCTGAGCTTGTCTTCCTATACAACTTAGTGTAGCTTGCCAAAATAATTCTGATTTTTGAAAGAGTAGAATGAATATATTGCATTTATTTTATTATGTCATAGTTGATTTTAAGTTCTATTCCACAGAATTATCAAAATATCAAATGCATTTCTAAAACACATCAACATTTTGCCAGAAAGAATTCTAAAATGGAAATTGTCTATTTTAAACTAAAAATCTTTAATCCAGTTCTCTAATCTGAACTGAAGTATAAATGATGTGGGTCTGGTGAATATACCTGCAAAGGAAATACAGGACTATAGAAACAAAAATATTTAGGAGCAATCATTCCTTCATCTCCCTTTTTTTCTTCATTCATTGCTTTTTTTTTTATTTTTTTCTTTAAAGATATATTCTTAGTATATCAGAATGAACATTGTTCTCTGTAGTGTCTGGTACCCAACAGTGAAAATACTGCCTTAGCAGTTAACATTTTATGCATGCTTAGTTGGAATGGGTTGACACATTTGAATAGAATAATCTGTCTCTGAGTAACATCATTCAGGGTTGCATTCTCCTTTAAAACAAAAAAAATAAAATTGTCTATTAATATGTCATGACTCTACTCAATCTACTCAAATCTATCAAATCAAGCTTATGGTTTTCAGATAGCGTTCAACTTCAGAAATGTAGCTGTCTAACAATATGATGTCTACATCTATGCTATGTTTAAATGCTTTTTCTCCATTGACAGACTCCCTGAAGTAAATGACAGGCAATGGTATATTATTTTTCCTTGGGTTCTACACACACAGAATATTGAAACACTGGCTTATGGAACGCTCAGCAAAGCAGGAAGACTTACAGAAAGCTTCTGAACTTCCAAATTATTCTTCTTCCATCAACATGGCAAAGACTGTAGTTATGTGAAGTATTAGTATCCTCTCAATAAGGTCAAAATACATATAGAGAAGCATGAAAGAAAAGAAAGCTGAGAAGAAAAACTACAAGGTATTAGCAGAAATACAAATTCCATTTCCTATCAAAGACACCACTGTCATCATCACTCCCAGTGAATGTAAAGTTTCTTCCTTTCAAGACTCTTTTTTCTTTAAAAGAATTATTGATTTATTCTATGCATATATTTTTCTACTCTAAGAAACTACTATAGAACACTATTTCCCATGTTGACTAAGAGTATTCCACAAAAAATCCAAATTTATATAAATATTACCAAGCCAATGACAGCATGTCATACATTAAGTCCTTTATTCATCACTGTCACAATTCAGTGATTTTTATCTAGGAAAATATCTGTAAAAAGTTCTTATAGATCATTTCCTTCACAGTAATTCAATAAGTGACTGCACACTATGAGAAAGCTGGCATAAAAAAGAGTTGGCAGAAACTAATTCTGAAAAAGGAGAGATTGGCAAAATATTCTGCATGATCAGTAGTTGACTATAGAACTCCCTGTTATTGAAGATGAAATGAAGTCATATGTGATTCTGCTTCACTATTACTACTACTTTACTACTTATTACTACTTATTACTTATTACTTAGTACTTATTACTACTACTTTAAATGGTGAAGATAAGCATAAAATTTCATGAAAATCCAATTATAAATTCAATTATTAAATAATTTATTTACTGTAAAAAAATGCATTTTTAAAAAACCACAATTTCCAATAACTTCATAAAATTGCAATAAACTCATAAAAGCAGACAGCTGACAAAAGACAGAAAGATAACCAAGATGTGATGTGTAATTGAGAAAGAACAAGTGAGACAGTAAGAGAATGGTGTCTGAAAAATAGGTAAGATGTCAACATCTATTTGTCTTATTAGACACTTGCATCCAACAGTTAAATTTCAGACAGTACTGTCAGCTAGTGACTCAAGACTATCACTGGGACAGTGCTCTTGTCTCACATAAATAAATAATTAAAACTACAAGCTCACAGAATATCACAGGGAAGGAAATGAAACTGTCTCACCATATCTCTTCCTTGGTGCATCTGGCCCACCTTGCATTTTTTTTTTTTTTCCAAAAACATTGCTAAGAAGCTGAATCTCTACAATCTAGAAATGGCTTTCAAAACCATGGGAGATTGTTTATGATGAAGAACTTCTGTATGGCTGACTGAAGCCTGAGTGACAGTCACCTAGACTTCAGGAAAGAGTTATCAAAGGTGCTGGAAGCGGATGTTGTACCATGACAGACCAAAAGTCAGTGTAGACTAACTAGTGTTCAGCTAGTACTGAGGAAAGAAGTAACTTGCATTAGCATTCATATCACTTAATCTGAATACAGATGAAGTCTGATTTTCCCTACATGAATTCTCTGTTTTTTGTATCAGATTTTGAAGCTTCTTAGTCCTCTTTCTATGAGAAAATATTTGTTGATAAAAAGATGTGGATCTTAGTCTACCTCATCTCGATTAAACAAACAGATCACTAGACTATATCTTCAGATTCCTTCTGCAATTGTCCCCAAACTACATTTTATAGATGTTATAAATTATTATATATGGAATGAAGAGAGAGATAAATCAGAATTCAGTCCATATGAGATGATAGAGAAATGGATTGAGTTTATGTGGTATTTAGAGTTGAAATATTCCCTGCCAGATGCAAACCTGCCATAGAACTCCATTAAATACATACGTCTTGCTCAGAGTGACCACAAAGTAATTGAATTTAACATCTTCGGTTCTAGGAGAAAAAGTGCCACCAAAACCTCAGCCCTGAATATAGGAAGTGCAGATTCTAGGCTGCTCAGGGAACTAGTTAGCAAGGCCCCTTGGCAAACTGCTTTTGAAGGCATTCACTCCAGTCATTACTATACTTACTGTTAGAGATGACAAAACCTAACATCTTCATGAAAGTATTACAGAAAATTTACACATTGACTTAGTCCAGAAATATCATGATGCATTTAACAGTCTTTGAAAAATGTGACTCCCTAAATGGATTACATTAGCTTGACACCATCAAAAAGAAATTTTGCTGAATTATTACATTATTCTTTTCTTTCAGAAATGGATATATTGAAGGCTTTATTTTATTGCTCCTTTCTTGATCCTCACAGTTTTGTTATCAGCCAGTCATAGCTCATCATTCATTGTAAGGGGAAAAAAATCCTGACTTCACTTCAGTTACAGTAGGATTGGCCCTAATGATGACAAAATATACTTCTGAAGCTAGTTCATTTTGTGCGTGACTACGTACTACTTGTTGTCTAAGATTTATGGCATTCTTTTCTAGCAGTCAGATAAAACAGGATACTGTTAATACCAACAGAATAAACTTTATTCCTACTGATTACCTCAAATAAGGTAAACTGTACTACTGTAATACAAATAAGCAAGCAAACAAATGAAGCACATGGCCAGTTCCATAAGCAAAAATATATTCTTAATTATGTACTGAATGATTAGATGTTTTGATGGAATCATTTCATAGAAAAATTAAAACATAACATCAAAATGTGAAATTCTGGGAGAAAAACATGAAAGAAAATAATGATGGTAATAATCAAATCTACCAACAAATAAACTATGGGGAAAAAATAAAAATAAAAATAAAAAAGCTGAGTCCCATCAATAGCATGCTTCTTCCCTGGAAAGTGCAGTATATATACTTTATATTTAACATATTACAGGCATGAAAAGGAACAGTCACTGATAGCAGAAAAAGTACAGAATAAAGAAAATATGGTATTCAGTATAGTCAGTACTGAATCCTTTATTTTGAGGCCACAGTGTTTTGCAAGTCTGTACTCTTCTATATTAATAAGGCTTACAACTACTCAAATCCAATTTCAATTGTTATTTGCTGTCCTAATTACCAAACTCTCTGTACAGAACTATTGATGGAATTCTGCTTTCATTATTCCTGTTAGTGCTGATAGTAAATTAAACACTGAACACAGAACAATTTTCCTCTATTAAAACAAAACTCTGACACATTGATTATATTTAAACTGTCAGATCTTATTTCATTTATCACTACTACTCTCATAACAGAATATAACCAGTCATTTTCTTTTCAGATATTTTCATATAAACTTCTGTCATCATGGAATGGTGACAATAGGTGAACTGATATTTTAAAAATATTTAACTGATTTTGAAACTACTTAGATATTGTCATAACACTCAGGTTTTGAATCATTAAATGTGATATGATTATGTTCAAACATGATAATAAGATTGCTGAATTATGTATTCAATCCTGACATAAGTCACCTCTCCAGTAGGCCTTGGGCAAAACTTATATACAGTTATTCACCTGAAAAAACTTCAAAATGAAGTTCAAAATGATGTTCTCTGAAGAACAGAGAAAATAACAGGAGATCTGTGCTAACCGATTATTTTGTTTTTATTTTCTTTTTTTCCTGTAATCCATTTTCAATTATTTGCGTTCAGTGGAAAAGCTTTATTGACAGATTGTCCATTTGTTGTTTTACTTCACACAACTTAGCTACTTGGAATTAACAAAAAGAGTTGTAAATTTGGAGAAAAATTGTATTTCCAGAGCAGCAGAAAGTGTTTCAAAATTTTAATATTTTTAATAATAAAATCTTTAAGATAATAAGATAACTTTTAATAATAAGATCTGAGAGATATACGGAATATGAAGTACAAGTAGTTTTAAACACTTTTTTGAAGGCAAAAGCATTTTCCAGTTTTGCTAATGCTCTGTGAATTTAGTTTAATTATGTGTTTATCATAAAAGAACAATTTCCTAATTCAAAGAGCAAAACAAACTTAAAACGGTGCTTCTAGAATATATCCTTTTTGCTTATGTGAATAGGTACTGAATAAACATACGTTACTTCATAAGATCCCTTTATGAATGTATATATTAAGGTATTCATCATATATAATGTATAAGGGCTGCTCTGAAAGCAAAGTCTCCTATTTTATTATCTAGGTCCACAATGTCAGAAGTGGATGTTGTTGGGATGGCAGTAAATGCTGAATCTTCACACAATATTCTATTGTACGTCTATTGGTGCAGACTTTTATGCGTGCAGACTCTTGTTCATCATCACTGGAGAAAATGTATAGCTAATAGTGGTAAATCTGTTGAAAAAGTGTTCTGTAGCTGAGAAATTTTTCAATCAACTTGTGTTATTGTGCTCTTTGTTGTTGTTTCTATAAAAATAAATAGAAGTCATTACTTTTGGAATAAGCTACTTAGCAGAAACTCATATTTAACAATCAAGAACAGTGAGTCTGTCTATCTATTTATTTATTTATTTATATTCTGTCTACAAAGCTCTGTTTTCAGCATGAAATATTTGCAGGTATTAACAGTGCTTTGCAAGACTCAAGAAGAAAACATAACACAACCTATGAAAGTAAATAAGATTACAGGGTAGATTACAGGTAGAGAGGAAATGGGGCATATTAATTCATGTCTTATCATAGATGGCAATACCCACCTATGGGTTTAAAGCACAGTTAGCTGTGCATTGCCATTTGCAAGCAGAGAAGCATTTGTGTCTGCAGATGGGATTTGTACACGCCTGTTGGGGTGCCAGATGTCTGGCATGCGCTGTTTACAGAAATAGCACAGGTTAGGAAAGGTCTTCAGCCTTACTTCTAAGGAATGTTTGAATTCACAGTTTTAAATTCTTTTATATTATTACGTTTTCTAGATCACTAGAAAACAGTGATAACTTTTTTTTATAAATGCAAAAAGTGATCAGTCTCTAACAACAATAACAAAAGAAGCATCTGAATGTGAATTGCAGTCATTTTATGGACATCTTACAAATTAGATTTCAAACCAATTTATTTTGTTAAGGGAGCTTCTTAGTTTCTTCTTACATCTCTCTGTTATCTCTTTACTTTTTCAACAGGGAAGCATAGAACTTGTTTTCTAAGTACATAGATGATATCTTACTGTGAAGTTAGTTACTCCTTTCACTCCATTTTGTGACACAGAACTATTTGTCAATACAATCACTATAATATTAAGGAAAATATAGAAGGAAAGTGTTACAAGAAGCAACTGAAGGAATCAGGATTGTTTATCGTGGAGGAGACAGGAGAGACCTCATTGCTCTATACAGCTTCCTGAAATAGGGTAACAGCGAGGAATTTGCAGGCCTCTTTTCTCAGGTGACAAGTGATAAAATGTGAGAAAATGGTCTCAAGTTGCACCAGAGGAGGTTTGTACAGGACAACAAGAAAAAATTCTTCACAGATAGGGTTGTTAAACCCTGGAATGATCTGGCTAGTTAAGTGTGAAATTGTCATCCCTGAATGTATTTAAGAAATGTGTGGACGTGGCACTGAAGACTGTGGTTTATTGATGGGACTGAATATGTCTGATTGGTGGTTGGATTTCTTTTCTAACCTTGATGATCCAGTTATTCTATATTTCCTGCATAAGTGATCTCAAATAACTAACTGAAATACAAACTTCTAAGACTTTCAGACCTACTAATCTTGCACTGTAAATTTATCATTATTGATATAATATGTAATTATTTAAATATATTGATTGTAATGTATGATTATTTAAGTAGAGACCAATACTTTCTTAACATTCTAGATATTATTTTAAAAAGTTAGATTTAGGCTCACTTAAATTATTTCTGAAAACATCCACTTGGAAGAAATAAAAATTTATGTCTTCAAAGTGTGATTGTGAAATAAAGGAGTAAGATATATAGATTGAAAGATTTTTTTTTTAAGCACAAAATTCTCTGAAAGTAAAATGTCTTGTAACTTATTAACAGTTCTTTAGGTTGTCTGATACGTCAAAATATAAATATAGATATATGAAAGAGATTTTGCAACTGAAATGTGTTGTTCTTCTGAGTTTATGTCCTATGGTAATGAACACAGTATACTGTGGAGAGTAATTTATTTGTAAAAGACTGCTGAAGGTCATCTTCTCCAATCCATCAAATTGGGAATGACATAGATCACTTTGCCCATGACCTTCAGGAATCTCTGGGCAGCCTGTGTTTGACTATTCCTGTTGTGAATTTTTCCCTAGCATCTAATCAGTTTCTCTTGTGTTAGAAATGTTGGTTTTGTCCTTCATCATTTTGCTGGGCATATTCAAGTCTGGCTCCACCGTCTATCTTTACTGCAATATTAGGAAGAATTTTAGTATAACATTTTAAATAATATGAATAAAGCTTTTCTGTTTAGTTGTTGAATTTGAATTACTAGTCTGTTAAAACATTAATTGAACTAACAATAAATTATGTTTGTGAACTGAAGATTGGCCACTCTCACATTCAAATCATTTTCTATAGAAGTTAAAGTTTTCAGTCCTATGTCAGTGTTTAAGAAAAACCAATCTTGAAGACAAATGGAGGGTAAAGATGCAGTCATGGCAGGTCATAAATTGGTGAGAAGCAGGTTATAACTTGAAGACAGAATGAAATGTCAGAAAGCTACAGAAGAAGAGAGACTTCTTGAAGTCTTGAAAATACAAAGCAAATATACATTGAAAGAAATAAAAAAAAAAGTCAGAGAAAAACAAACAAACAAAACGAACACTTGAAGAAAAACCCCCTCCAAAAAATAGCCAAGTAACCATATGTTTACAGATTCAGGCACTGAAGCAGGATGTAAGAGAATAGTTTCATCCATTATTTCATTGAACTATTGTTCTACGACTAAATTACTTACTATCACACTGAAAATACACATATTAGTATCTCATTTCAGTATTCATTCTTACTATATTTCTCTCTACGATATGCCTGTTTTAGTTCATTCTCGAGTGAAGTGTTACTTTCAGAAGTTTTTCAGAAGAAACATATTTAATTCCTCAAGTGATTTTTATCGTAACACTGCCAAAAGAGTGTATTTATTATATATGTGCATTATAAATGTTTGTAATCTATTTACAAAATATATAGATAAAGATCTATATCAGTGTGCATAATTGTGTACACTTCAGGATTGATAACAGTAAAATGTCAAATATTAATGGCTTTGTTCCATAGAATCACCGAATCATAGAACTGTTTGGTTTGGAAGGGACCTTAAAGATCAGCTAGTTTCAACCTCACTGCTATAGGCAGGGACATATTCCTCTAGACTAGGTTGCTCAAAGGCATGTCCAGCCTGGCTTTGGATGTTTCCAGGGAGGTGGCATTCACAACTTCGCTGGGCAGTCTGTTCCAGTGTCTCACCACCCTCACAGTAAAGAATTTCATCCTAATATCTAGTGTAAATCTACCTTCTTCCATCTTAAAACCATTTCTCCTCGTCCTGTCACTACAGGCTCAGAAAAAATCCATCCTCAGCTTTCACGTAGGCCCTCTTCAGGTATTGGGAGGCTGCTAATAGGTTTCCTTTACATTGTAAAGATTGAATCACAGCACCCAACTAGACTTTTGAAAAAAAAAAAAACAAAACTGTGTTAATTCTAGCATCTATGTATATGTATTCTCCAGAACGTAAACTTGAGAAGTCAACTTCGAATTCATGTGTGTTTTGATTCACTTTATTATATGAGATTAATGCATCTGGATATTTGATTTTACAAACCTTTACATCCCATTGTAGACCCATTCCAATTCTAGAATTAAGAGCACAGTCTCAGTGATACTCCAGCAACTTCAACTCCAAGTTAATAGGCTGTTAATAATATTGCTCAAAATATTTCTGAAATACTCTTTTGTACACTGATCTTATGTATACTTCTATTATTTTCATAAATGCTTAGAGATATTACATCTTTAATAGAAATAAATTCTATATAAACACATAATTGGCTTCTGTACTATTTTGAATACTGCTAAATCTTTTTAGATTAATCTTTTCAAAAAATCCTAATAAAAATGTTAAAAGGTGCACAATTCATCAAAGATGAGGAAAAACTTATTTCTCCTAAATATTTTTTAAATTAAATAACAGGAAATTATAGTTAATGTGAGTATAATCAAATATAAGAACAGGAAAAAAAAAAGTCACATAACCTTCATCTTTACAGAGCTTTACTTGCTAAAGAAGTTACTTCCTTGAACATTCTAAGCATTTTTGTTCTTTTCATTGGGAAGAGAAGGAGAATAATGAGAAATACTCCTGATTTGCTTCCCTTATCCAGTGTTCTAGTGCATGTCAATTTATATAGTATCCAAAATAAACTCAGTTTGCAATCATAGGAAAAAAGTATGCTAAGTAAAAC
The DNA here is from genome assembly GCF_019232065.1 of Centrocercus urophasianus. Lineage (NCBI taxonomy): Eukaryota > Metazoa > Chordata > Aves > Galliformes > Phasianidae > Centrocercus > Centrocercus urophasianus. The sequence goes on along the minus strand of NW_024884475.1, from coordinate 18,901,534 downwards.
AACCTTTTAAGGAATCACGGGGGATTACCAAGAAGTGAATTTTCTTATAATGAAAGTGGGAGAAACTTCAGAATTGCATTAGAGGAAAGATGCATTCATGTAGAGGGAAAAAAAATAAATCAGTATGTCAAAATGTTTTTGAAATATAATCTTGCGTCTTTTATTTTTTTCATTTGGAAGATCTGAGATATAAAATTAAATTTGCAGTGTTCTTCATACATAGTCCTGAAGGAGATCAAGTAGAGTCTTGCCACCACTTATAAATAAATTAAATTTACTACATACAGCTTTTTTCCAAACTCAGCTGATTTAACAGATGATAATCAAATGACCAGAAGAGGCTACAGTAATGAAAACTACCTGAGTGAACACTATACATAAATAGTACATAATTGAAATGCTGTTGAGACGATCACTATTACACACAACTTGAAGAGTGTTCCGAACTTACCAGTATCTTTCATTTCTTACACGCGTCTTCTGATTATATTCTTCTTAAAAACCTTTCATAACATACATACGTATTATAGACATGCATCATTTCTCTAAATGAAATTATTTACCTTTACTATTATTTTTTATGCATACCAATATATCGATATTTGGAACAAGCTTCATGCAAACTTGTCATTTGTAATGAGTTCAAAGGAAAAAAAAATTCCATTATCCTTTGTGGTATAGATGTACATATTGACTGCATTTAAATGAACTTTCCTTTGTGATATACACTGCCTAGTGACAGAAAAAATGGGAAATAAATCACTTGATCTTGTGTTCGCTAAAGTCTCAGAGATGTTTCCTGATTAAATATACAACTGAGTCATTCAGCCACATGAAAAGTTGATATCACAAAAAGAATTATTTAAACATGTCTGTGATACATGAAACAAGTGTTTTGTTGTATTTGCATATTCATTTTTTGTCTTCTATAATCATATATTTAGTAAGCTGACTGAAAACGTGTAGTGAAAAAGTTGCACTGAATATTCATTCAAGTTTAAATGACTGAGAGATAAATCAGAAAATGACAGTGTTTATGTTTTTGTCAAGTTTAATTACTGCTTAATTTGAATTACTATAAACTTAAATATCTGTAATACTAGCTTTATAAAATGATGATTACTTGCTTGTAAGGCAAAAAGAAAATCAAACTTGTCTGCCTTCTCTTACTTCCTAATGTTCCCTTAATTATATTATAAAAATTTGTGTTAAAACAGAAAATACTTTGTTTTAATGCAAAAGTTTAGTTCCTGTATCACAAAATTCACTGTGTTGAAGGGCTTCGAACAATATATTTTTTTGCAAGAGCTCATACTTTTAGGAATAAAAATGGACATTTAATCCCAATAGTAAGTATATCTGATTTTATTTTCATCGAAAACATTCACAGCCAGGTTATTATTTCAATGGGAGAAATAAACGATTAATAATGATTCAGTGCTGTTGTGTGTAATTACTTGGCTTTTAAATGGCAATGATTCATTTGAAGAAAAAAACAGGTATCAGGGTAGGATGCTCAGTGGACAGATAGAAAGGCATGAAGTACATCAAAGTAAAGCTCAAATTTCTGCATTTTGGATGAAATAATAACATGCAACAGTATGGACTGCCTCTCGGTCTGTGTGTAGAAGAAATTTTACAGGAGAGACCTTGTGGATCCCAGCAGTTGATAAGTTAGGACAACACAAACAAGTTCTGTGTTCTTGTGATAGTGAAGGACAGCCCTCTTCAGTACGGGTGAGACCACCATGTTCAGTCCTCATTACAGAATGTTTTTTTCTTGTTGGATCTCAATTCAAGTTTGAAAGTTACACAGTTTTTTCTCAATATTTCAGCAAGCAGTAATTTATTTATAGAGCAGCTATCTTCATCACTCATTTATCTCAGAAGGCTTTCAGTTTAAGATCTGTGAATCAGATCCACCACTGTTGTTCAAATGAATTAAAATTAACTCAGAACAGGGGAAAATTATACAAGTCCAAAGACCATTTATCGTCAGAATACTACAAAGCCAGTAGCATTTCATTAGTTATGGTGAAATTTTACTTGGGCAACTATAGGCTAAGGGTGGGAATCGCTGTTCTTCCTCTTACACATCTCTTCAAAAACTTTCAAAATATCTCTTCAGATTCTTCAGAGCCTGCAAGTCCTACTTTCTCCAAAGTTAGACAATCAGTGGAGAGGTGGATGGTGCCTTCACCACCACCAGTAATAAATAAATATTAATGGCCCTGTCTGGTGCCGAAAGTCCAATAACCTCTATGTTCATTTATGTGTGTCACATGACAAGGAATTAATACATAATGCCAAATAGATTTTTTTCACCTTTCACAGAATTTTGGTTTAGAAGACTGATATTAACAGCATTTTTAAGTCACAAAATAAAATGCACTCAGCAGAGTGTAACTATTACAACACAATCTTGAACCACAGTGCAAATATGGCTCTCATTTCTGACCCGTAGATATGAGACACTAGTGTTTTCTACATACATGAGGCATGGACAGGTGATGAGAGCAGATCACAATCAGATTTTATGATCTTGAAGGTCTTTTCCAACCCAGATTTTATACCATTCTCTTCATCACAATGCTAAACATCCCAAGGAATACACGCATGAAAACCAGTCCGAACTTGTTGCTCTCTTCAAAATTTTCAGTTGATTTTTCAGTTTTTACACTGAGTAGTTGAAACACATGCAGCATTCTTCCTCCCTGCAACTCCCCTATCCTGGTCTGGCTACTGTAAGAAGATAATAACTCTTTTTACTTTATTCTTTTAAACTCACGGACATTTAGAAAACCACTTCATCTACCCAACTGAAACAGTATTTTACCCAAAACAAAGGTCATACCCTAGTCCATTGTTGTGCTGAGATAAACTCACTTTGTTGTTGTTGTTGTTATTGCAGCAGAAATAATCAGTCACTCTCTGCAGTCTTTCACAAGCATACAGTCGTTCAACTGCTCAGATTCTACTTCCCTTGTGGAGTTCTACTTTCAGATCACAGCCGACTTCACCTGAGGTATTCAATTGCATTCTGTCTGTAGGCCCAGTTAAGCTCAAGTCTAGGCTGCAAGGCTGTCTGGTCTCTTGTTTGGCTTACTAGTTTTTCTTTTTGACATATAGACCTACTTTATATTTAGTCTTATCTCCAGTTCTATTTCCAATTGTGTGTCTCAAATAGCCCTTCATCTAGTGCTCTGAATAGCCTTGTCTCTCCTTTGCTGGTCCTACTTCAATTCCTGGAAAGATAGGACCCAAATCCCTTGGTTCATCTGATACTGCTTATGAAAAACTTCTTTGCTTCCAGCCTTTCTCTAGTAAGGTACCATGAGACTATGTCCTTGTTGCACAAACTAGTGCTGGGGTCCTGTGAAAGACAACTGGTTTTTTTTTCAGCTCACATCTTGCTTCACAGCATGCCACAGTACTTCTGCTTATGATTGTAAAAATGTGCAGAAGTGAGACAAGCAGACTTTTTCAGGCATGGAGCTTGAAGAATCTGACTACTGCAAAAGATAATAATGTGCATCACAACAAAGGCACCACCCCCTGCTGTCAAACTAACAGAGAAAAGAAGAAAATAAACTGAAGAGAGGGGGAGAAAAGGTCCCGACTAAACCAAGGACTTAGGAGGAAAAAAATCTCCCAAAGAAAAGAAACCTTTGACAGAGGAACACCCTGAGAAGAAAAAACCTCTTAGGAACAACCCCTTCCAGGATCTGCTTGCTGCAAAACTTCCTGGCTTTCTCCCATCCCCCACAGTGATTACAGAGTTCTTGATGAACATACTACAAACCAAGCTGGACCAATAGTGATGACGCTCTCTCTCTTGCTTTCTACGGTGACTCCTCACTTTTATTTCCTATCTCTTTTCTATCATTTGTCTTTCCTTCTCCATACTCTTAAGCAACTAGGAGTTGTAATAAACTGGTCAAGCAAACATTTGACCCATTGTGTCTTAATTGCACCATGAGGTATGCATACACTAAAAGGACCAACTCTCCTTCCTATAAATTTGAGGCAGATCCCCATTGATGCCTGCTTATCTTCATTTTAGTGGCAGTATATCCTGGCAGCAACCTGAGGGAGCAGGGAAAATACTTGGAGAAAGAAAAGCAATACTCAGGGAAATTAAAGCTTTTAGCTACCCAGAAAAACAACTAATTAGATGACAATAGAAGTAGTTACTATATTATTACATAAGAGCAAATCAGTATTCAGCGTTTTTGATTGTTTCCTTAACATGTTAATGATTACATAGTTTGATCCTTTTAAATTATAAACAACATAGCATAAGGAAAAAAGAAAAAAATTAGAGAATCACATAAAATGAGAGTTTGTTATGTTTATTGCCTTAAGATGTGGATTCTTTATTGTTCTTTCTCTCCTGCATTGCATATTGAGAAAAACACCATCCATCTGCTTTCTTAAATTGTATAAGCAATCTTCATGTCTACTTCTGTGTATTTTCATACCTGTTTATAACAATATTTTCTATCCTTCTTGGCTTACATTCAACCAAACTACAGTCCTACTATGCAAGTTAGTTTATTTCTATTGTTTCCTTTTTAATTTTAGTAGTGCTGCTTTGCCCCCCTGCCCCTGCCCCGGGGCGGGGGGGGGGGGGGGGGGGGGGGGGGGAGTACATAGTT